>NC_041738.1:39770774-40115206 GCF_004115215.2 Ornithorhynchus anatinus
CTTACCTCCAACTCTTTCTCGTCAAAGTAGCGCAGCCACTCTAGTGGGGCCACTTCGTTGAAGCCATCCAGGAAAGCTTTGGTCTGCTCCTCCACCCCTCGAGTGAACCTCCAATCCGTCAGCAGCCTGAAACCACAGCCCCGTCACATTCAACTCATCCTAAGGAACACCGAAACCTTTTCCTGGGATTCCCTGCCATCCCCAAAGGCCGTGGATTGCTTTTTTTTCCCCTCCCCATACAGATGTTGATTCCCAGCAGCAGAAGAAATGGAGTTTAGAAAACTGAAGAAGCTGAACTCAGCCCTGCTTTTGCCTTGATTTTCTTCATCCTGCCTCAGAGGATGGTGTATGAATGGAATCCATGAAGAATTTGGAGTTTCTCTGCTAGTAGATGCCATGGACACACTGGGAAGAAGCCAACCCCTTCCATGGCTGGCACCTGACAGAGTCAGTGGCCCGTTAAAGGGGAAGGGGGGGAGCAAAATAAGCGCTGTGTGAGCCCAGCAGGCTTCATCTCCTGGACTGAGGGCTCATCGCTGGATATAGAAGGGGAAAGGCAAAGTGGGAAACTATCTGATGGTAACTAGCTCACAGTACGTAGGTTGTTCCCCACTGGGGCATCAACCTCCATGGGCAGTGGATAGACTTAAATGGGGAGGGGGAGAGGGCGGGGGGCAGTGGGAAGCTCTGCCAGGACCAGTAATCCTCGACAGGCACAACTCCTGACTCAGAGTCCAGCTCGTCTCCCCCATCCTCAATCCCGACCCCCCCCCAACAACTGGGGGTGACCCTCCCTTCCCAGCCTTTGGGATTTACATGATATACTCCTCTTTGTTCTCCTCTGTGACTCGAATGCTCTCTCCTCCTTCCTTCAGCTCATGAGTGGTCACCTTGCCCAAGATCTCCATGTCCTGGATGAAGTACAACTCCAGCCCACATTCCTCTAGGTTATTTTCCCTTGGCAAAGAGGATAGGGAAGGAAAAATGATCAAAAGAAAATATTTCACTTAGAAATATCGTCCCCTGAATCCCGCGCCCGACACGCCTAAGAACTGGAAATTCATTACGTAATGTAGCCCAAAAATAGTGACAGAATCAGGCAAAACAACATCTCCGGAGGCAGGTGAGAGGGGACTGCTGAAAGGGGTACCCTCAGTCCCACATTCTAGAAGAGCTCCCTTTGCTCCTACGGCCTTTCCCATTCCCATCCCCTGGGATGCTGCAGAGAGGGCACGTAGGGGAAAACTCCAATATCGTGATTCACGCCCCGGTGCATCACACAGTAAGCAATGTCATTACAGGTTCAGATCATGGTCTACCCAACTCTGTAATCTCCCACCAACAGGGGCAAAGGGATGCTTGAAATAACCATGTGTCAGACGCCCTCCTTGACAGTCACCCAATGATTACAGATGTCCCATTTAATAACCCTACCTTTTCCCTCTGGTAATACACTATGGACCTCCTTCTCCAACAGATCTCAGAGTGTATCACTGAGGTGTCAGTGGGACAGGGCACTGCAGGCTGCCCCTAGGCCCAACTCCACACCGCCTCTCCCCCAGTCCCCATTCAGATGTCATGGCTGAACAGAACACATTAGGGACTTGCTCCAAAGTAGCAGAAATTGCTGGCCAGGAGGAATGATGCCCAGTCCTGGGTCGAGACCGTATCAAGTGAACGTGGTCCTGGAAATCCCTTCCTCTCCCTGAATTTGTGCCAGTAAGGAGAAAGGGGTAAGGTGGGGACTGCCCCAGGGCAGGGAGCTGTACCAGGCGAGGCGCTGGTTCCCTCTACGACACCCAGGTTCGCACCACTATTTCCCTCCCCCGCAAGGAAAGCCACACTCTGGGGGCCAGGGCAGATGAAGGATGGGAGATGCAAAATGGGCAACGTTGCTCCGACACTAAACTAAGCTGTTCCGATTCTACCCAGTCCCTTGTAGGTGGGCGGTGGGAGCCTCTGTAGACCATCATCAGACCATTCTACTACAGAAAAGGAGGGCCCCAAGTTGTGCTTCCTTGGAAAGCAAATGGGATGTCAAAGTCCAGCCTATTATACCAGGTAGTGGCCACAGGCTGAAGCCTCCCAAAGGAGCATAAGAACCTTATCTCAGAATCCAGCTTTTGCCCCTGCTGGAAGCAAAAGGCACTCACTTGATCCAGACAATGGAGTTGTAGAACTCCGGGTCAATGGATTCCAGGTCTTTCAAAGTGGGCCTCTTGTTCAGCATTCGCTTGTAGAAGGGGAGTGTGAAGCCAGTGTCAATGAATTTTCCATGATACAGAGCCTGGGGAAGATAATAATGGGGAAGTCATTCCTACCTTAGGCTGCGGTCTGGCCCCTTCTCGGAGCCCCAGAGTCTTTACGACAGAGAAGGGCCCAAGCTAATGCGATCTCAATGAGCGGGGCACTCTACTCCACGTGGTCCTAGCAACCACATCCTGAACACCATGGAGTCGGCGCCTGGGACAGAGAGTGGAGAAAGGTCCACAGAGCCCAGCCCAAAGAGTCTCCCCGGTCAGAACTGGACTGTAAAAGGAAGCTGAAGAGGAAGACCAGAAATTGAAGGATAGAAAAATGTGCCCATTTCCTAGGCCTGACTCTCGAGGGCTTATTCCTGACCCTGACGGTGCGGCTTCTCTCACAGGAAAGGACTTCCCGAGCTGCGAATTGAGCCCGTTTTCCATTGGCTACACCTGAGGAATCTGTCCCATGGCCCCGATCCCTGGGGTCTAGGGAGCACAGCTGCTCGGCAGGCTCCCCCTGGTCCAGTGGAGATTTGCCCCTCTACTTCCTGAGAGCACATATTTAAACAGCTCCAGCCGGCTGCCCTGACTCACTGGCTCTGAGAGCTTGAAAGCAGAGGCAGCCAAAAATAATGCAGACACCAGTGAGAGCTGGCGGGCCAGTTGTGAGTAATAGTCTGGGGTTTTTACTGGTCTGTCCTGTCGGCTTTTAGCCCTTCGGGAGACCTATGAGGAATGTGCCCACTTCCTGAGCCCAGCACCTTGGCCAACAACCTCCCAGACAAGTGGGGGGGGAAGCTTCAAGCATAGGCACCGAAGGTCTTGGGTGGGGCGGGGGTGGAGGGAGGGAGCGGGCGCAGGGGCAGGACCTCCCTTGGAGAAGAGAACTGAGAATGGGGAATATTCGAGAAATCAGAGCTCAATATTTCAAACTGCTAGAGCTACAATATTTTGAAAATCTGCATTTCCTAGGGGAGACGCCTGTGACTGCTCCAGGTGCGGTTTTCACGATCTGTACGCCCAAATTCTTGGGGAACCCAACTCCCTTCATGATCTCTCACTTCTTACCGGGATTCTCACCAGGCACTAGCCGCCTAAAGTCGGGGGAGAAAAGACACTTTCGGGGTCGTATTTAGCCGAGTTACCCTACATATGGCTCTCATGTTTGCTTTAGTCAGTCGATCGAATTTACTGAGCGCTTACTCTGTGCAACCTCCCTGATATTAGACAGGGTCACTGGGTGCATTGCGGGCATTTAGTAAGTAGATAAAGACAATATCCACCTCTGGAAGGAAAAGTTCCCAGATCATCCCGGGATCAGACAAAACACAGATGCCCAGACCCTCTGCCTCGGCATTCCCTCTGGGTGCCAGATAGGCATCAACAGATTTAACTGGAGAGTAATACTGATCCCTGGGTAAACACCAAACAGCTTCCTTATGTGGGAAGCCCTCCCTGAAGACCCAGAGGGAACACACGACACAAAATTAGGGAATTCATACAGAAAACCCGCTCTTCCTTGCAGCTCCATCATCGTTCTACACCCATCCTACGGCCAGGAATGAGAGGATGGAATGAGAAGGCCAGGGATGGCCAGGAATGAGACGGAGGTAGGGAAAAAGGAAAGGAGGGAGAAGAGTTGGCAGGAAGTCTGGACCCCTTCTACCATGGCTACAAATTCTTACCATTGCTATGAATCTGCCAATGAAGCGGAAGTAGGTGAGGTGATCAGGGTTGATGGAGGAAGCTGGGTTGATCTGCAGACAGTAGTTGTTCTTCCCAGCATATTCAAATAAACAGTACATGGGATTGAGCACCTCATGAGAGAGGAGAAAGAACCATTCTCTGGGAGGGAAAACAAAAAAAAAACCAAGAATGAAGGGGGGAAACGCTCACCTCTGGTTACTTATCCAGGTGCCTGTCTTTCTGCTTTTGTCTCTTTGGAAAGCTGAGGATAAAGCATCCCAGAAGCGGTTTGGACCTTACAGAAATTTATAATTCATTCAATAGTATTTATTGAGCGCCTACTATGTGCAGAGTAATGTACTAAGCTAATAATAGTAATGATAATAATAATGTAATAATTGTGGTATTTATTAAGCGCTAACTAGGTGCCCGGCATGTACAGAGCACTGGAGTGGATACAAGCAAATTGGGTTGGTCATAGTCCCTGTCCCATACGGGGCTCACAGTCTTAATCCCCATTTTTCAGATGAGGAACTGAGGCACAGACAAGTGAAGTGATTTGCCCAAGGTAACACAGCAGACAAGTGACAGAGCCGGGATTAGAACCCAGGTCCTTCTGACTCCCAGGCCCACGCTTTCTCCACTAGGCCATGCTGCTTCTCAACTTTTCCCCGGGGAGGTCTGTCTCTATGTCCGACTGTGAAGAAGGAATGGGGTCAGATCTCGTGCGCAGAAGCCCATACCCGTGTTGGGCCAATCAGTCACCATCACACTGAGCTGATGTTTCTGGAGGCCCACGCTCCACCTGGACCATGGAAAGGAGCTAAAACACAACCATCTTGTTGCCTCGTCATCAGGGAAGCTTTTTTCAGGATGAGGTTTTTCACCCAACAGACCCACGGTTTACAGGCTGAATCATAATCTGACGTGAAGGGAGCCATCACAGTTCAGTGCTCTGGAGCCTGTTGGCCCATTCCAAATCCTGCCGCTCTACAGGCCCATAAACAATCCCACTCCTGGTCCGACCACTGGTCCATCCACCTCGATATTTGTCTCTGACGGCGGCGAAGGATGTACGGAGCAACCGTGCGACAGACACTCTTCTTGAAACGGATTCTAACATGTACAATATAGCACCTAACGTCACTAACGTTTCCCTCCACGACCCTCGCGTTCTCTCTAGCAATCCATTTTGGATTGCTGGTCCCTGAATTTATCCAGATCCCCCTTGAGCCCACTGACATTTTCAGCCCACCCAATTTCCTCTGGTAACAAATTTCATATAGTTACCACCCACCGTGGGACATTATTTCCTCTGTTTGTTTTGAAACTACCAACCTCAGGCTTCAGTGGGTGTCTGCTCACCCTGGTGCTGTGGAATCTGGTGAAGAGCAATTCCGTGCTCACCCGAGGCACACCCTTCATGTTTTGGAAACTTCCATCACGTCCCCAGTGACTTTCCAGATTGAAGAGTGGGCCTACTCTTGTTTTCTCCAGCAGCACTAGACCTGTACTAAGATGTGGCGATGAAAACTGCATAAAGATTTAGAGGTGCCTGGCTTTATTTATAGGCAAAATCGGGTCTGATGATGCCCGGCATTTCGTCGGACTTGCTGGCTAAGGCCACAGACCGACAGATGACTTAACAGCTCATCGTCTAGACTGTACGCTCCTTACGGGCCGGGAACATGTCTGCTAATTCCGTTCGACTGCATTCTCCCGAGCTCTTAGTTTAGTGCTCTGCACATAGTAAGCACTCGATAAATACCACTGATTGATCGATTAACAGGACCACCAGCAGAGAAGGGATTTCAGCTTTGGCCAGCTTGGCACCGGGCACCCATTCCCTCCCAGCCCCAACATCCATGCATTCCACAATACATTATCCAGATTCCACATAATCTTTCCTCCCTGACCCAATAAGTGTGCTGCATTTCAATACCCCTTCCAACTCAGTTGTGGATATATAATCAGTCCCCATCATCCCAGGACTACAGCTTGAGCTCCCACTGCTCCCGCCCTGCACTGGTGCTCTTGTTCACTATTCTCTTATGCGCCCCCAAGCACCCCATCACTTCTCCCCCACCCCCGGTGCCCCTAGGCACCAGTATCATCCCAGTCACGACAGCCCCTCTGGGCCGCATCTAAATCCTCCTTCAGAGAGAGTCACTATGGGTGGACCAGTTCCTTCAGTCCCTCCTCCCTGGTTTGCTCAGCTGTCTGTATCCAGGGAGACGAGGATTCTTCCGATGCAGAGAGCGTCCCGGTATCCTGTCCGTGGTTCTACCCTGTGGTAGAACAGCATGACGTAACCTACCATAGGGTAAAACCACTGGCAGGACACAGAGAGAGACACACACAGACACAAAGGGCAGGAGCCAAACTGGAAGCCCACAAACCAAAGCCTGGAGGAGGGTCACCATGGAGAAGGAACATTAAATCTACAGTGGACAAACATAAGTGCAACATGAGGAGGAAACGCGGGCAAGGACATAGAAAGTTAACCCAGCTCCATAGCATCTAACGTAGCAGAAACCTTCACAGCAGCAAAGAAAATCATCTGAAAGGGCAGGGTCTCTCAGATGACAAAGAAGCCTTCATTTCGCCCAGTGTCGATAATGCCTCATCCCCCAGTACTTTCATAGCGCCAGGGTGCGGGAGTAGGAGAGGTGTGTTACGGAGAATGGAGGGAATCCTATTTTTGGCGGAAATGGTTCCTTTCCCCTACCCATTTATATCCTGGACCCTCTGGATTAGAGTCTCCCGAAGTGCAGTGTACTCAAATTACAGAGAAATATTACTGTGGCCCTCAAGGAAAATCAGACCGGAGGCCATTCTAGAAAGACAGAGGGAAACCACATGGAGAATTAGCTACCGCCACAGAACCAAAGGGATCCTCAAGTTTCTGAACGGAGCTTATTTTAAAAAACAACCTTAGGATATGGCTACTTTCAACTCCGAAGAAAACTTCAGAATGTTTTTCATCAAGCGCTTAACAAATGTCACCACGATGATGACGATTATTGTCGTCAAATACCAACCTCCTCAAGTCAATGCAGGGTTACTGAGAGAAGGCATCTAGTATTGAGCCTCGTAAAAGGAGAGGGCCCTTATCTGATGCCCAACAAGGTTGGTCTCATGTGGCTTTTAAGGTCAGTAATTCAATGTCTTTTCTCTGCCAACAGGACCTGTTCGGGTGTGGGCCCCAGTGGCTGGGAAGAGGGGATGTGGGGAAAGGAACGGCCACTCTCACGAAGAGCTCGGGCATCCTCCGCAATGCTAACCTGGCAATGCCACCGTAGTCCAGGCCCTCCTCCCCTCGCATGATGATGTACAGCCGGCGGCGCAAATCATACGGCTTCATGTTCATGATCTGAGGGGAAAAGGAGAGAGTCACTGCATAGGTCTAAGTCACTGGCACCCCAGAGATTCCACAGCTGTGGCCTCAGGGAATAGTACCCGGACATTCCAGCTCCTTCCCTAGAAGCCCAGCCGGGACTGTCTGTTTATAGACTCTGGCGCAGCCCATTCTGGAGAAGACGAGCTGCCTCTCTTAGTCCTCGGCCTAGTGACAGGAGTAGATCTGGCCACCCACTCCCTTACCTGCTGGAAAGAGTCCTCAAAGAGCGTCTGTCGGGAAACGCTGATCTTCACATGGCTGGGCAGTGCATTCGACTGGAAAGAAAACACCCGATGTGAGAACTTGAGCGATTACCAGGACGGAGACACTCACCCCGCTCCCGACTCTAGAACCACCTGCCGAGCTGTGGCACCCGGAGCCACCGGCTTAAAGCCTGACCTGAGAGCTAATCCTTCTCCCCCAGGTACAGACCGAGTCCAACTCTACCTCGAGGTTCTCAAAACCAACAAACTATATCCTCAACATGCCTAAACTCAGTGACTGACTCGACTTGATGTTTCCAAAAAGTACCCCCCACACCCTTTCTTGGGCTCAATTATGGCACTGAAAAGACCAACAAGTGGTCCTGGACCGGAGATTGACGACCCACAGGCTGTGACTCACATGGCATAAGAAACGGAACTGGTGATACTTCCAGCGAAAGCTGCGATCGTAGGCTCCAGGAGAACCACCTTGCTTATTGCTAAAAAAGAGGAAATAGACTCAATTGTAAGTATCACCCAAATGATAACAGATTGCCCTTCAGCAACACTAAGTGATTTAAAGACTTCATTTCGGGAAACATATCTTAACTGAACTTTGCCCATGGAGAAACTGAAGCACTGAGATGGAAAAGGATTGACCTAAATTTGCTCTGTGAGGAAAAGTAGACTTCAAATCAAAATTCGGGACTTCTATTTCCCAGGCTATGAGGGTTAGGCTTATACTTGGGAAATGATATTAGTCCAAGTCACCTGGAAATTTGTTGAACTTTCCCTTGTGCTTCCCAAACCTCTCCCTTTCTTTCCCTCTTTCTTTTCCGTTGCGTTCCGTGGCGCAATTTGGGTATTCTTCCTAAAGGCTTATTAGCTTTGACAAACCCTAGGGTATTATTCACCCTTTACTAATAGAAGCCTTAAAGATCTGGACAGTGACCTCGAAAGTCATCTGTGCCTACGGCCAACTCAATAGTAGCTTTCAGCACTGTTTTGCTATTAAAAAAAAAAAAAAAATCACCGCCTGGCAGAGCCAAGACCCCAAGGTGAACTATTAGCCTGGAAGAAATCTAGCCTAGGATCTTCAAGGCAATTTTCAGCCCATCAACCCTCTTTCAGGCAGCTTAAATTCAGGTGCAAATTCTATCACCAGGGGGAACTAAAGAACAGGAAATGAACAACCAAAACCTAGACCCAACCCGGCCACTCACACCAGGGAGACCCGCCAGCCCAAATCCCTCCCTTTCATCTGGTCTGGATGCAAAATCCTCAAGGGACTTGGCCCAAGAGATGGAGACTTGTAAAATGAAGGGGCTTAGTGGACTAAACACGCCAGCCCTTACCCGGTCTCGAATCCAGGGCGGGGGTCTTTGAAGGTAGTAGTGCGTGTGTTGTGATCCACAAAGTAGCGCACCCCTTCACTGGTGTATTTCATCTCCCATCCCGGCGGTAGGGCTGGCTCCTGGATCATTCTACACAGCACAAGAAAGACAGGTCGTTGTTGGGGGAGAGGGAGAGGAGCGGCGGCCAATCCATTCCTCACTCATTGCCTCTCCCTACCATAGCGGGGCCTACTGAGAACGAATCGGTCCCCCGGGATGCACATGGATCCCAAATGCCCAAGTCTCACGTGGTCTTCTTCCTTCAAAAGCTGCAGCTCGGAGGAGCCGTTTCTAGAGGGTCAAGGAAGCGTGCACCTGAGCCTGGCCAGTTAAGAGAAGGGGCCTATTTAGAACGGGAAAGGGTTGTTCCCTACTGGACAATCCTGAGAGGACATTTGAAAGAAGAAGCCTGGGAGGGAGTCTGAAGAATAAGTTCCATCTGTCCTGGGACACAACAGGGGAGAGCAAGGCCCATCCTTTTGTTTCCTGATTAGGATCCTGCCTCCCCGAAGGTTGTGAGCAGCAGCCCAGCCCACCTATCCCATAGTTTGGCCCCTGGCATTACTGAGTCGCTTGCCGACTTTAAAGCAGGCTCTGAAGAGGCTCCCTAGCAGCAGTGGTATTTATTAGGCACTTACTGTGCAGACAGCACTCTAGGAGGGTGTTCCAGTAAGTGCTTCTGACCGGAGCCTCGGCCCTCTTCTGAACCCTAAAGCCCAGGTCCCTAACCCCAGTCCATACCCCTGCGTGCGAGGATCCTCCCACTGGGTGGTACGAGTGTTGTGGTTCACGTAATATACACGGCCATTG
Source organism: Ornithorhynchus anatinus (assembly GCF_004115215.2). Taxonomy (NCBI): domain Eukaryota; kingdom Metazoa; phylum Chordata; class Mammalia; order Monotremata; family Ornithorhynchidae; genus Ornithorhynchus; species Ornithorhynchus anatinus. Next base: position 39,780,514 of record NC_041738.1, read on the forward strand.
TCCTGTCTCTTTTCTGAGAGAAAAGGAAAAACAGAAGATGTGATTTAAGTATTTCTCAACCTCTCCTTTCCCTCTGGCCCTCCCTTTGAAATGGTCCTGGAAATCCTCTTCTAGAACCAGTGAAATTGAGCCCTCCCCTTTTCTCCGGTCCTTACGCTGCTCAACACCGAGAAAGGAGGAGGCAACTTTTTCCTGTGGGTTTAGTTAGTGAGGGAAGGCAGGGATAAGAGTCACCTCTCATTTGTCATGGTTTGCGGGGGCAAAAGCAGCCAAGGTGAAGCCTGGGTAATGACATCCAGTTGAGCAAAAAAAAAAACCAAAACAACAGCAGCAAAAGAAAACATACAACGGACTTGGTCCTAGACCACTTCCCCAGACAACTGTCCTCACCCGACCACGTAGTAATCCTCCTACACAGTTTATGGACTCAGGAACCCAAAGGTCCCTGATGGAACAAGAAGCTAACGGCCTCTGAGCCTGATCAATCCAGCTCTAACCAAACGATGGAGAAGTAGCTCGGCCTAGTGGAAAGAGCCCGGACCTGGGAGTTGGAGTACCTGGGTTCTAATCCCAGCTCCGCCACCTGTCCGCTGTGGGACCTTGGGAAAGTTACTTCATCTTTCTGGGACTCAGTTTCCTCAACTGTAAAATGGGAGTACAATACCTACCCTCTAGACTGTAAGCTCGTTGTGGGCAGGGAACATTGGTGGGCAGGGAACATGTCTATCAACTCCGCCGTATTCTACTCTCCCAAGCCCTGAATACAGTGCTCTGCCCCCAGTAAGCGTTCAATAAATATGATTGATTTACTGACTGGAAGCTTTACACAAGCATACACACCACCCATCATTCACTTAACTGGATAATGAAGAGTTCTGAGCCATTTCTGGGATAAATAAGCCTTGAGTAATTAGAAGGATATCTTCATTCCTCCCGCATCTGAACATTAACACTTACCTTGTTGTCTCTAGGCATCCCTGGATACTGCAGATAGGAGAAACTACATCCCCAACAACAACCCAGACGAAACCACATCACAAACCTCAGAATACACAACCCTCACCATATGTGGCGCTTACCTCTCCAGAAGCAGGAATCCACATATTTATTCTAACGCACACAGCAGATTAAGGATAAACCCAGACTAATCAGGAAAAAAGGAAGTTGTTTGGGGAGACGGGGAAGAGTTTTTGCTCCTTTAGCTTCCTCTTCTCATTCCTTAAACTCCTTTCCAACCTTGTGCTAAATTACTCTTAAAGCAGCTTTTAGCATAAATCGAATGGTTTATGGGGTAGCTGGGGCCCTACCTGCTATGCCGATTCATTATCTTCTTGGACTCACATACCTCAGTTAAAAACTAATAAATCTTGAGAGGTTTCTTGGGACAACCAAGCCGGTTCTGAGAATGAAAGCTGAAGACAGAGAGCTTTCCTCCTGCTTGGTTCTGCAAGTGTCAGGTTGGGCGCCTAGAAGGCGAACACCTCCCTGCCAGCACCTCTCTGGCTTCTCCCTGGGACTCGAAAAGGAAAAAATGGCCCAAGCTCTAAATCTCAGCAGGTCTGCAAAAACTCTCACCAACTCCCTGGTTCTTGAGGCAAAGTCACTGGAAATTTATTCCCAGATTATGACATGCCAGAAGCTGCCTCTTTTCTGTAATGCCGCGGCATGATGAAAAATAAATCAGATCCAGAAACAATAGGGAGGCAGAATACTGATCAGGAAGTAAGGAGACTGGAATAAAAATATGACCCCCACTTACACCCACAGATTCAAAGCTTCTGACAACTGATCCAGGATCCATTTCCCAACAAAATCGGCCTTTCCCCCTCTGCCTTAAATGGCTCAAGTATTTCTTCCCATTTAGTTTCCTTCATTCATATAAGCACAGACTGGGGGGAAAAAAAAGAGGCAGGAAGGCAGAGAGGGCCCAGTAGCTGCTTAGTAGTTTGCAAGCCCCTCAGAATGTTTCATTAGCTCATGCCAAGAAGACAAGTTTTTCCAGAGGCTTCTGCGTGGGGGAGGAGGCTCAGAAACTACTGCTGTTGCCTTGGCATGAATCTTTCATGTCTGCTTCATGGAGGCCCAAAGCCAAGCTAACCACTGGGTCCTGGGGATCTGTCCCGCCTGTTTAATGCTTCTCTTTGAGCCCCTGGCGCTGATGACTGAATCAATTTACCTCAGTTCAGGGCATCTGCTCCTGTGTTTTAAAGAGGGTCTTTTCTGCTAAGAGCTTACATATTTTCTTCCAGGCAGCACCGCAGGAACCAGAAAAAGGGGTGGGGGACCCCCAAAGCATCCTGACAACCTCCTGAGACCAGGACAAAATGAATGGAATTGCTCTCTGTTGGATCTTACTGCCTTGTTCACTTGCTATTAAGCATCTCTGCTGAGATGCTTCCCAACCACATCCCCTGAGAAACATCTGCCTAATCCCCTAGATCTTCCAATTGGGAAACAACTTCTGAGATTTAGCCAAAAGTTTTCCTTTCTTTGATTTTATTACATTATTTGTCATTTCAAAATTCTGAATTTTTTACCTCTAACTTCACACTTGCGAACATCTATAGACATTTTTCCCTCTATCTTGAGCTACTCCCATCGGTATATTTTATCCAAACTTTCTCAGTTGGTACTTTTAGCTTTTTCTATGCCTGAGATGTTTTTCTCTGGTGTTTCACTTCACCGATCCATGACATCTTTCCAGCCTAAGATCCTCATTAATGAATGCCTCAGGTGGGGGAGTATTTCCTCCTTATCAGAGAATGAAAAACCCTGGCTCCAGGTCACAAATTACTCAAATTACATTACCCTTTTGGCTGTCACACAGCATTACAAACTTACACTTAATTTGATGCCCACATAGATTCCTAGGACTTGATTTTATCTTTGGGCTATTTCCATTTCTCCAGCCTCTCCAAAACCTGGGATCCAGATTGCCTTCCACCACTCTCCTGCCCCGTTTTTATACTTGTGTTATTCCCTGGAATAAATCAGGTGTGTCTGGGGTGGGGGGGGAACCTTTTAACTCTTCCAAGGCCCTAAAGGGCTACTAGAGTGTCCCTGTAGTGTACTGAATGGTAGCCAGTCAAATGACATCATAGTGGCCTAAAAGAATTAAAGCAGTTCTTAACCTACACCCAGTAAGTAGCTTATATGAAGGGAGAATCAGGTTCCGCAGCTGAATTTTCTAAGTTAATGCTCATACTGTCATTTTCCATCCTTCCAAATCCTCAATTGTCTGTCCCAGGTTTAATACAATCTGGGAGAGCGACACTAAAATTTACTCTCTCCTCCTAGACTACGACATTCACTAAATCCTTCCGCCTCCACAGACAGCTATGTCCTAACTTCTTCCTAACATCTCAAAGGACTTTTGTGTTTCCTAGGATGGCCCACTTGGCCCCGGCCCACCAACCCTCCAAACTAATGATTAGCAACACTCTCTCATTTCAGAGTGTAGAAGAGATACCTCTGCTTCCCAATTACATTCTAAAGGATAGTGGGAGGGAGAAATCCTCTGTGTTGCTTAACCATCCTGGCTAAAGAGAACCTGGAATGCACCAAACCTGCTGATTATTTTGCCAACCACCCACTACTCTCCTGCTCCCCGCATACTGGTATGACTCCCAATCTCTCTCTCTCTTGCTACTGGCTGCATTCCACTTATTATTCCCTACTGCTCACTAGGAGAACAGCTCCCATTCCATCCCATAACCCTCAATCACTGGTATGATCAGGGACTTGCATCATGTAACATGACGGGCGAGGTAAGTGGTAGATGCCAATAGACAGTACAAATTCAAAGGATGGTGTATTCCAAGCCAGCCTGAAGTCTCAATGATCCACACCCATGGCTCCCCATCTTTTGATCCTCTGGGGGTGAGTCTTTCAATTGCTGCAGCCCTGCAAGGGGAGCTGGGCCTGAAAATAGCAAGAAGAGGAATTTTCCCAGACAGTGCCAGGCTGAAGAACCCAACAACTCAGATGGGATAAAGTGTTTGTTCATCTGACTCAACCCCTCCTTAAGTTCAGAGACTAAAAATAAAAATGCTTCATCTGAAGCAAGAGGGAAAACCACAATAAAGTACATAGATAGCCTGAAAACCCTACATAGATAGCCTGAAAACGCCCTTGTCAAAACAGGGATCAGACTGGAGGCCTGGGATGGCATGGACCTGCAGGGCAGCAGTCTCACAATCTTTTGGGAGGACCACCCCTCGCAGAACCAAGCTCCTAGCACAAAGGTTAAGGGGAACTGCAGCAAAGGGGAGAATCAACCGACCGATTTTTCTTTTTCCCTACCCTCATGACCTCCCCCGCAAACTGCTCTGAAGAAGGAAGTGAGGCTAGGGAAAAGTATCAGTGACGAAAATGCTGGAGGAGCAAGAAGTGGCTACACGTGAAAACGTAAAGCAGGAGATGGACAAATAGCTGGTCTTCTACAGGTCAGGACGGGAGTTGAAAAGTAGGGGAAGGTAGGTACCGAATGGGGGGACAGAAATCCGAGAATTTGGGTACTTACCCCAGCCGGAAGGAAGAGGGCCGAGTGGGTCATGGTCAGACGAGGCGCCAGAAGACTAAACACGACAGACACGGCAAAAATAACACACACACAGAACACAGAGCAGGTTAAAAAAAAGGTCTGTAAAAAAAGAAAGTGAAGCTGACTTTTGGTCTCTAAGTTCTTAGCCATCAGGTCTCCTGTGCTGCACTCCTCTCTGACACTTAAGGGGCTAACGCAGGGCCTGGAGCTGAATCTGTTTCTTCAAAATCCTAACTACCCCACTCCCCCCCGGCGAAGAGCATTGAGGGAGTTAAAAGTCAGGAGGGGGAAGAGTGGGACGAGGGGTAGAAGGAGGAGATGCCCGAATGAGCTGGATCAGGGCAGCTGAGGCTGGGGAAAGGGGCTGGGGACTGGCGGGAGGATTCGGGAGCAGGACTTGCTGGGAAGTCCAGACGTGTGCTTCTGCTCCGCTCCCGCCGGCCAAGACGACTGAAATCACCACCACTTCCAACTTTCTCCAAGAACCACACACAAGAGGGGAAAAAATATCGCAGGCCTTTCCAATGAAATCATTCCCACAAGCCCTGCCCACGCCCAGAACTTCCTGGCTGCAAATTGCGCCCTCCTCCCCTCCCCCCCTTCTCAATGTGCTGTGAAAGTAAGCAGCAGTGGTGCAATATTAACTCAAACTGAAGGAACATTCATGCCCTCTCAGACAGGCGTCTCCCCCCTGAGCCCCTTCACCTCCCACCCCCTTGTGCCCCCCCCGGGAATGTTTTTATTTCTTTTCACAAAGCACCTTTATTCCTGCCTCTAGTCAGAGCGAGCAGAGCAGTGGCTCCTTATCCAGACTGAACCTGGGATACACAGGGTGCGTGTGTGGGAGCTTACCTCTCTGTGTGTGTTTGTGTGTGTGCCTCACCAGGGGAGGGTGGGGAAAGGAAGGGGGCCGAGGGGAGAGGGAAGGGGCAAGAGGGAAGAAGGGAAGGCAGGGGAGAGGAGAAGGGGAAAATGGCCCAGGAGCTGGAATGTCAGAGCTAATATTAATTCCCTTGCGCTAGGTCTCCTCGAAGGTCTATATGGAATGGCATTGCCAGCCTCAACATTCAAGAATCTTGTGGAAATACTGGGGGGTGGCGGTGAGTGTTCTGAGGAGGGGAGGCAGGAGAGGACAGAAGAGGGAGAAGGGAATGAGAAGGAAGTGGGAGCCTGTCAGATGCTTTTCAGAGTAAAATAAAAAAGCATTGTTACTTAAAAAGACCTTCTTATTTCACCTAGCAAAACTAAATTATTGTATTAGGGGATCGAGTTCCAAACAGCAGACTTTGGGATGCCTAGTTTGCCGGCTTGGGGGAAAGAGAGTCGCGCTCCAGGAAGAGAAACATGAATGGAGCTCAGTCTGGGCTTGTGAAAACATTGGATGATTTCAATTGCTGCCCACCTTCCCCCGGCCCCCCTAACCACCACTAAGAAGACAGAGAAACCTTATTTCCACGGTGACAACGCAGGCTCCCAGAGCCCTCTACTCCAGAGGTTTCAACAAAGAGGTTTAGTCAGAATTTGGGGGCCCCTTGGCGATCAAGTCCTAACACCTCCCAACAACCTAGTGTGGGATAGCGATTGGCCTGTCTCTGGACTTGATGGCAGAGGGGAAGAAGTCGGAGATGGCCATTAGTAATTAATTGGGACCAAAGGAATCACTTTTAAATGTGACAAACTGGGCAGAGAAGTCTATGACTTCGTTTGGACAGGCAACTACAACCCCTAGGGCTCCTCAAAATAAGGCTACGATTAACTGCCTCATCGGGACAGTGATCCACACAGGCGTACCCAGGTGGTGGCAAGTTCTGGTTTAGAGAGAACAGGGAACTGTGACTGCCTTTGTGGGTGGTTTTTTTTTACTACAAAAGTTAGTATTTGGAGATTTTTCCTGAAAGGCATTGATTTGGGGAAAATCTCTTTATGTCTACTTTAAATTTGAAAACGAACCTCAGAAAATCACCCTGAGAACAAAAGCCTGCAGGTTGCTTATTCCTCAGATAAAGACCTGGCAGAGATCCATTTAAAAACCGGAGAGTCCCATATTGAGGCTCTTGAAGTCACACAAACGCATGACACCAAGAAGAGAATTTTAATTGGTGAGGTAGCTCATGAAAACTGAGTCCCCAAACCTCTGCTTAGAAGCGGTACTTTATAGTCAATTTTAAAACCTTGGGAAGCAGAGGGAGAAAAACTATGATAGATGTGAAAGAGAAGATATTTTTAGATTGCAACTGAAAATGGACAGAATGCTTCCAAGTAGAAAATTGCAGAGATGCTCTGGAAGTTCACTGGTGGGAGAGCCTTTCCTCCAATCAAATCGGATTTACTGAGCGCGGAGCACTGTATTAAGCACTTGAGAGAGCAATAATAATAATAATAATAATGTCATTTGTTAAGCGCTTACTATGTGCAAAGCACTGTTCCAAGCGCTGAGGGGGGGATGCAAGGTGATCAGTTTGTCCTACGTGGGGCTCATAGTGAATCTCTGGAAAATGGAAATCCTCTGGAAAATGGGGATGAAGATTGTGAGCCCCACGGGGGACAACCTAATTACCTTGTATCTACCCAGTGCGCAGAACAGTGCTTGGCACATAGTAAGCACTTAATACCAAAATTATTATTATTAATCCCCATTTTACAGATGAGGCAAAGAGAAGTTAAGTGATTTGCCCAAAGTCACACAGCTGACAAGTGGTGGAGCCGGAATTAGAACCCATGACCTCTGACTCCCAAGCCTGTGCTCTTTCCACTGAGCCACGCTGAGTACAATATAACGCAGTCAGAGAGACATTCCCTGCCCACAGTGAGCTTACAGTCTACAGTCCACAGCTCCTTAAAGCTGGGAAGGGCCATTAGAGGAGAGAGATGGCAGCTGGAAAGGAGTCCCATGCAGAAGAATCTGGAATTTCTAAAACATCCAGTGTCAATGCCACAGGCAATATATCAACATGCCAAACATTAATCATTATCTGGATTTGCATGTTGTGTAGCAGACCACACCCTTCTACAGAGAAGCAGCGTGGCTCAGTGGAAAGAGCACGGGCTTTGGAGTCAGGGCTCATGAGTTCGAATCCCAGCTCTGCCACTTGTCAGCTGTGTGACTGTGGGCAAGTCACTTAACTTCTCTGTGCCTCAGTTCCCCCATCTGTAAAATGGGGATTAAGACTGTGAGCCCCACGTGGGACAACCTGATTCCCCTATGTCTACCCCAGCGCTTAGAACAGTGCTCAGCACATAGTAAGCGCTTAACAAATACCAACTTTTTTTACAGTACGAAATGGCATTAAATAATCTAAGCCATAATTCAAGTGAAAGGTAAACTCGTGGAATCGGTACCTTTGATAAGGTAGAAAATAGCAATAGGTTCAAAAAGGGTTTGGACACATTAACGGGTGACGGGTCCACAGTGAGTTAAGCGGGGAAAAAACACAGAAACGTGAAGGGAAAAGGCAGGGATATCAGATGTCGATTCCTAACCATTAGGATAGATGTCACTGTGGGCTGGTCTGTGTGAACAATTGGTCCAAACCTAGTAATTGCATCCCTGGTGTTCTGTTTCGTTCCTACCTACCTCCTACCCAGCATTTTCTCAGAGCAATCCTACACACATTCCTAAAAGGGGTGGAGAAAAGATGGGAGAGAGCAGTTGAAAGAGGTGATAAGAGGGTTACAAAGAGGGAGAGGGCACAAATAAAGTAAACAGCAGGTGAGATGGAAGGGAAGCAGACTGATGAGCTTAAGTTCATAATGACAGTTTTTGTGGAAACGTAAAATTCTGCATAGAGTATGTGGCACTTTTAAAAATATGTTAAGGAACCTAGAAAAGAAACAGGAGTAGGAGAACAAAAATAGAGTAGTAAAGTTAAACTAGAAACAGCAAAATTTAGAAACTACTGCATACCAAAGTCTGACCAAAAAAAAAGTAACTGCTCTTGTATCTGTTTCCCGGCTCTCCTCTTTATACTCCCTTGCTGTTTCCAATTCTCTTACACTTCCCAGTGGAGTTAGGGAAAAGAGAGACTAGAAATGGCTTCTGTAAGTGGCTCACAGAAGAGTGAACGGGGGGGAAAAGCAACGAGAAAAGCAGTATTGTTCCAACTCTCAGCTCCCTCTGAGATGAATTAATATCCTCTATGACTGGTGGAATAGCCTCTAGACTATAAGCTCCTTGTGGGCAGGGAACGTTTCCACCAAGAAGTAGGATTGCCCAGTGGATAGAGCATGGACCCGGAAGTCAGAAGGACTTGGGTTCTAAACCTGGCTCTGTCACTTGTCCGCTGTGTAACCTCGAGTGAGCCATGTAACTTCTCTGCACCCCAGTTACCTCATCTGTAAAATGGGGATTAAGACAGTGAGCCTCTTGCGAGAAGCAAAGCAGTCAAAACTCTGCAGGGGGGGAGTGGAAGGCTGAACGAGGAAGGCAGGGGAGTAAAAAGAAATTTCAACTCAAATTTTGCCTTTTACAGTATTTCCACATTAATGCTTTTGACTCGAAAAATGCAATTCAGAAAGTGGATTCAGGTTCAGCTTGGATAGCGAGGGAAGGGGGAGTGCTGCTACTGAAGTACCAGCTCTTACGTCTACCAAATCGTGCCTTGAGCAAGAGCCAAACTCCAAACAAACTTCACAGATGCAACTCTCCCAGTTTCAACTCGGACAACTGCAACGCAGTTGACTGGAGGGAAAATCCAAATGGAGCCGAAGTCAGAAGCCCCAAAAAGGTTAAAAAAAAAAAAAAGGTCTAATTTTCCAGCAAAAATCCTACTTCACTCAGAAAAGCCATATCCTCACCTCACAGGACTCCAGTCCCTGCCAGTAGGCAGGGAATCTACTTAAAGAATTTTAAAAGGGTCACTTGACTTTTCCCCCCCCCTTAGGGAAGCACTCAAGCCTGGCTGCCAGATCTGGGTGCAGTTCATGACATCATTGATGCTAGTTACGCAGATATAGCCAAGAAGAGAAAAACCCCATTCTTCCCTCATTCTGTGACCCAAGCTTTTCCCTCTGCCCACTGCAGGTCCCAAGCCAGTGCTATCAACCCCTAGCCCAAGGGAGGATCCAAGAGGTGGATTTGGCGGGGTAGGGCAGGAGAAGGGAATAGACCGTCCCTGCAAACCAGAGGAGCCAGGTCAGCAGTGGAGCATTCTGGCCTGTTCTCCAGATGCCGAGGCTCATAAAAGGGGCGTCACTCAAGAGCCCCCACCCTCTAGATCCAGGAGTCGGCGGAGTAGGAAACAGAATAATATCTGAGAACTCCCTAGAACCACCTCATCCCAAGATACTGCTATAGCAAGGCTCTTCAGACTCTTCACTGATGAGGAATCTTGGTCTTAGTGAACAAAGAGATTCCATTAGATTGGAGATCCTAGCTACTGACTGGAGATCCTGGCCACTCTGGCTTGCTCGACTCAATGAAAGATTGTGGGCAATCATCTCTCCTTTGCCAAATCCTGCCAGTTTTTCCCAGCGCTTTTCCGTTTCTCTCCAACCAAACCGCTACCAACCTGGCACGAGCTCTGGTCTTGCCATGGCTCTACTATTGCCATTTCCTCCTCACTTATCTTCCAGGCCCCTCCTCCTCCAATTTATCTTACACATACCTTCCCAGCACCCTGATGCCCTAGTAAGCATGACGCTGAAAGGATCGGGGAAACTATCAACCTTCTTTCCCATGGTGTCCTAAACTGCGTTCTGACCTCATCTCCACTGAACCTTTACCTTATTACACATTCTTCTGCCTACCCTGCTGCCATTATATACCAGTTTGACTTTCCATGGATCATCCCCCTGAAGTCTCTTCCTCGACTCAAAACTCTTTCCTGGCTTCCTGCATCTCTCCCCATCAAACAAGAACACCTCACAGTAGGCTTCAAGGCTCTCAATCATCTTACCCCATCATAACTACCTTCTCTCTTCCCTCACTATTCCCCAACCCACTCTTCATTCCACCCAAGCCGATCTTCTAGCTGAATCAGCTCTCGCGACTCCCCCACCTCCATCCTCCAAATATCTCGCTATTTTCCTGGCTTGGAGCTCCCTCCCTCCCAACATCAGACATCAGTTCTCCCCAACTTCAAATCCCATCTCTACAGTAAACTTTCCCGAAATAACTTTCCGACACTCTGAGCCATATCACCCCTTCAGCCAAATATCCACTTTCTTTTTGACCTCCTAACTGAAAATAGTGTATGTTTTTCTCCCCTATTACAGCCTAAGCTCCCCTGTGGGCAGGAAGCATTACTCTGTCCTATTCGAGAATCTCGTACAGCGCACCACACCCAGTGGGCATGGAATAAATACTACTACGATTACGAGGTGGAACTTCAGCCTGGATGGAGGCTGGGACGAAGTGATCTGCCATGACAGTCCATTATAAAGGCTCTAAGACAGAGTTTTCTCTGGCTGAAGGTGAGATGGGGGAGGGGAGAGAGGAAAAGAAGCACGTAAGGAAACATGAGAATCTTCGAGAAAAATGTCAAGTCCGGATACGGTGTGCGGAAGTGAACGGATATTTTCACGATCCCGCTTTCTAATCTTGCACCATCATACAAGCTACGTGAAGCAGGCACTCCGCTGTTAGAAGCTCTCTTCGTCTGAAAGCTCTCCGAGACTCTTACCTGATAGAGAAACCTCTGACTGAACTGCTGCATGGCTCCTTGGAGCTGGTTGCGCTGGGACTGCCATTGTTCGTAGTTTCTCACATACTCCTCTGTCGGGCGCTGCCACGTGGTGGTTCTGCTGTTGTGATCCACATAGTAATACCTGCCTCGGGGATCCACACGCTTCTCCCAGCTAGAAACATCAAACCCCAAATGAGTATGACACGGATGCTAAATTCTACGGTCACCTAAGACAGGAGGTGGAGGGGAGGCTGAGCAAATACCTGCCAAGACAGAAGAGCCTGGGACCTTCCAGGAAGCTGGGCCCAAGGGGGAAACAGAATACTGAAAAGTAGCGGGACCTAATAGAAAGAGTCCAGGGAGAGGAGTCAGGAGACCTAGATTCTGATCCCAGCCGCCTGCTGCGAGACCTTGGACAAGTCACTTAACTTCTCTGTGCCTCAGTTTCCTCATCTGTAAAGGTAAAGCATGGCTCAGTGGAAAGAGTCTGGGCTTGGGAGTCATAGCTCATGGGTTCGAATCTCGGCTCTGCTACTTGTCAGCTGTGTGACTGTGGGCAAGTCACTTAACTTCTCTGTGCCTCAGTTCCCTCATCTGTAAAATGGGGATGAAGACTGTGAGCCTCACGTGGGACAACCTGATGACCCTGTATCTCCCCCAGCACCTAGAACAGTGCCCTGCACATAGTAAGCATTTAACAAATACCAACATTATTATTATTATTATTATTGTTTAGACTGTGAACCCCATTAGAGACAGGGGCTCTGTCTGATGTGGTGGCAAGGAATCTACTCCAGGGAATCACACAGTGCTTGGCTCTGAATAAGCAGTTAACAATAACAACAATTATTATTGTTGTGTGAAAAGCAGTGGCGTGAAGGTCAGTGAAAGAGGGGAAGGAGTGTGGTTAGGCAGAGGAGAGGGCTGGAGTTACAAGGAGGTGAGGATCAATTTGAGAGGGCCCAAGAAGGTCTGGTTCCTGGATCTCTGCTTGCCAACAATACTCCAAAAGTCCAAGAGTGGGGGAAGCATAATGGGATGGTGATCCAGGACTGGGAATTACTGATATGAGATCAAAAGAAGTATGGGGGGTGAGTTGGATGGGGAGGATGAAGTTGAGGGCATGGATTTGACAATCAAAAGAGGGAAGGTTAGGGCAGGGACATCTCAGCCTAGGATAAGCGGAGAGGGAAAAGACACTGGAGGGCTCTGTGGAAGCAGAGGATAGGTCTTCGGTGAGAGGGATTGCGGGAGAAAAGGCAGGATAGGAGGACGTGGTCAGTGTGGGATTTCAGAGATGATAAAGTTAGAGATTGTACAATGACTGGTGATGAGGAGATGCAGCATGTGTTGAATTACAAAGAGAAATAAACACATATAGAGTCCGAATAATTACCTCCCCTTTTTCTGCAACCCAGATACAGAAAAATGGAGGTCTCCAGCAGAAGAAATGCCTCATTTAGCGTTGGACTTTGAAAATAAAGCAGTTGCATTTGAGTTGTGAGAGCTCTCACAGGAATTCAGCACAGGAGTGAAGGAAAAAAATAATTACAAGAGTCAAAAATTAGGAAGAAAACTATCAAATTAAAGTTGAGAGAAACCCATTTGCCTAGAGTCCTCATCTGCTGGACCTTCAAGGTGAGGGTGAAAGCACTGAATGACCTAAAAAAATATATATATAACCCTCCCAGTACAATTCTTGGCACCAGCACCTGGAATGAAGATTTGAAGAACTGTACCTAGGCTGCAGTGACTAGAGCTGCTGCAGGAATAGGGATGTTGTCTGGAGAAGCCCTCTCCCACCCAGGAAGGATAAGAAAAGGACCAGTCTGGTCACCGAGGGGCTATCATCTCCTACTCCCGCAGAGGCCCGGAAGGAAGCAGAGAGACCAAGTGTCAACTGAGAAGATTATCTATCACTCAGCCATCACTCTCCAGTCAGATTTCTGGGAAGGTGTCACAAAGTTACCCATCATCAAGTGTTTGTGACTGCTCTTTAAGAGACTGAGCGTTAATGTGGCATTTAAATTTTGCAAAACGTCCCTGGAGAGAGAAGAATAGAAAAGGAACAGTAGTTGGGCTCATTTAAGTCAAATGAACGTAGAAAGAGAAGAATCTTATTTTCCTTCTTAGATGGAGAAAAGTCAAGAGGGCGGGAAAGGAGGCTTAGCTAGATGGACTGATTACTTGTCGAGATGGGTTGCAAGTCCATTGGGGAAGACCCATCCTGCAGGAGTGGGCAGAGGCCGGAGAAGCAGTCACACGACCCGGAGCTTGCCGACACTGGGGCTTCTGGGTCCACAGGATGGCACCTGAGACTCCAGCGCTTCCTCTGAGCCTGCCCACCTTCCCCAGGGAAAAGCTTCATCCCAGAAGACCAGCGAGTGGAAAGAGCACGGGCCTGGGAGTCTGAAGACTTGGGTTCTAATCCCGGCTCTGCCGATTGCTTGCTGTGTGGGCAAGTCGCTTATTTTCTCCGTTTCTCAGTTCTCCTGTACTCCCTCCTACTTAGACTGTGAGCCCCAAGTTGGACAGGGACTGTGTCTGATCTAATTAACTTGTATCTACCCCAGGGCTTAAGCAGTACTCGACACATAGCAAGCGCTTAACAGATATCACTAACAAAAAAAAGACCAAAAAAAAAAAAGAATAGGGAAGGCAGGAAACCTACCCTCCAAACTGTATGACTATTGGGAAGATCGTGACTGTTCAAGCCAAGGATGGCCCAGCTGGGAGTGGTGAGGAGCCCAAAACTTCACCACCACCCACGATAACAGTCTACTGTTTTACTCAGCACTGTTATTGATTTATTTTTCACTGCATTTGGTCATTTCATTTCTTTCCCAGTCTATCTGTCCTCTGCACCTGCTTTCAGACAGAGAGCTATCTGGAGCTACAGCACAGATTTGGGAGTCAGAAGGCACGGGTTCTAAACCTGGCTCTGACACTTGTCTGCTCTGTGACCTTGGGCAACTCACTTCACTTCTCTGTGCCTCACTTACCTCCTCTGTAAAATGGGGATTAAAACTGTGAGCCCCATGTGGGATAACTGGATTACCCTATATCTACCCCAGTGCTTAGAACAGTGCTTGGCACATAGTAAGCACTTAACAAATACCATTATTATTATTATTATTATTATAAGGGACCTCATTTGAATCAAATTCCTTGAATCTTTTCCCAGTGCTTAGTACAGGGTACTGCAAAAAGGCCCTTAACATATGTCAGAAAGAATTATGATATTGCAGCCATACATCCCGTGCAGCCAAGTCTCCATATTCCTTTATTCCTGGGTTAAAAAAAAAAGGTTTCCATTTGGTTGGAATAAATTGGGGCCAGAAAGTGAGCACTCTGACTCAGTCTTCACCTTAGGATAACTTTTCCATAATTTTCAGGACCCTTTCAGCCACTGAGGTACCAATTTCCCTAAGAAGCCTATTCTTCCTTCCATTAGGTAGTCGAGAGAGAACAACAAGCGCACGGCTTTCCTCTGTCCCATTCAGACCTGGCTATTCTCTCATTTTCACTGCAAAGATTGGTCCAGGGCAACTGTTTTAAATCTCCTTTGAATAGAATTCACGAAGAAACTGTGGGAAACGAAAGTGGTTAGGGTTTGGATGAAACAGAAGAAATATCTCCCAGGAAAAGGCCACCGTCTTTTGAAATAAAGAAAAGAAATCCTACTACCAGTGCTCATCTAAAGTGCAAGCCTACACCACAATACTCCTGGGTTTTGGTCCTCAAAACTGTGACAGTAAAACCTGTATTGTGGGGTACATTTCCCCCCATAAGATTCCATGCAATTTGATTCTATTCCAGAACCAGCCCTATCACAAAAGTAATTCTAAGTCCCTTCCTGCTCCCCATATTTTTGATCCCTTCTCCTCTCTATTCCTAATGGCTTTCCTCATCTTCCCAACATCCCAAATTTGATCCTCTCCTTCCCCATCTTTACCAGGCCTCAGAATGCAGGGGGAGGGGAGGAAAACTGTTGGGAATTGCGGAGAGCAAGAAAGGAATGAGGCAAGAAAGAGATGGTGGAGGGAGTGGTGGGGTGGGAATTTATTTACAAATAAATTCAGGATTTACAAATGCTGGGGCAGGACAGCAAGTAGCACAGGACGTATCCCCATGTTGCAAATAATGTGGCGAGGCGGCAACTCGGGGTACCCCTTACAGTCCTGGAAGGGAGAAGGCTCTCTATGCCATTCCTGAAGGTCCTTGAGTTTTCCTCAGGGACAATCCATTCAGGTACAAGCCTGGTCTGTCCCTATTTAACTACGAGTCCTAACAGGTAGAATGCAGCACTGCAACTGTTTAGAGCATCCCTGAAAGGCTTTTATTGTCCTGTGTCACATTTAGGCACAATTTTCATATTTGAAGTGTGTCCTACCAAGATTCAATCATTCTACAGCCAAAAGGGAAAAACAGACCAAAGATTATAGAGTTTATTTCCTCAGCAGGGGAAACTGGGAAGGAAGAAAAGAAGCGACATCCACTGGAAAACTCCGAGCTAAGGAGAGGATCTGGAAAGTGGTGGCGAGCTGTATGGAGAGAAAGCTAGGCATCATTTGTCAATCATATTTACTGAGCACAAGATTGATATTTGCTCATCAGCACAGCTCAGGAAGTTTCAGGTATTCCATTAATCAATCAATAAAACGTACTGAGCACTTCCTGTACAGAATACTCTATTAAAGCACTTGGGAGGGTACAACAGATTAGTAAATACGAGCCTTGCACTCAAGCAGTTCTAAACCTAGTAAGTGAAACAATGAATTACAAGTAAGGGGAAGCAGCAGAGTTAAAGATATGTATACAAATACTTGTGGTGGAGGGCAAGAGAAGTACCCGATGCTAAGGTGACATGGAAAGGCTGAATACAGGGGCAAAAAAGGATGGGGAGATGAGAGATTAATCAGGGAAGGCCTCTTGAAGAGATGTGATTTTGTAAGGACTTTGAAGATGGAGATAGCAGTTCTCTTCTGTCCGCCGGGCGTAAAGGAGGAGAGAGTTCCAAATAGGAGGGTGGGCGTGAGCGAGAGGTCGGTGGCAAAAGGGACGGCGACGAGGCACAGAAAGTAGATTGGCTTGAGAGGAATGAAGCCTGCAAGCTGGGGTGAAATGGGAGAGGAGCAAGGATAAGAAATGGGGAGAGAGCTGATTGAGTGTCCTGGAGCCAATGGTAAGGAGTGTCTGTTTGAATGAGAGAAGAATGGCCAACCAGTGGAGGTTTCTTAGGAGTGGGGAGACTTACGCATGTATCCTCCCTTTTGTTGGCATCCCTTACCACCCCACATTCTGGAAAGAAGTTATATGAGGAGCGGGCAAGCCCAGTTTTCTTAGGAAGGTTTTGCTTTTACTGAGTCACAGAAATTCCCTTTGAAGAGCTCTCAGGGCATACAGCCATGTCTAGAAAGAACTTTGTGTTCCTGGCATGCGGGAAACCACGTCACCTTACCTAAAGTTTCAGAAGACACTCCCCTCGGTGCCCCCCCAATTATGGTACAAATGTACCCTTCCCTGCCCTGTCCAGCAATAATGGGGTGTACTGCTTCTTTCAGTGACTGGGCTAAGGTAGTGTAATATACATCTCAACTTGGCCACAGAGCTCCCCCGACTGTCTTGATAGATACAAACACACACACAAAGAGACACACAAAGACTGAGGCAAACTGAGTCACAAAGAGTGAGAGTGTAAATGTTTTTTAAAATATAGTAACTCCAGTTATAATCTGAGTTTTAGGGCTGAAGAGCTCCTTATAGATAGACTAACTGTGGTATAAAGGAACTGGAGACAGGGAATGCCTGGATTTCATTTCAGGCCCTGAGATGAGATTTAAAGGGCCAACTGAACCCTACCACGGGGTCAGGAAATGAGTTCTTTGTCTCCCGTGTCCTATTCTCTGAAAATTGACTGTAGTAGCCCCTTTGAGGTAACAGAATGGGACTACAGGAGATCAAGCGACTGTCTGCTTTTCTGACCCTGAGGTGGAAACCCTGCAGATCACCCCTTTCTCTCTTCCAACCTCAAATCCTAGGCAAGAAGAGCTTTAAAAATATCCCTCTCCTGTTCAGGACCAGAAAAACGGGAACCCTTCCCCAATATATTTTAAGGGATATTGTCTTATACTATTTTTCAGAACAAAGCTATCACACCCAGGGGTAGAACTGAAGTTTACTGTGGTGTGTACATTTCATGGGTTTCTGTTCAGTTTCTAATCACTTCCCAAATTTTTAAATGCAAAGCCCCCAAAATGCTGTGTAGTTACAAATGGAGTTGCAGAAAAAAAATTTCAGAGAACCCCGATCTCATCCCATTTAATTTCTGTGACTCCTCCCAGAACACTACATCTTCTTCCCTCGTTTTTTGAGTGCTACCCAGATGAGAACCCTAAAATTTCCATGTCGACCTTTAAAATGAAAACAGACTGAGGAAAAAGAATAAAAATTCGAAGAATTCAACTGACCCACAGTGGAAGTTACTGTACTTTCCTAATCCAATTGTAGATTAAGAGCCTCCTTGGAAAACAGAGGGTTCCTCTTTAATATTTGCCACTGGGAGTCAATCTCCTGGGTTGCAGTCTGGCCCCTAGACTCCCTGACTTCCCCATAGGATATATTCTCTCTTAGTAACAGTCAACATCTTACCCTGGAGGAAGCGGTCTCTCCCACGTGGTGGTCTTCGTATTGTGATCAACATAATAGACCCTTCCATTAGGCAGCTCTCGCTGTTCCCACCTGAAAAAGGAGCAAAAGGAGTGTAAATTCAGGATGGGCACTCGCCCTCAGTCAAGAAAAGCCGTTCCCAATAGCTGGGGGAGCCAGTTACAGAAGCAACAATACGTATGTGGATCAAATTCACTTTCATCCTATATCAAACATTTCAATCACCCTTATTTATTGAGCACTTACTCTGTACTGAGTGACTGGGAGAGTACAAAGTTAACAGACATGAGTTCTGCACTCAAGGAGCTTACAATCTAGCCTGTGTCTGACAGGAAAACTGGTGTCAGGGAGTCACAATTTTTTTTGGCCCCTGCTTCCCTCCCAGGAGTTCTAAAGAAGGTTTATGTCAACCCAATCCTACAGTGTACATGGGCCAAGCCTAACGCTACCCCCTGCCACACTTTTCTGCTTCTTCTTATCCACTCGCCCCCTTTTCCCACTCCCTTCACCTTGGGCCTCCTTCATGGGACTAACTGGTGAGCCCAAGTCAGCAGATACCAATGTGTTTTTACTGATGATCATAATAATAATAATAATAATGATGATGGCATTTGTTAAGCGCTTACTATGTGCTAGGCACTGTACTAAGTGCTGGAGGTAATTATGGTATTTGTTAAGCGCTTACTATGTTCCGAGCACTGTTCTAAGCACTGGGGTAGATACAAGGTCATCAGGTTGTCCCACGGAGGGCTCAAAGTTTTAATCCCTATTTTCCAGATGAGGTAACTGAGGCACAGAGAAGTTAAACGGCTTGACCGAGATCACAGAGCAGACAAGTGGTGGAGCCGGGATTAGAACCCATGTCCTCTGACTCCCAAGCCCGTGCTCTTGCCACGAAGCCAAATGATGGATAGCACAAACATGGCAGGACGGTAGGTGCCCTCAGGACACAACAGCGCATGTACAATCCTGAACCCTCGGGAAAAGGCTTGACACTTCTCGGACTTGATCCCACCAAACCTGGGTCAAGCCACGGTATTTCAGTCCAGGCAGACCTCTACGCACCAGGGCTCCATTGTAAGGATTAAAGGGAGACGGGCATCCACCTTCAGTAGCTCAGGTGATCTAATCAATCAATGACATTTACCAAGTGTTTACTGCATACAGAGAACTGTATTAAGTGTGTGGGAAAGTACAATACAACAGAGTTGGTAGACATGATCCCTGCCTACAAGGAGCTTACAATCTATGAGGGAAGACAGACATTAAAATAGATTTGGGATGGGGGAAACAGTAGAGTATAAGAATATCTACATAAGTATTATGGGTCTGGGGTGAGTATCAAAATGTTTAAGGGGTAAACAAAGTTCATAGTCGAAGAGGGGAGGGCGGATAAGGGAGATAAAGGGCTTCGTCTGGAAAGGCCTCTTGGAGGAGATGTGATTTTAGGAGGGTTTTGAAGGTGGGGAGAGTGATGGGCTGTCAGATATGAAAGGGGAAGGTGTGTTCTGTGCCCGAGGGAGAACGCAGGAAAGGGACTGGCATCGAGAAAGATGAGATGGAGGTACAGAGAACAGGTTGGTGTTAGAAGAGGGGAGTGGGTGGGTTAGGTTATAATAGGAGATCAATGACATTAGGTAGGAGGGAGCTGATTGAGTGCTTTAGACCATATCGGGAGGGACTTCTGTTTAATAAGGAGGTGGATGGGCAGCCAGTGGAGGTTTTTAAGGAGTGGGGAGATATGTACTGAAAGACTTTTCAGAAAATAATCAGGGCAGCAGAGTGAACTCTGAACAAGAAAGGGAAGAAAAAGGATGCAGGGAGATCAGTGAGGAAGCTGATGCAGTAGCCAAGGCAGGAAATGATGATTTCTCTGATCAGCATGGTAGCAATTTGGATGGAGAAGAAAAGGTGTATCCTAGAGATGGTGCAAAGGTCGAACTGACAGGATTTTGTGACAGATCGAATGTGCAAGTTGAATGAGAGAGATGAGTCGAGGATAATCCCACGGGTATGGGCTGGTGAGACAGGGAGGATGATGGCGTTGTCTACGGATGGGAAAGTCAGGGGAGGATGGGAAGGAAGATAAAGGGTTCTGTTTTGGACATGTTAAATTTGAGGTGTCAGCATAACATTCAAGTAAAGATGTCCTGGAGGCAAAAGAAAACGCGAGGCTGCAGAGAAGGAGGGAGGTGAGATTTGGGAATCTTCCTCATAGAGACAGTAGTTGAAGCTGTGGGAGCAAATGAGTTCTGCAAGGGAGTGGAGTCCCAGGAAATTCCCTGTCCTCATTTCCAGTTCAGGGTCCCTTCCCAGATGTTCCCTGAGTATTCGGTAGAGAGGCGCAACGGATTTTTCAGCCAAAGACTTGGAAGTAGAGGAGGTTTCACCCAGCAGTGCCCTTGGACAGGTGAAGAGTGAACTTTGAAAAGTTCACCATAGCTGGAATTTGAGGTTTTAAAGATTCTCCACTACAAATCTTGCAATTTGACAGCAGATGTGAATATCATTCATCTATTATTAGAGCATGCCCTTTCCTAGATCGTCTCCTGTGCTTGGCCTGACTTTTAAGATTATCCTACTTTAAGACATGGAACCTTCATCTACTTTCTTTCAGCTGCAAACTACTTTCCAAACCTAGCATGTGCTGTCGCCTGAAGAAGATGATGGTAAGTTTCTTGACAACATTATGGGGACTGGGCAGGCCTTCTTCTGAACCCGGTGTTAAAGATAATGTTCAAATCATTGACCCCGACCTCATTCTTGTGAAAAATTCCTCTGCATCATAAATGGAAAGACAAAAAGCAGAGTTTCTTAGCCTGACGTGCACTGTCAGCAGCCCAATAAAATCCTATTTCTATCTTTAAATGTTTTCCTTCCATTCCATCATAACTCCCTTCAGAATCAGTCTTTGTTCACTGTGGTATGAAAGGACTCTTCAAAAAAAGTTACCGGGATTAAACCCAATCAACTCTGAAGAATCAATAGTAATTTACTGAGTGCTTACTGTGTGTAGAGCACTGTTCTAAGCACTTGGGAGAGCACACTTTAACAAAACATTAGAGTGGGTAGACACATTCCCTGCCTACAATAAGCTTACAGTCTTGAGGGGGAAATGGACAATAATATAAATAAATTAAGGATATGTATATAAGTGCTGTGGGAGTGAGGGAGAGGTGGAATAATGTAGAAGGGAATGGGTATGTTGCCTTGTTTTTGTCCGTCTGTCTCCCCCGATTAGACTGAGAGCCCGTCACTGGGCAGGGGTTATCTCTATCTGTTGCCAAAGTGTACATTCCAAGTGCTTAGTACAGTGCTCTGCATGAGAATGAGAATAGGAAATTAGGGCTCAATCAGGGAAGGCCTCTTGAAGGAGACATGCCTTGAATAAGGCTTTGAAGGTGGGCAGTGTAATTTTCGGTCAGATATGAAGGAGGAGGACCCGAGGCAGAATGAGGGGAAGGGGTGGAGGGTGAGCTAGACATGAGAGAGGTACAGGGAGTAGGGTGGCATTAGAGGAGTGAAATGTGCAGGCTGGATTGTAGTAGGAGAGCAGCGAGGTTAGGGAGGAGGGGGCAAGGTGACAGACTGCTATAAAGCCAATAGTAAGGGGTCTGTTGGTTGTAGGCAGGGAATGTGTCTGCGTGTCATCAGCGTAGAGATGGTAGTCAAAGCCGTGAGAGCGGATGAGTTCACCGAGGGAGTGAGTGTAAATGGAGAACAGAAGAGGGCCAAGAACTGACCCTTGAGGAACTCCAACAGTTAAAGGATGGGAGGGGGAGGAGGCTCCAGCGTAGGAGACCGAGAATGATCGGCCAGAGAGGTAAGAGGAGAACCAGGAGAGGACAGAGTCCGTGAAGCCAAGGTGAGATAAGGTATGGAGGAGGAGGGGATGGTCGACAGTGTCAAAGGCAGCAGAGAGGTCAAGGAGGATCAGAATGGAGTAGGAGCCATTGGATTTGGCAAGAAGGAGGTCACGGGTGACCTTAGAGAGAGCAGTCTCGGTAGAGTGGAGGGGACGGAAGCCAGATTGGAGGGGGTCTAGGAGAGAATGGGAGTTAAGGAATTCTAGGCATCGATTGTAGACGACTCGTTCTAGGATTTTGGAAAGGAAGGGTAGTAGGGAGATAGGACGATAACTGGAGGGGGAAGTGGGGTCAAGAGCGGGTTTTTTTAGGATGGGGGAGACGTGGGCATGTTTGTCCTCTCCCTCTGTCCTCTCCCCTGTTTGCCCCTGTCCTCTCCCCCTCCCTTCAGGCTCGCATCTCCTCCTGCCTCCGGGACGTCTCCACCTGGATGTCGGCCCGCCACCTAAAACTCAACATGAGCAAGACTGAGCTCCTCATCTTCCCTCCCAAACCCGGTCCGCTCCCAGACTTCTCTATCACCGTGGATGGCACGACCATCCTTCCTGTTCCGCAGGCCCACAATCTCGGTGTCATCCTTGACTCGCCCCTCTCGTTCACCCCACACATCCTATCCGTTACCAAGACCTGCCGGTTTCACCTCTACAATATCGCCAAGATCCTCCCTTTCCTCTCCACCCAAACGGCTACCTTACTATTACGGGCTCTCGTTATATCCCGGCTAGACTACTGTGTCAGCCTTCTCTCTGACCTCCCTTCCTCCTCTCTCGCCCCGCTCCGGTCTATTCTTCACTCCGCTGCCCGGCTCATCTTCCTACAGAAACGATCTGGGCATGTCACTCCCCTTCTTAAACAACTCCAGTGGTTGCCTATCGACCTCCACTCCAAACAAAAACTCCTCACTCTAGGCTTCAAGGCTCTCCATCACCTTGCCCCTTCTTACCTCTCCTCCCTTCTCTCTTTCTACCGCCCACCCCGCACGCTCCGCTCCTCTGCCGCCCACCTCCTCACCGTCCCTCGGTCTCGCCTATCCCGCCGTCGACCCCTGGGTCACGTCCTCCCGCGGTCCCGGAACGCCCTCCCTCCTCACCTCCGCCAAACTGATTCTCTTTCCCTCTTCAAAACCTTACTTAAAAATCACCTCCTCCAAGAGGCGTTCCCAGACTGAGCTCCTCTTCCCCCTCTACTCCCTCTGCCATCCCCCCTTTACCTCTCCGCAGCTAAAGCCTCATTTTCCCCTTTTCCCTCTGCTCCTCCACCTCTCCCTTCCCATCCCCACAGCACTGTACTCGTCCGCTCAACTGTATATATTTTCGTTACCCTATTTATTTTGTTAATGAATTGTACATCGCCTTGATTCTATTTAGTTGCCATCGGTTTTTACGAGATGTTCTTCCTCTTGACGCTGTTTAGTGCCATTGTTCTTGTCTGTCCGTCTCCCCCGATTAGACTGTAAGCCCGTCAAACGGCAGGGACCGTCTCTATCTGTTGCCGACTTGTTCATCCCAAGCGCTTAGTACAGTGCTCTGCACATAGTAAGCGCTCAATAAATACTATTGAATGAATGAATGAATGAATGTGTCTGTTATACTGTTGGGCTGTACTCTCCCAAGAGCTTATTACGGTGTCCTGCACACATTAAGCACTTAATAAATACGTCTGAATGATTGGGTGGGCAACCAATGAGGGTTTTGAGGAGTGTGGAAATGTGGACTGACTGTTTTGTAGAAAAATTAACCAGGCAGTTTGAAGGTATTAAATATCAGTAGTAGCATCAAGACCGTAAGCCCGTCAATGGGCAGGGATTGTCTCTATTTGTTGCTGAATTGTACATTCCAAGCATTTAGTACAGTGCTCTGCACATAGTAAGCGCTCAATAAATACTACTGAATGAATATTAATTGAGTCTCCACTTGTACTAAGTGCTTGGGGAGTAAAAAGCATATTTCACATCTACGAGGTGCTTAACTCTAATTGAGGGGACACACTAAATACAGTCAAAATAAATAATTCAGTGTACAGTTAAACATATATGCAAAATTGCCAAGGAGGGGTATAAACGAATAAAAGGACGGCTTTCCTTTTGTGGAGAGGAAGGATGTGTGCTGAGTTACCCTTCAAGAAGAAGAACCATGTAGAATAGACTGGAGGACAGAGAGGCTCGAGGCAAAGAGATCATCCAGAAAGGATGCAGTTGTGTGAAATACGACCACACTTTGTACCAGGGTAGGAGCAGTTTGAGTGAAGAGGAAGAGTCAGACCCTGGAGATGCTGTACAAGAAGAACTAATAAGATATGATAGTACATTGATTCAGAGACTTGAAAGATAGCAAGGAATTGAGGATGACAGCTTTCTGGCACAGTAGGAGAGTGGTGTTTTCACCTGAGAGGAGGAAAATCAGGAGAAGAAGATTTAAGGGTAAAGATGAGCAGTTCTGTTTTAGACGCTGAGTTTTAGGTCCTTTGGGATATCCAAGCGAAAGAGCCCTGGAGTCGAGAAGAGAGGTGGGATTAGAGGTGAGATGAAGGGGGTCGTGGCTAGAGTGTGAGATTTGGTAGTCAAAGGTATGTGAGCCAAGGCGCTCCCGAGAGTGAGTGTAGCAGGAGAAGACCAGGGGATCTGGAACAGTCTTGCAGGATGCCCTCAGAAACAGAATGAGGCAGAAGTGGAGCCTCCAAATGAAATTGAGAAGGAGCAGTCAGGGAGGAGGAAGCAGGCTAGTAATGTGTCAGCCAAATGCTTTGAGGAGGAGGGAGTGGTCCACAGTATCAAAAGCAGCTGAGAGGTCAAGGAGGATCAGTAAGGAATATGGCCTTTGCCTACAAGAAGGTCACTGTTCGCCTTAGATAGTGCAATCTAGGTCAAGTGGCTGAAAGCCTGACTGTAGCGGGTCAAAGAAGAGAGTTGGTGGGTTGGAAATGTAGGCAGCAGATGTATACTACCTAACCTATAAGTTTAGATAGGAGTTATTTAGAGTTTCTACCGGGAATTACATTTAGTGAGGACCTCTTGTATCTCCATGTCTTTCCCCACCAAAAATACACACCCATAAGGGGAATAGATTGATGAGTCATCAATACACTGTGCTACACTGCTTGCATCAAATGATAGGCGTTTGATGCTCCAATAGGCTTATCCCATATAGGGGTCGTCTCTTTTCAGTTTCCTATATGTATACCACTCCTTTGCTAGACAGTATACTGACTGGTAGCAAAACTCAGAGATAGCTTTAAGTTCTGTATTAAGTTCTTCCAGTTGGGTCCAGGGATTCCGAGATGAGGGTGGTACAAAAATTCTGTTTTCTTCAGATTAATGTTGACTCAGAGACGTGAAAAGCACCTTGGCCCAGTGGAAAGAGCAGGGGTCTGGGAGTCAGAGATCCTGGCTTCTAATCCCAGCTCTGTTAATTACTTGCTGTGTGACCTTGGGCATGTCACTTAACTTCTCTGGGCCTCAGTTACCTCATCTGCAAAATGGGGATTAAATCATCCTCCCTCCAATTTAGACTGTGAGCCCCATGAGGGAAAGGGTCATTGTCTAACATGATAAACTTTTATAATAACAATGCTGGTATTTGTTAAGTGCTTATTATGTTCAGAGCACTGTTCTAAGCGCTGGGGTAGATATAGGGTCATCAAGTTGTCCCACGTGAGGCTCACAGTCTTCATTCCCATTTTCCAGATGAGGTAACTGAGGCCCAGAGAAGTGAAGTGACTTGCCCACAGTCACACAGCTGCCAAGTGGCAGAGCAGGGATTCGAACCCATGACCTCTGACTCCCAAGCCTGGGCTCTTTCCACTGAGCCACGCTGCTTTATCTACTATAGTGCTAAGAAGAGCGGTTGGCCCATAGTGAGCATTTAAATACCACTAAAAAACAAACTGTGCTGGAAATGCAAAGTGATTCACAATCATTGGTATGACTTAGCATTTCTAGAACTGTCAATTTATGTTCCTGGATAGTTCTGCCTCCTTTCAAATCCAGATTTTATATGGCAGCATTCAAAATGAGGCACTTTAAACCTTTCTCTTTTTAATGCCCCTC
The DNA here is from genome assembly GCF_004115215.2 of Ornithorhynchus anatinus. Lineage (NCBI taxonomy): Eukaryota > Metazoa > Chordata > Mammalia > Monotremata > Ornithorhynchidae > Ornithorhynchus > Ornithorhynchus anatinus. The sequence continues at coordinate 39,806,260 of NC_041738.1, forward strand.
TGGGAATTCTTTGGTCATCTTTCATCACCCTCCCATCTGCAGTCTTTCCTTGGGGGCGGTTAGTGCTAGAATCTCCCTTGTGGTTCCCCTGTTTTGGTAACCTTCATTCCAAGTATTCAAGCTATTTTAATAGTATTGAGATTTATTTTTTAAAAAAAGAAATTTAATTTTTTAATTTTTTTAATTAAAAAGAATTAAGGATTAAAGAATTTAAAAGAATGGGTGTGTATTTATGGTGAGGAAAGACATGGAGATACTAGACGTCCTCACTAAATGTAATTTCAGTAGAAACTCTAAATAACTCCTATCTAAACTTCTAGGACAGGTAGCATACATCTGCTGCCTTCATTTCCAACCCACCAACTCTCTTCTTAAATTAATTTAAAATTAATTTTTAAATTTAATTTATAAAAATGAAATTTTGAGAAACACCATCAAGGCAAATAAATGAATGTCTTCAACTCTCACATAAGGGCATAAACCCTTTATTCTTCCACTTCCAAAGAAAGAAAATGTCTTGCCCTTCAGAATTCCAGATCCTTCCCCATATATTCATGAACCACAATCACTACAGTAAGATGCATAACATCTTTCTACCTAATCTCTAATCCCATCTGACTCTAGAAATAGAGGTTTTTCTCTTCACTTACTGGAAGTTGTTAGCACCCTGAAACTCAATGCTGTTCTACAAAATTAACTCTTTCCTGATTAAGTTAGGGAAAACAGCGCAACAGAAGGGGGACTCCACTTTTTTTTTTCCTCATTCCCAGTCTATCCCTTTAGTATTGAACTCCTGCTCAGATCAAATGCCCATTTTGGCTTCCTCTAATCAAAGTCTATAGCTGGCTCTCATAGTCTTCTCGCCTCCTCTTCTATTCAGTCAGCTATTCACGGTTTGTTCAAGCTTTTCATTGCATTTTCCCTGTAATATATATGTCAAACTCACCAATCTAAACAAGACCGGTGATAGTGAATACTCCTCTGTAACAGTTTAAATCAATCTTCCCGTTTAAAGGTTTGACCTCTCGTTCATTCAATAGTATTTATTTAGCGCTTACTGTGTGCAGAACACTGTACTAAGCACTTACACTCCACATTCATATCCCTCAAAGAGGCTATTTATGCACTGTGGTAATCTTCCCACAAACACGATCCTGTCAGATGTTGTATCCGAATTCCTTTTCTACTACGTATTTCACACAGACAGTGATAGTTTTCTATCAAATTATCATTGGATTTAAATTTTACATTTTAGTCACATGGGTCACTTTTACCCCACATAGATGGCTCTTTTAAAACATTATTTCTGGGAGAAAAAAAAAAGTGAGTTTCAGATTCCAACCTGGTATATAGTTCTTTGGTCTACTTTGAAAGATATTCAGTTGAAACTTTAGACCCCTGGCTTTGCCTATCTTAACTGCCAGTTAGGTAGCTTGCCAATCCAAAAGCTGCATTCCTACCTCTATTTTCATATATCCATCTACAGTCTTTTAAACGTTTAACCTTACATTGCCTAGGTGGCTTTCCCCTGCTTTTTCAGGGGTCTTGATAGGACTACTAAATTAATGTCTACCACTGAGCTCTTACTGTGTGCCAAGCACTGTACTAAGCACTTGGGACAGTACAAGGCCATGGAGTTGGTAGATACGTTCCCTGTTCTCAAGGAACTTTCAGTCTAGTGGGAGACAATGCCTAGAAAGCACTCTAACCATTTTATGAAAGTCACCATACGATAACGCAGCAGCTATGCAAACAGAAACTTTCTGCTCTCCGGCGGTAATACCGACCTGTCTGGGGCTCTGAAACTAAATGACTGTTTTTCGATCCATTAAGCGAGAGACAGGGTCCCCTTGATTCTGAGCTCCTGTTTGCCATGCTTATGCCAACCCCTCATCCTATCTCGGTGCCTCTGAAAGCCCCTTACAGAAAAGCACATTTTCCAAGCAATCTTCATGACTGTAATCTAAATATATTTTACTTTTTCACTTCCGAACCCAACAAAGCATCAGGGAAGTGAAATTTAACATTCTAGCATAAAAGCCTGTAGGCAAGGCATCTTCATGCAAATTGCTATATGAAGTTATTTGCTTGATCTCTTTTCTTGCTTTTCAAAAAGCCCTTCCCAGGTATTTCTTAGGAAGCTGCGGGCGTTACCTACGTTCTAGGGAACTTTTTCAGATTTAAGATTAAGCTGCCAGGTGAATCTCTGTTAAAAGGTATCTTAGGCTCATACATTTTCACTGCTCCTGATGTTTCTCTGTAAATTTGCGTTAGGTTCTGCGGTTACCTTCCTTTTTACGAGCCATTCACGTCTGCATTCCTCCGTTGCCTTTTTTGGCATTTCAATATGTTTTTTAAACTTAAACCCACTGGGAACTCTTTACAAATAGAGGCAATGAATGTATCCTTCTTATGTCCCAGATGCTATGTCCCCAAGCTCAGAGATTGGAGGTAACTTTTATTTTTCTTCAACTACTACCCATCTTCTGCCTTGGACAATTATTAAAAGTTTGCGATGAAAGCCAGCGGGGTTTACATCCACACTCTTGCTGTGCTGGTGGTGGCTGTGAATGGGGCCGGCGACTGAAGATGTGTATATCTGTGGATATCCACAAAAGTTTTCCAGATGCAGATAAAACTAAAAATAAACCAGTTTGAACAGACTGTGGTTGTGGATGGGAGGTCTACAAATATGGATCAGATGTAGCGTCAGTGTTTATAGGGATGCACAACTGGATGAACAAAAGCCTCCCTCAGAACTCCATCTACGAATTCCAGAGCCAACGGCCACAGGTATTAGTGAGACCTTGGTAAATCTTCAACTAAAAGGAAAAGACGGCAGTCAAAAGGCACATTAAGGGCACCGTCCAGCAGCTCATGGGCAGTCTTTCCCCCGAAAGGGTTTAAAAGGCAACAGCACAGCTCCTCGAAGTTAACCGTATATGATCAAAATCAACTCTTTCCCTGCCATAGCGGTGGATAGAGTAGTCGGGGGAGAAAAATATATAGATGTGCCTTGTAAAGAGCTTTACACTCTTCAGCTCTCTAAAGTCATCTATTTGACAGTTTTACTTATGGAAAAATATGGCTAGTCTATTAAAATGAACTTTGGAGTGAAATGAACCAGGAGGAGCTGGTTTATAATTTAATAGGAGAGCGCCAAATCTGAACTTTCACCAAAGCGTCTCCATTGCAGACGGCAACACGTTACCGGTTCCGAGAAACCAGCGTCAGCTTTGGTGGGTCTCGATGGCTACCTGGGGAAAGTGGCTTCAGACCTTTAATCTAACCACCTTTAGACGGACGTCACGGACGTCTGAGCGGCTTGGAAAACGACCCTCTCTGGTGCACACCCAAATTAATTCTGCTCTGACTGCAGGAAATGGATGCAGCGGCCAGTGATTGTGGGGAGAAAGGGACGGTGTGAAATGGCAGTGCTGAGGTAACTAGGCAGTCCAAACAAAACGCCCTCCCTTATGTAAGAAACCACAGCAACATGCTGTTTGCCAGGGCAACATAATGTGCCTCTGTGTGAGAGAGACAGAGTGAAGAGTGTGCACACTCCCAGAGTTTATCTAAGTGGTGTATACATGCAGTGTTAATGAGTGCTCTGTCCCCAAAGCAGGATCACTGCTGATAGGAACCAGATGTAGGATGAGTGGACTCCAGCTGCCTTGCCTTTCCATTATCAGCTGCCCGAGACACCAATGCACGAAGAAAGGGGCTCCATCCCCACATTAGGCAGGCTCTCTTTCTCTCAGTCTCTCTCCCTAATCTCCCTTTAACCAATGCTTTTGGACTGAAAAAAGAAAATCACATTTTCTTCCATTCAACTCTCAAGTTACTGAAGCGAAAATAAGGTCGCGTGGGTTGGGGAGACAGTACGGATACCTTATGTTTGAAATTGTTCAAACCAGCTTTTAGAATACTCTCACCCCCAAAATACAGGATTGTGAGACTCCTGTGGGCTCACCACATCTGCTGCAAATGTTTAGACACAGGGCAATCTGAAGAGAATAAATACTTCAGCATCCCCAGATGAACCCAGCCTGCCCAGACTCAGTAAAGGAAAGCTCAGAGAGCCCAAAAGATAAAACTAGGAAGTCAGAGACAGCTGGAAAGAAAAGTTTGTAAACATTCAGATATACCAAGCGAGGGAACAGATAATGGTCCATAGTCTCTCCCTAAAGACAAATGGTTCATCTCTCTAAGTGAGTTCCCTGGGCAGTGAAAAGGCTTGGAGTTCCTCTTGGAAATAAAAACATTTTACTTAGATTGATCCAATTTACAGGCAATAATAATAATAATAATTATGGCATTCGTTAAGGGCTTACTATGTGCCAAGCATGGTACTAAGCACTGGAGTTGATACATGTTAATCAGTTAGGCAGTCCCTGTACCACATGGGGCTCACAAACTAAGGTAGAAGGACAAGAGATATGGAATCCCCATTTTACAGATGGGGAAAATGCGGCCCAGAGAAGTTAAGTGAATTACCCAATGTCACACCTAAGTGGCAGAGCTGGGATTAGAACCCATGCCCTCTGACTCCCCAGTCTGTGTTCTGTCCATTAGGCCATGCTTCTTCTCCCAGTATTGGTGGCCTGGACTCCACCTCTCTAGAACTCAGAACCACAAAAATTGCCCCTCTGATCTACTATGCCTGGGAAATTGTGAAGAAGCAGACATCATTCATACTAAGGCAACAGACACTACTTGATAGCTCCCCAGCCTTCGTAGCTCTGATTTTCTAATTCCAGTCATCACCATCACTACTCACATACTACCTGTAAATATGATGCCTGGCACAGGAGTAGAAGAACAGAAGTCTTTCAGAATCTGCTGAAGATGACACTTGGAAGAAAGATTCTATATAAACTCAGAAAAGCAGGAAAATAACCCGACAGTGATTTATATATAGTTCTATTTCTATATAGCCATCAACCCATTTTTGATGGACAGCACGAGAAGACTCAAATCTCTGATTAAGGAAAACAGATATCAGGTTTCATTTCACCCCTAATACCTTCAAGCCTGGAGTCAGAAAGCTGGCACAGATTCTCTACAGATTTCCAACGCGTAACAATGCAGAAAATGACTCCTTTAGATTTTACCTCTCAGCCTCCTCTCCGAAGAGGACAGGTCTGCTCACTTCCCTGCTGGACACTACAGCAGGCCAGGCACCCAAGTGTGGGTTCGAACCCCACCTAGCAGTTAAAGACACCGACGGTCTTAATCCCCACTTTACAGACGAGGTAACTGCAGAGAAGTGATGTGACTTGCCCAAAATCACATAGCCGACAAACGGCGGAGCCGGAATTAGCATCCACATCCTCTGACTCCCAAACCCGTGGTCTTACCATTAGGCCACGCTGCTTCCCAACCCCAGCGTGTCCCGACTGGGTGGCTAAAAGCCTGCTTATCTTAGAGAACTGGCTCCACAACACCCTGCTCCTGGCTCTAGGCATTTATGGAATTGGGGGTTAATGAGGATCAGAACCTGAGAGAGCCTCCGTGCGCCTCTGGAAATGGTTTTCCTGTGGTGTTCTAATACTACCAGGGAGAAGATGCTACTCAAGATGGAAGACAACTTCAGCCTGCATCAGGACGAAGCAGGCCACGCAGGCTCACTCCGTTGCTCAAAGAGCTAGGGCTGGAATAAAGAGCTTTTTCAGAGCCTAGACTTTTCCAGCTGCCTGGAAACAGGAAGCGCCCAATCCCCGAGAACAGTAACCCTCACACACACCCTACATAAAGACATACTGAGCTGTTAACCCTAATTACCTGTGACTGACACATGAGTGAGGCCCTGACCTTCCAGGCATTGCTTAGCGAAAGGAAAACAAACAGCTCACAGTGAATGCCGGCAGCCATTTTCCTTCGGAAACCAGCTTCTTCCCTCCATCAGATTTGCTTTCATGCTCCCCACCCCCAAAATGACAACACATAGGACTGAAATGAAAGAAAAAAGGAACGTATTTTCCTTAGGTGTTCACTTCCACATGGGCAAGACAAAGTGCTCTACATTGAACAGTTGGGGCTTGAAAAAAAAAGAAGACAGTCACTTATTTAGTCATAAGATCGACAGTCACAGTAACAAGTCCGTGTCTTTTTCTCGGTCCTTTGCTATACCAGCCAACATCTTCCTACACAAAGTTTAGGTACTACTGCTCTAAAAATATGTATGAGTTGGAACTGCGTGTTCTTGCAGACTTGGACTCTAATTCCAATTTTATTTTTGGGCAGCTCTGCTAGAAAACACCACAATAAGTTAATTTTAAGGGGGAGGCCACTTCTACGTCCTTTTTGCTGTTGGAATTACAAGTCAAAAGAGAGACGAGTTTCACCCTACAACCAGTACTCCATCTATGCAGAGGTTCTGGGGACGAACCTCTGGTCTACTAGAGACCGGACTGATCTCAACTGTTTTCCTGCAGGACCACCTAGACTGCCATTAGGTTGGTCTAAATTTCAGTCATTTCCAATCTAGATCGCAATCAAGTTTATCTTGACCCTCTTGGGGGGACTACAACCAACCCCAGGACTTAATGGCTAAGTGGCCAAATAATTACATATCACAGCACTGTCAGGGACATCAAGAGATCTTTTAGCTATTTTCAACCTCCAAGAAAGACTAAACCATACAAGAGAAATGGGAATAATATATACATGTATATATACATACATGTTTAAAGATCTCCAGGAATGGAGGGGCCACCCTCAGTACCCATTTCATGGTTTAATCACCCTGACGTGTTTCTCTTTTGTGTAAATAAATTTTTTATTAATCAATGGCATTTATTGAGCACTTACCGGGCACAGAGCATGGGATTAAATTTTTAGAAGAGTACAACAGAGTATGGAGAGACATTCCTTGCCGACAACAAGTACTGTGGCCTAGCGGTTAGAACACAGGCCTGGGAGTCAGAAGGACCTGGGTCCTAACCCTGGCTCCGCCACTTGGCTGCTGTGTAACCTTAGGCAAGTCTCAACTTCTCTGGGCCTTAGTTACCTCACTTACCTCATCTGTAAAATGGGGATAAATACTGTGAGCCCCATGTGAGACATGGACCGTGTCCAATTAAATTAGCTTGTACCTCCCCCAGTGCATATTACAGCGCCTGGTACATAGTAAGCATATAACTAATACCATATATTAAAAAAAGGAGAGTATAGCGTACTGGTCAATTAATTTTCTCTTGTTACGTCCTCTGTGGAAAGAATGAACTGGTGATCCTTTCCCTTGTATAAATTAGCAGTACTTAGCAGTAGTGATTAACTCACCCCTTAGCCTCCTCTTCATCAGCCTAAACCACCCCAACTCCTTTAACCTCTCCTCCTAGAGACCGTGTCCTATGCCTTTAATCATTTTTAAACGCTAACCTTTATGTTTCCACTGGCTAATCGAGGCCACTTCTTGCTTCCTCCAAATGTTCTGTCAGCTAGGAGTTTTCATATTAAGAAACTGACAAACTGGCAATTGGTGGATAGCTCCAATCATGGAGAGGTAGGTTCCATGTACAGAGTCTGCCCTTCGTTACCCTAGAATGAATTCCCTAGCCATCTGGCTTCCAACTCCGGGCTGGTTTTCTTGCAAAGAAAATGCCATGAATACCTCCGAGACCCTGAGCTGGGTTTGGGGGCTCCTGCCTTGGTCCCCAACAGAACAGCCTGCCAAGCCTAAACGAACTGCCTCCTTCCCAACAAAGACTACGTTTTCAGAGTCCCGCGTTTCTTTCAAGTTTCAATAAATGGCAGCATTCATCACGTCCAGACGATCCAGATTCCTCTTAACCTCCGTGAGGAACAAGAAGCTCTTCTACACCTTCCTTGCTCCTTCGCTCCGCAGCTTTCCCTCCCATCACCTTCCCTCCCTAATTCCCCCCTCCCGCTTCCTCCCCCCCCCGCCACCATCAGTGACTCCTGACCGTTTGGCAATAAATAACCATGTTGTTCCTGCCTTGGTGAATGGGCCACAGTTTACTGGAAGGTAACTCTGAGCCAGGAGAGCAAACTGCTTACCCGGGAGGTAGAGCTTCTGAAGGTTGAGCCGCTGCGAGGGGCTGCGGTGCCCCAACATTTGAACCTGGCTCCTCTCCCTCTCCGGGCGCAGCCCCAGTAGGCGGAGGGGCAGAATTGACGTCGGGGGTCCCATTCGACACTGCAGCAGGTGGAGGAGTCACTCCGACCACGGGCCCCTCTTCAGGGTCAATGGCAGAGGTAGAAGCAGGCTCTCCATTTACTGAAAAGGTAGAAATGGTGCAAATTAACCAGACTAAATTTCTTCATTAGGTTTGAGTTTACTTTATTAGCATAATTCCCTAAAATATTACAACACAAAGTTGTTTATGGGCCCAGCAATTACATTTACCTACATGGGCAGCCAGACAAATGAGCGAGCTTACGTGATTAGGGGTTAGAAGAATAATTAACCTCTGCCTCCATTTTCTACTGATTTTGTATCAGACTTTCAAAGGGAATGAGCGTCGAGGGAGAACACTGTCAATCTGCTGCTGTGTCTTAGCTTACAGAAAGGCCCTAGCCAGGAAAGTGAAAGATTGTCAACAAGAGGAGATAACAGGACTATAGTAAATTTTTGCCCCCACCAGAAGTTTTGGGAACTACTTGCAAGAATGTCCTAACACCTCTTTATAAAAAGATACTCCAAGGACTGCTCGCCCAGTAAGGGAGGTACAATTCCTACTCCTTTGCACCTGGGAAACCATCCGTCTTATAAAGAGCTCGAATGCAAGACAGGAAGTAAGTAATGTTAACCTTATGGTCTAAATGAGGGTATTAAGGTATGCAATTTAAGGGACTTGTCTAGGGTCACTTGGTGACAGAGCTGAGACTGGTCAATTCTCAAGCCTGCTGATTTTCCATTCGCCCTTTCCATTAACGACAGAGCTCTCCTTACTGCCTTCTTAGACTGCCTGCATTATGACTGGTTTTGCTAACATTATTATCTCGGCAGCAGGTAACCTAAACACAGCTCCCTGTAGTTTGTGAGGCAAGGCGTTGGACGCTAATGATTGAGGCAGCAAAAAAACAGTTTGATTCATCCATTAATTCCGCAGACGTGGCAACATGGAGATGAGAGATACAGAACTTCAATATGGAGGCTGGGTGAGCCCAACAGTCAAGGCTCCCAATTAAAAAACAACTTCTGCAGGGCAAGTAAGGAGAACAGTGGAACAAAGAAAGAAATCTGGACTGACTTCATGGATCAACAGAGGCCTAGGAAGGCCAACGGTATCCATACTGAATGCATTTATGGGTCTCTCACTGCCATTCTCAATCAGTTGTATTTACTGAATGCTTACTTTGTGCCAAGTACAGTACTAAGTAATAATGTTGGTATTTGTTAAGTGCTTACTATGTGCAGAGCACTGTTCTAGGCACTAGAGTAGATACAGGGTAATCATGTTGTCCCACATGAGGCTCACAGTTAATCCTCATTTTACAGATGAGGTAACTGAGGCACAGAGAAGTTAAGTGACTTGCCCACAGTCACACAGCTAAGTGCTTGGGAGAGTACAACACAACAATATAGCAAACACATTTCCAGCCCACAGCGAGCTTATAGCTATCTTGACTCTTCCTCAAATACAGTTACAATATTCTGGTCAGCCCTACTCAAATCCTTTCGGGTGAAGGGTAAACTAGGTTGGCTAAAGCCAAAAGCTGTATAAAATAGGTACAGTCTGACTTAACATTCAAATATCAATAGCACATTGTGATGGAGTGAGGAAAAAAGAAACATTTCATAAACTTTGAGGATTAAAGATACACATAGATTACACGAGGGTGGAAAAACAGAGACCTGTAATGAGATAGTCTATTAACACCACATGCTACTAATCATACTGAGATGGGTCTCAACGGAGCACATGACAGCTGAACAGCCTTTGAGCTGTGAAATTTTAGCACTTTACAACATACCCACCGTGTTGTTAGAAAACATATTTTTATGAATCAGATTTTCACTCAAGTCTGGGACATTCTCCAGTGGCTAATGAAGGGGCCTGGGATTTGGAAATTTTTCTTCCTAATCCTGGTTCCACTGCCAACTCACTCTATGATCTAGGGAAATGCAAGTCAAAGATCAATATAGATTTTTGTCCTTTGACCATTTAATTGGGGGTCACTTTTGCTCTGCATTTTGAAATCTTTCAAGTAGGGCTTAAGAAAGTGCCTCATTAGCTTCTCCTTCCCTACCTTCTTCAAGGCCCGGAAAAACATTTGAGTGCTTGTACACAGGTGTATGTAAATTTCCTCTCCCACCCTCACTTATTTTAGGTATGCCATACCTATTAGATTGTAGGTTTCCTGAGGGTAGGAATCAACCTGAGTTTAATTATGTAGTTTCCTACCCCACAGCAGATGCACATAAGTGCTTAACAAAGGGTACGATACAAATGCAGTTCACTCTTGGAGACCGCAGCAGTTTCAGAAAACAAAAGTGATTCAACACCAGACATTATGAAAAGTCCAAATATTATTCAACCAAACCAAATGAGAAAAAGTGAAGTTGGCCAGGGAGAAGCCAATGTTATGATAAAGTTATCCAAGGAGGGGAACAGCAATGACATCGGGCAGGCCTCTCACTGGATCCATAAACACACTTTCTCCTTTCTCATTTGTGAATTCTGGCTCTTTTCCACAGATGACCTCTTATTTTTCTAAAAGAACCCTGTTTACTATTAAACATGGTGTGCATGGCTCTCTACAACACTCGCAATTCACAGCTTCCACCAAGCTGCCTTCTCGACAGAGATGGGAAATGCAGGCCAAGCTATTACTGGATGTCCTTGCCTCCAAACTCCGTGGCTCACATGCATGTGCTGGTAGGACAGAAAACCGTTAACTAATACACATTACTACTAGCTCACCTTCATACTCACAAATTCAGCTAAGCCAGGTAATAGAAAAATCATTCAACCAGACCCCACGTTCCAAGAGCAGAAGCCACGGCCCAGGGCCGCTTCGATCTTCTTCGGCCTGGACAGGAGGGACCCAAGACCGAGAGATTACCTCCCTTTGTAATCTCAGAGCCCTGTAAGTAAACTGAGGGGGCTCTGAACCTGGAACGCAGTATTCTACTATAGCAGACCCCTACTAGACAGCAGAAGAGATTCTCATTTTAAGGACAGAGTTATTACAAGGTAATCAGAAAGCGTTCTATAATATCTTCCAAAATTGAGGACAATGAAGGCTTTACACTGGGCAGCATATCCTTTCCTTGACTACAATCATTTTCTTTCCCTAGTCAACATGCTGTTGTGGCTACCCGCTCCTCTCCAAATCCCAAACGTACCAGCACTTCTGAGGGATTAGAATTCTAGTTCAAGCCCCTTAACTAAAAAAGGCAAGTGAGACGCTGACCTCTCCTATGAGGATGTTGGAGGGTAAACAAGAAAAGACCTAGTAAAAAAACCTCACTGTTGAAAAAAGAATGTGAGGGGAGGACTATTACTGAGAAAGATATCAACATCGCAGAGAGACTAGGTTGCTACATTTCTGTATCCTGACCACTGCACCTCTGCCTTGCACAATAATAGATTATATAGAGACTTCTATGCTAATGATATCTACGCTGTCCATTCAGTTCTAGTTCGCACAACTCTGCTCCATTCTCCTGATTTTAAAAACTCCATTCTCCTGATCTCACAAGCCTTCAGATACCAGAAGAATCAGACTCCAAGTGTGTCTGCAGCTGTTCCACCTAAATTTTGGGGTATTTTTTTCCCCTTCTTGGGTCTCTGAAGTCTCCCATTAGGATGAAAGTTCTTTAAAGGCATGGGCTCTGAAGCTTCTCCTGGGGCCTCGAACAATGCTTTCCAGGCAGTGGATCCTCAATCAAAACTGCTGTCTAACTGACCCCTGCCACTAGGCAGGCATCTTTTCCAGGCCAGCATTACTTCCTAATGGCTTGGCTTAGGCTGGGGATTTCCACCAAATGGAAGGAAGGAAAGATGGGACAGATGTCCAAGAGTTGGGGAAATACAGTCAGTACAGAGTCGGGGAGAAAGTTTCCTTTTTTATAGTTCCATGTCAAAGGAAAATATCTCTGGAAGACTCAAAAGGACTAAGATAAATAGCTTAAGGAACCAAAACGTATTTGTCGGTAGGTGGGAAGAAGGAAGAAATGACTTTGTTTCACCAAAAGAACCAACTGGTCCTTCCAGCAACTAAGTCTCCCTCGTCGTCGGGGGTCCTCCTTTTTCCAGACACTGACTGGTACACGACAGGGACAGATTCCCTAGTCGACCCGAGTGACTCCATGTTTTAACTCACCTGTGCCACTGGCAGTGCCACTGTGGCTTTGATTCTTGACTGGCTGCCGGTGCCGACTCCTGGTGCCGGGGCTCTGTTCACCGTTTGCTGGGGTTGCTCTGGCTGCTCCAACTGAATGCCTGTGGGACCTGAGAAGTCAAAGCACAAAACCAACAAAATCCCCGGTGAAAAAGAGTAGTAACCTCACTTGAGGAATGATATTCCTTCCCTCATCCACCCATCAAATTATTTTGCTTCAAGGCCGTACGTAAGCAAACCTATTCCTGATAGGCCCCACTTACGTGGTCCCCAGCAAGGGCCTCAGGTGAATTCCCTTCGCCACCAAAACGCAATTTGATCCATGTCTACGTCTCATTCAATGGTGATGTATTCACCACATCAAGAAAAATACTTTTTTCTGCTGATATCCAGCTCTAGGCCTGGAGAATAACAGTTTCAATTTGATGGGGGCTAGAATGTCAGGGTGCTCAGGAATCCAGACTATCCTAGAAACCGAACACTTTAATTCCTAGGCCTTCTATCCTTTTATCTCTAGTGGAGAAACAGCATGGTCTAGAGGAAAGAGCCCGGGCCTAGAAGTTAGGAGACCTGAGTTCTAATCCCAGCTTTACCATCTGCCTGCTCTGTGGCCTTGGGCAAGTCACTTAACTTTTCAGTGCCTCAATTTCCTCTATTCCATTTTCCCTCCCTCTTGGACAGTCAACCCCATGGTGGACAAGGACTGTGTCCCATCTTCTGCTATCTACCCCAGATTTTGGTACAGATAGTAAGTGCTTAACAAATATCACAATTATTATTTTCTGGACAAACCAACCACCCAGTAAACATATTTATCCACTTCTCTAAAGCCATTTAGGTACCTTAGAACAGTAACAGAGTAGATGTCAAACAGCTTGAGACATCAGCATGTGCAAGTTGCATTCCCGTTATTGGGCAGGGATTGTCTCTACCTGTTGCTAAATTGTACATTCCAAGCGCTTAGTACAGTGCTCTGCACTTAGTAAGCACTCAGTAAATACTATTGAATTGAATGAATTCTACTGAGGAAATCTGGGCAACAGTAGCAAAATGACTTGCTTAAACCAAGAAAGACAACTGGAGAAATAGTTCAGAATTCAAAATCAAGCCAAGAGGCTCTACGTGACTGCAGAAATGCTATTTAAAATCTTCAGAGAACAGCGGGCAATAAAGTTAAAAATAGAACAGAACTCCCAATTTCTTCAGGATTTCCAGGTCTGTTTTGTACATCCAGGGTATAGCTGAGTTTTCATGGAGAGTCAGAACCTACCCTCTTGGATCCTCCAAGAAACTTATTACCTTCTTCAGAATTTGAGCAGCATCATTCAACTCATAGACTGAACTGCTTTAGAAATGTCCCGTGACTAACCATCGTTAGTATCTGAGCACTTACTGTGTGGTAAGCACTGCAGTAAACACTCGGAGAAGAGTACAACAGAATTGGTAGACATGTTCCCTGCCCACAAGGAGCTTAGAGTCTAGAGACGGAGATGGTTGCAATTGGAGAAACTGAGGCAGCACGGCTTTGGTAAGAGACTCGTCCTAGTCCCGTGAGCAGCCAGATTAAGGGCACCTCTTTTTCCATGGCTGCTGTGCAGCAACAACTACAGAACAGTTCCAGAACATCCAGGGAGCAAGGAAAAGGATTCCAGAAATAGGGAGGTAGACGTCCACACACTACCACTGTGCAGCAACAACTACAGAACAGCTCCAGAACATCCAGGGAGCAAGGAAAAGGATTCCAGAAATAGGGAGGTAGACGTCCACAAACTACCACCAAGAGAACCCCTTGTCCTCCGACTGACTAGCGGGAGTACAGGGAAGCTTCCAGAAGTTGGAGGCCTTCCTATCTCCAAAAACAGATGCCTAGTGAAACCGAAGGACAGTCTGATCTGGGAAAATAAAACTTGAATTTAGAAGTTTTTGTTCCCGAGTTGAAGTTTTCTTCAACTGATTTCACAAATCGAATCTGCCCAACCTCAAAAGAAAAAAAATACATAAAAGAGTTCAAAACCTCTACCTCATGGGAAGAAATATTTAGTATCATTAAGCGTTTTACCACACCTTCAGCCGGACTCCCTGCATGGAGGGCGGGAGCGCCTAGCCTACATTCCAAAATGAAAGTCTGTCTTTAGCAACGGCTACAGCAGAGAGGGGAGGAGGAAAGCCGGGAGAGATAAAGTTGGTAGCTGCAGCGCTTATTCCAGCCAAGCTATCCCCTTAAAAGGGCAAAAACCTCACAAACTGTCCCTATCCCAGAAAGCCTCAGGCAAGAACTAGGACTGCAAGAGAGGTACTTGCAGCTCAGGCAATTCTGGGACTGCAACATCAATCGTGTCACAGGCACGGGCTCTGACAAGCCCATGATTACTTCCAGTCGCCTTCCAGTCCGCATCTCCAGGCAGGGCAGCCGGGCATAAGAACAGGGTGGGGTCCGTTACTCTCCCCTGTACCCGGCTCCCTTCCTTTCCACGAAAGGGCATGTGGTCAGAGGCAAAAAAGAATAGCTTAAGAGGCCTTCGACCACTAATGACAGCAACTCACCCCACATGGAAGCCTGGAGGAGGGACTGGTTTATACCCCAGTAAACCATGAGCAGCTGGGATCATTTTGGACAAATTGCTGCCTCCCCACACAAACCCTCTCCCCCCTAACCCAGCCCACCCCCCAACAGATCCCCTCCCACCACCTCATCTGGGATTTCCAATTTTTAACTCCAATATTAGATTTAAAGTAGGCAACCAAGAGAGAAAAAATAAAAAACCTCTCAACAGCTAAAGAGGCAGCCTTTTAGCTTACCTTTCTCGCTCAAAAGCCTAGTGGCAGAATCATCTCTCTGGATTAGAATCTGGCCCAAATGCTGAGATTTTTTTTTAAAAAAAAAAAGCAAAAAAGCAGAGACCTCCTCTTTAGCCTGGTCTCACTCTGCCTCATTCTCTACTTTCGGGATGGGTAGAGGATGTGTTCTTGGTTTTCCTTCCCAGTCCCATCTTCCAGACCAGGGAGAACACCAATATCAGGTGAGGCTGCACTTTACCCAGCACAAGTAATAATAATAACGTTGATGATGGTATTTGTTAAGCACTTATAATGTGCCAAGTACTGTTCTAAGCGCTAGGGTAGATACAAGGTAATCAGGTTGGCCCATGTGGGGCTCACGGTCTTATTCCCCATTTTACAGATGCGGTAACTGAGGCGCAGAGAAGTTAAGTGACGTGCCCGAAGTCACACCGCTGACAAGTGACGGAGCCGGGATAAGAACCCACAACCTCTGACTCCCAAGCCCAGGCTCTTTCCACTAAGCCAGGCTGCTTCTACAAGTAATATGTCTGCAAGCAGATAAACCCAAATTCATCTTGGAGAACAGGCTGAATGGATGCTGATGCTGGATGCTGGATACTGGATGCTGAATGATGGCTCCAAGGCAAAGGAGACTTTTTTCTTAAACATGTCCCCTACTTTCCCACCTCTAAAAAATGCTGAGCCTGGCCTCCACCCTGGAAGTCCAAGTCCGGTAGCTATGCTCACCAGACTCTCCCTTAGCCTTACCAGAAGCAGCCAGACACGGGGGCAAATGGTGAGAGTCCAAAAGCAATAAAGTCCGACCAGCAGGCCGGATGCAAAGTCCTCTCATTTATCCAGAGAGCGGGACCGGAAGAGAAGCTATCTGATTCTGGATGCAGAACTATCTGGTCTGGACTGAGAAAAGAAGTGCTTGAGGACAGAGTTGATCTTGAACTTCCTTCAGTATGAATAAGCCAAATGCTGCAGCTAAATATGTCCAATATTAAAAATTGTACTCTTTTAAACCCTAGACTAAGAAAACTGAGCTTTCCCAACTAGCCAGAAGTTACCAGGAGCAACTGCCAACCTGCTCCTCCTATGATTATCGCTAACTGGCCATTGTCTTTTAATAGAAGCATGGAAACAAAGTTCAGTGGAACCGGGCCAGGTTCCAACAAAACCAACCCGGCGGGAAATAGGCACTTAAAATAGGAGCAGGGAAAAAGTGGGAAGCAATGATGGGAAAAGAAACTGTTTCCACCATCTAGAGAGGCAGAAACAGAGACCATTCCCTCATCTCCACATCCAATAAAATGCAAGTTGGACCCCAGTCGAGAGAAGGCATGAGGGTGGGATGGGGAGAAAAGGTGCAATTAAGAGTTAAAATGGGACCATTCCAGGAATCCCACTCATAATTTATGGCTCCCTTCCACACCCTACCTCCAGGCCGCCGATCTCAAAAATGACAGAGAAGGTAAAAATACTCTGCTGCCAAGCCCACTACACAATGTCAAAAGGATGCCTTTCTGCTCCATTCGTAGCTGGCTTCCAGGATCCAGAAACAAGACTCAAAACAGGCAGAAAAACCACACACAATCGAATGAATAAACTAAGCTGTAATATTGGCTAGATATGAGTGACCAGCACCATTCCAAACCTCCCCACCCATCGACTAGGAAAAGGGCCAGGCAAGCTAACTAAATATGTATTTGTAATTCTGCCTTGGACTAAATCAGGTAGCTGATTCAACAACCAACAGCTTAATGGTATTGGATCCAAATGTGTACAATGTTCCCTTGTTAACCCTTCGGGTTAGGTTTCTGTAAGACCCCGTTGCTTGCATGACCAATCATATCTCCTCCAGAAAGACTTCCTTGAATAATCTCTCATCTCCCTACCCTCCTGTTTCATCCATGCAGTTGAGTCCTTATCCCCTAATCACTTATGATACTCACCCACACCACCCCACCACCCTGACAACACTCAGAAAAGTATCTTTAGATTAAGTTGCTTCCCCTGACTGTAATCTATCCTTCTGTCTCTCCAGCTAGATTGCAAGCTCCTTGAGATCAGGGATTGGGTGTAGTCACTTCTACTGTACTCTTGCAAGTGCTTAGTAAATAGCTCTCCGCACAGAGTAAGCACTCAACAAATATCACTCATTAACTTATTGATTTGTGAACAAATGGGGTTAGAAACTCTGTTGATTCAGTCACTTTGGCCAGCCTCATTTTTCTTAATCACTGTCACGGTGAATTCCACACTAAAATGTCTCTTCACAGATTCCACACACCCTTCATGAGCAGGACAGTAACAATTCCGCTTTATTTTCTGACTACTTTCCTTGTTCCCGTCACAAGTTGCTCACTCACTTTTCCCTTAGAGCCCACGATTAGAGACAACTACAATTAGGAGAAAAAAAATCTGCAACTGGATGTTAAAGGTCCAAAACATAATGCAATGGGAGTGCCGAAGTGGCCGGTGAGAGCATGAATTGATACCAGGCTGATGTACCTGCTCAGAAAGTATAACATGGTAGCTATAATTCATTCAATAGTACTTACTGAGCGCTTACTATGGGCAGAGCACTGTACTAAGCGCTTGGAATGCACGATTCGATGTTATTCGTAGTGCTCTGTGAGAATGCTGTGGTTGGTAAAACCATACTTGGTGAGGGAAACCCATAATGTAGCTACCCTAAGAAAAGAAAAACCACACCTTCTTAGGTTCTGTGATTTGATTCCATTTGAACAGCATTTTTATTTTGCCAGCCGCGCTCTGGTATAACCCGGGTGGAAGAGAGCAAATTCAGTCAGGCCTAACTAGTTCAGAATGGAGCAAAACAGTCAATCCGTGGGGTCTACTGAGAGCCTTCTGGGGACAGAGCACTGTACGAAGCACTTGGGAAAGTACAACACAGAGTTGGTAGATGCAATCTGTTTTCTAACCAACCTTTGCGTCTGAACCAGAAAAGCAGAAGCTCCACAAAGCAAATGGCAAGTTACCTAGAGATCTGAGCACCTGTGTCAACAGAGCAAGAGAAGGGCAGATATGTGCAAACCCAAACACATATATTCCTCCTCTGTAGCTTTCCCATCACTTGGTTCTCTGTCGTACGTCTGACCGACGGTTAAGAGAATATGGTGAGAGGATACTGTCGATGTTGAAGGGCTAGGCCTCCCCAACTCTTGCTGACCTCTAGGAGATAGTGGTAGGGGCTCCATTGGGGGTCCTAGAAAAACAGGTAATCGGGGAAAGCCAATACATCAGGAGAGGAGTCAGAATAAAGGCTCTTTCCCTGCTTTTCTCTCTCCTGATTCGCCAAGATGATCAGTGATATAAAGCATTGAGTTACATGGGAAAATGAGAAATGCTGTATGTGTGTGTGACAGTGAGTGAAAGAGATAGATATGAGGAAGCATGTTTGAGAGGTCTTTGGGCAGTGGCAAATTGTCATGGAAAGAGCAAAGGCCTGGGAATCAGAGGAACTGGGTTCTAATCCCAGCTCTGCCATTCGTCTGCTGTGTGACCCTGGGCAAGTCACTTGAAACCTTGTGCAAACTTTTCTGAACCTCTGGGAGTGACCTAAGGAAAATATAATACAAGGGGCAGAGTACTGGCTTTTTAAAGTGACATCAGAAATGCCCACTTCCTAAAAGGTTATCGTACTATCCAGCTCTACCTCTGTTACACAGGTCCATCAGCTATATCTCTGGAGGTAAGTGGGGGTGGTATTTCTACCCCCAGACATCTGCCTCCTTCAGCTGTGAGTAGAGACAACAGAGAAGCAACATGGCCCGGCAGAAAGAGCACAGACCTGAGAGTCGGAGGACGTGGGTTCTAATCCCAGCTCTGCCATCTTTCTGCTTTGTAACCTTGGGCAAGCCACCTAACTTCTCTGTGCCTCTGTTTCCTCATCTGCAAAATGGGGATTCAATGCTTGTTCTCCTTTCTCCGTGGTGTTGGGTAGACTGCACCAAACCTGATTATCTTATATCTACTCCAGTCCTTAATAAAGTGCTTGGCACACAGTACACACATAAATATTATTATGAAAGGCAATCTGATGACTAAAGCCCAATCAGATAGTGTTAAAAAAAAATCCAACCAAGTTAGTACTAGCAACTTGAGGGAGCCCACTAGGTGCAATTCACGATATTAGGAATTTGGGAAAAAACAAAAGAAATGAGAGATTCTTCACTCTCAAGCAGCTGACATTCTAACAGGGGAGAGAGGTGTATAAATATTTACAGAGAGTGATGATAATTCCTGCTGAAGAGGCCAGGTTATCATCAGAAAGTAGATAGAGAAATATAATGAAATGCTGAGTTTTGCCACTATATGAAAACCATGGTGCGACTGCATGGGGAATAAAGCAAGCAGCAGGGGTGTCACCAGGGCCGGATTATCGCAGGAGTTCACAAGATTTAAGCTGCGGGCTCAAGAGTAAAAGTGGGGGGACTCAGAAGCCCCACCCACCCCTGTTATGGTCCTGCTCTAAGGAAGCCCCACTGCCGGGGTGGTGCGACTAGCGTGGATGACGGTAATGATGTGATCAAGCCCCACATGCATCACTATGCCGTAGTGCATGTAACGTCCCCAGTGATGATGATGATGATGCTGGCATTTGTTAAGCGCTTACTATGCTATAATAATAATAATACTACTACATTATTATTATGTGCCGAGCACTGTTTTAAGCTCTGCGGTAGATACAGGGTAATCAGGTTGTCCCACTTGAGGCCCGCAGTCTTAATCCCCATTTTACAGATGAGGTAACTGAGGCACCGAGAAGTCAAGTGACTTGCCCAAAGTCACACAGCTGACAGGTGGCAGAGCCGGGATTAGAACCCATGACCTCTGACTCCCAAGCCCGTGCTCTTTCCACTGCGCCTCACTGCTTCTCTGCTTCCCCACGCTGCTTCCCCAGTCACGCAGCGGCCTCACGGGACCCCTAGTCCCCAGCCCAAAACATTTCTACATCTGGTCCTCGGTGCCACTTCGGGGAGGGCAAGAAGAGTCATCACCCCGTTGGACTGACATTTAGAAAATGAAGCTAACGGCTATAATGCAAGATTCTATTTGGCTCCACTGAATTCAATGATGCCAGAATGTTGGCTTCACTCCTTTTCCACCAGTCCCTGGCCAGGCTGATGCCTGCAGATTTTCCCGTGCCTTCACAACGTTCTGGGTGACAGTCTCCTATTGCCCCCAGTCCCAGAGATCACTAGGAAACACCAAAGGCCCTCCTCACCCTCAGTTCGGTCCGGGGGATTTCCGGGATGGGATGGACATCAGAGCTCCGGAGCCTCTTCGGTGGCTTCGCAAATCCCGGAAGACGGTACTGTTGTGACACCCCTTCCAAACCCGGAGTCACGGGACGCTCTTGCTCAAAAGGTAGCAACTCTGGCTCAGGCGACCCAACTGAAATACCATCTTCTCTTTCTTCTTTTTGCTCCCTGCTTTTTCCCCATTTTCCCTCAACTTCCCCACTTCGTTCCTTTCCTATCTTTCTCCCCTTCTTCCCTCCCTTTTCCGCTTTCCCTCCCGATCCCCATATTTCTATCCCACTCCGCTTTTGCTCCATCCCCTCAAAACCACAGTCCAGGTTTGGCTCCCCCCACTCAAAATGAAGAGCTGGCATCCATCGGAAGTACATAATACGGATGGCTGAGAAAGTCACTGGGGGAATGGAATAATTTTTGCAAAAGAATAATCTGAAAAATTAGGATTCATTAATCTGAAGGATAGAAGGTGAGAGAAGACATGACTGAAGGAAAAAACCATGAATGATAAGGATAAGATGAACACAGATTTGTTATTCACCAATTGCTGTAACACCGGAACAAAGAGACACCACTGAAAGGTGTTAGATTCAAGCAAACAAAAAAAAAACACTTTCACACTGTGGGTGGTAAACATATGGAATTCATTACCGCAGGAAGTTGCATGTGCCAAAAATATCAGTAGATTCAAGAGTAATTTGAATAAATGCATTAATGAGTAGATCAGAGAGGATAAAACAGTATAACCCTAACTCCTAAGATGGATGTTACGGAGGCTGAACATTACACTATTTCTAAAAGCATCCTTCCTAGAACTCCTGTCAAAGACCAGAAGCAGCGTGGCTTAGTGCAAAGAGCCCGGGCTTGGGAGTCAGAGGTCATGGGTTCTAATCTCAGCTCCGCCACTTGTCTGCTGTGTGACTTTGGGCAAGTCCCTTCACTTCTCTGTGCCTCAGTTCCCTCATCTGTAAAATGGGGATTAAGACTGTGAGCCCCACATGGGACAATCTACTTACCTTGTATCTACCTCAGCACTAAGAACGGTGCTTGGTACATAGTAAGCACTTAATAAATGCCATAATTATTAGTATTATTACCTGTCTAACCCAATAGTGCCATTGTGTCAAAATTTGGGTGGAAGACTTCTTTGAAGTGATGTCTGAGCAGGAATCACCAAGATTTTGCCCCACAAAGAATAGAAACGATGGTCCAGGGAGTCCTGTATTAGTAAGGAAATGCGCCCCAAGAGAAGCAAGGTCTAGATCTAATGACCTTATCTTTAGTGTCCGATAAGGAAAAGAAAAGTCTGAACCCAGCACTCCTGTCATTTCTGGTGTTAATCTTCAAAACACAGATTCTACTCTGTACTGCATTGAGTGACTATTGAAAACTAAGCTCCCTTATAGCCCTGGGGCTATGAAGTTGTATATTTCAACGCAACTCTCCCGTAGAAGGCAAGACACAAACGACTAAGAAAGCTGTTCCTCCCCTAGAGAAGCAGCGTGGCTCAGTGGAAAGAGCACGGGCTTTGGAATCAGAGTTCATGGGTTCGAATCCTGGCTCGGCCACTTGTCAGCTGTGTGACTTTGGGCAAGTCACTTAACTTCTCTGTGCCTCAGTTACCTCATCTGTAAAATGGGGATTAAGACTGTGAGCCCCACGTGGGACAACCTGATTCCCCTGTGACTACCCCAGCGCTTAGAACAGTGCTCGGCACATAGTAAGCGCTTAACAAATACCAACATTAAGAAGCAGCGTGGCTCAGCGGAAAGAGCCCGGGCTTTGGAGTCAGAGGTCATGGGTTCGAATCCCGGCTCTGCCACTTGTCAGCTGTGTGACTGTGGGCAAGTCACTTAACTTCTCTGGGCCTCAGTTACCTCATCTGTAAAATGGGATTAAAACTGTGAGCCCCACGTGGGACAACTTGATTCCCCTGTATCTACCCCAGCGCTTAGAACAGTGCTCTGCACATAGTAAGCGCTTAACAAATACCAACATTATTGTTATTATCATACAATCAATCAACAGTATTTAGTAGCAATATTTATTGAGCATCCACTTGCAAAGGTGCACTATACTAGATGCTTGGGAAGTTCAGAATTAAGAAGTGACACTGACATTCCCAGCCGACAAGGAGCTTATATTGATTGATGTTTGTTTCCCTCATTAATCAATCAGTGGTACTTACTGAATACTTACAGTGGAAGGAGCAGTCTGTTAAGCCCCTCATTCATTCAGTAGTATTTATTGAATGCTTACTATGTGCAGAGCACTGTACTGAGCGCTTGGAATGTACAATTTGGTAACATATAGAGACCATCCCTGCCCAACGACGGGCTCACAGTCTAATCGGGGGAAACAGACGGACAAAAAACAAGACAACGTAATCACGATAAATAGAATCAAGGGGATGTACACCTCATTAACAAAATAAATAGGGTAATAAAAAATATATACAAATGAGCACAGTGCTGAGGAGAGGGGGAGGAGCAGAGGGAAAGGGGTTGGAAGAGGACAATACAGTAGAGTTAGTGGACACAATACCTGTCCTCAGGGAGCTTATAATCTGCTGGGGGAACATAAAAATATTTAAAGTAGTCTAAATAACTAAATAGACGTAGAAAAAAGAATGCTGAGGATTGGTATAAAAAAGTTCATAGAGTTGGCTAGTTGGTTTATATAGTCTAGACCACTGGGAAATTAATGGGGAAGATCTGTTGGCGAAAGTAAAATTTTAGGAGGTCTTTTAATGTGGGGAGACCTGCGGTCCATTGGGATTTGGGAAGGAAGAGAGTTTCGAAATGGGAGCAATGTGTGATCAAGGGGACAGGGGTGGGGGCCTCGGGAGTGAGGAATAACTGGAAGGTTGGCTTGGGAGCAGCAAAGAGCGTGAGACATGGAATAGTAAAAAGGGCATATAGATAAGGCAGGGCAAGTTGAAGGAAAGTCCTGAAACTGTGTGGCATTTTTGTTTGAGGTAGAAGGGCACGTGAAGCCAGTTTGGGGAGAAGAGAGAGATGTCTGAGCAGTATTTCATGAAAATCATCTGTGCATGTATCAGATATATCAGATGAATGTATCAGATATATTGGAGGGAGGGGAAGCTGGGGGTGGGGAGAGCTTTAAGGAGGCTGATACAATAATCTAGCCATGATATGACCGCAGCTTGTACCGAGGTGGCAGCAATTTGGGTACAAAGGAAGGGGTGGATCTGGGAGATGTAAAGGAACTGATAAGATTCAGCAGCAGACTGATTAGGAGATGTGATGGGCAGCGAAGAGAAGATGATACTGCGTTTGCGGGATTCTGGGACAGGGAAGAGGGCAGTGTTATCAACTGAGATGGGAACATTTGGTGGAGTGGATTTTGGGGAAAAGACGAGAAGTTCTCTTCTTAAAAATACGGAATTTGAGGTGCAGGTGGGACATCCAAATGAAGATGTAGGCTGCAGATTAGATAAGGGGTCAGGAGGAGAGTTATAAATCCAAGAGTCATCTGCACAGAAATGACAGCGGGGCCACGTGAGTGGATGAGCACCCTAAGGCAGTGCGAGAAACAGCATGGCGTAATGGATAGAGCACGGGCCTGGGAGTCACAAGGCTATGGGTTCTGATCCCTGCTCTGCTCTGTGACCTTGGGCAAAGTCACTTCACCTCTCTATGCCTCAGTTACCTCATCTGTTAAATGGGGAGCGAGGCTGGGAGCCCCACGTGGGACAGGGATTGTGTCCAACCTGTGCCTGGCACATAGTAAGCGCTTAACAAATACCATAATTAGAATTATTAATATTATTGCTAGAAGAGTAGGGGACCTAGAACCCAGCCTTGGGGGATTTCCACAGTAAGAGGACGAGAGGCAGAGGAGGAGCCAGTGAATTAAACTGAGGTGAAATCAGAGAGGCTGGAGAAGAACCGGATTGATACTGTGTCAATACAACCAAAGAGGAGGAAGCCGTCAAGGTTATGGAAAGCAACTAAGCGGTCAAGGGGGATGACGGGCTCAGTGACGTGAAAGGACTGTGAGAGTCAATTGGTGGAGAGGAAATTAAGGCAGCAGGCAACTGAGTCCCTACTGTGTGCAGAGCAGTGTACTAGATGACTAAGTAAGTACGATAAAAGATACAGTCCATAACCTTAGGGAGCTTGTACTCTTAATTCACATTAACAGCGAGCTCATAATGGGCAGGGAACATGCCTGCTATAATTCTGTTGAATGGCACTCTCCCAAGCTCTTAGTACAGAGCTCGGCACATAGTACGCGCTTGACAGAAACGACTGATTGACTGATCTAATGGAGGAATCAAATTGAAGATGACTTCAGCCCAGGCGACCACCTTCCAACGGGATCTAGGGAAACAAGTCAGTATGACCTACTCCCACCCACCCAAACGCCAACTTGAGGAATTCCATTTAGTCGCCACTATGGTTTTAATAAAATCAAACTCCTTCAGTTCTACCCCATGACTCCAGCTGCATAAGACATGGTATCAGTCTCCAGGGAGGCGGTTGTATTTCAGTGATCCCCAGGCACAGCCTGTCTCATATATTAAAACCGCAAAGCCCTTGGGGAGGCAGTTTGTTATATAAAGACCAGATATTATTGCTTTTTGGGTACTCTTTCTGGGCAGGGTTAGAACACAGCCGCTTCACCCCCACACACACAGAAAGGGACATGCTGACACCACAGCTTATCTCTGATTTCAGTACTAACTTTAAATTTGTAGAGGTTTTGAGAGTATTAGTCACGGGAAAAAGCTCAAAATAGAAACACCATCCACGGTGAGAAATCCGCTGAACCACGCAATCAGGCAAGTTTAAAACCCAGACCCTCATGCATCAATCTAAAGAACCCAAGCGTGGCCTAGTGGATAGAGCACAGGTCTGGGAGTATGGAGGATCTGGGTTCTAATCCCGACTCCCCCACTTGTCTGATGCATGACCTTAGGCAAGTCACTTAACTTCTCTGTGCCTCAGTTACCTCAACTGTAAAATGGGGATTAAAACCGTGAGTCCCATGTGGGACATGGACTGTGTCCAACTGATTAGCTTGTAGCTACCCCAGAGCTTAGAACAGTGCCTGGCATATATTGAAATGCTTAACAAATACCATAAAAAAAATTACAAATAGCACCCGGCTTTTACACCACCTACACCCTGTTCCTCTGGGGAAATTAAAACGTTCATCCTGATTAAGATTTAGATTACCACAAAACACAACTCAGTACTAAAATGCTCTTCTTCTCCTCCCCTAGCTCTGACAAGCAAGAAGGAAGGTTGTCACTCCAACAGCTGGAACAGCAAAATATGACTGGTAAAGAACTTGAGTTCAGGATACTGGTAAAAGCAAAAACAAAAGCATTCCACCCGTTACAAGAAAACATGCCCTATAAAATAAATGTCAAATAGAAGATCCATCTGAACAATATCAGCCAAGGACCCATCCCCACCTCCTCCCTTAAATACTAGCAGACCGATGCTGATCCCCACTTATTAAACACTGAAGTCCTAAAGATCACTATTATATACCAAAGTATAAACCCCAGTAACCACTCTGCCTGACTAGTGAAAACTGACTTCTAAATTTAAAAAGAAAATGATGCCTTCCTCATAGAAGCAAGCGGATGATTCTCTGCCCACAGCTTACTGCAGAATTTCACATACCATTTCCAGAACTGCCTGCAAAACTCAAGGATTACCGGCTCATCCAAAGTAGTACAAACCAGCTAGGTCTAGAGAAGGGGGGGAAGGTTCTTTTAGAGGTGAGGAATACCAAATGTATATCCTGACACTTCAAAGTACCCAATCAAGGAAAAGGTCATTCTGATTACTCTATTAGGAGTATCTTGCTACTAACAATGGATGTAACCTTTGGCTGATGACAAAGTGCCTTAAAATGTCATTATTAATGGGAGGAAAGTAGTAATTTAGGATAAAAAGGTAACACACTATTTTATTAGGAAAACTGCGGTAGTAATATAATTGATTTTTTAAAAATAATATTTAAGTTCATACTATGATCCAGGCACTGTGAACAAGGTCCCTGTCCCACATGGGTCTCCCCGTCTTAATCCCCATTCTAAAGGTGAGCTAACTGCAGCACAGAGAAGTTAAGAGACTTGCCCAAAGTCACATAGCAGACAAATACAGGAGCTGGGATTAGAACCCAGATCCTGTGACTCCCAGGCCTGTGCTCTTTCCACAAGGCCACGCTGCTTCTTATTGATTGAGCACTCATTAGTACACTGCTATGTGCAGCGTGGCTCAGTGGAAAGAGCACGGGCTTTGGAGTCAGGGCTCATGAGTTCGAATCCCAGCTCTGCCACTTGTTGGCTGTGTGACTGTGGGCAAGTCACTTAACTTCTCTGTGCCTCAGTTCCCTCATCTGTAAAATGGGGATTAAGACTGTGAGCCCCACGTGGGACAACCTGATTCTCCTATGTTTACCCCAGCGCTTAGAACAGTGCTCGGCACATAGTAAGCACTTAACAAATACCAACATTATTATTATTATTACTAATTTCTTGTGAAATAGAGAGGTGACATTTTCCCTGCTTACAGAGAGCTAAAGGGAATAACTCTAAAGGGAATAACTGAATCGTTACAGAGTGAGTGGATGAGTATAAATACAAATGAGATGGAGATGGCTGAAGCAAAGTCATGGCCCAGAATAGGTACAGTATCTGGGCAAAAAAGAGATATGGGAAAGTCCTTATGAATATATTACCATTGCCTTATCTAGAACTTTAGATAGTAACCTTATCTAGACTTTTAGATGTAAGTAAATCAGCTAGGTATGGCTGCTGAATAGCTCAATAAAACAACTCCAAATTCAGTACTTCCACGAGCCTTCTGAGAGAGTCACGGAGGGCTTCTCATTAGGGACCAGCCCAGTTTAAGCACAAGAGAAGCAGCGTGGCCCAGTGGAAAAAAGCATGGCTTAGTGGAAAGAGCCCAGGGTTGGGAGTCAGAGGACATGGGTCCTAATCCCGGCTCCACCACCTGTCTGCTGTGTGACCCTGGGCAAGTCGCTTCACTTCTCTGTGCATCAGTTACCTCATCTGTAAAATGGGGATTATAAGTGTGAGCCCCACGTGGGACAACCTGATTACTTTGTATCTACCCCAGTGCTTAGAACAGTGCTTGGCACATAGTAAGCGCTTAACAAATACCATAATTATTATTATAAGCACTTAGTACAGCGCTCTGTACACAGTAAGCGTTCAATAAATACAATTGAATGAATGAATGAATAAAAGAACACAGGCCTGGGAATCAGAGGACCTGTGTTCTAATCTCGGCTCCGTCTCGTGTCTGCTGTGTGACCATGGGCAAGTCACTTAACTTGTCTGTCTCAGTTACTTCATCCAGAAAATGGGGATTAAGACTGTGAGATCCATGTGGAATGTGTCCAATCCGATTATTCTGTACCTGCCCCAGCACTTAGTACAGTGCCTGGAACATAGTAAGCGCTTAATATCATTTAAAAAAAATCCGAAAAATTTAACCTTCCCACTCCAAAATGAAAGCACCAACACTCCAACTAAGCAATTTTCCCTCTCTCAACAGTCACATCTTTCCATCACTATTCGGTAAATACCTTGTAGGCAGAGACCGTGTCTACCAACTCTGTCATAACGTACTCTCCCAAGTGCTTAGTACAGAGCTCTGCACACAGTAAGCACTCAATAAATACGACTGATTAATTCATTGATCACTCTCGGAGCTGGAAGCCAAACAGTTTGGTCTTTCAGTTGTTACTAATAAATCTTTCCTTGCCTATCTATATCCACTTGGTTGGCTACTGTTTGCATCTTTTGAAAAACAGTGATACTTCACCATTGCCCAAGAAGAATCCTAAACTCCACTGCAGTGAAAGAGAACCATCTAACAAGGCACCCTTCTCCCTCCACTAGGTGTCTAAGATTCTTCCCTCTCCCCAGACCAAACTGGAACCCCCGCACCAATTCCGATACCTTCAGTGTTCCCAGGGTCATTCTGGTATGTGTGGGAACCTGAAGCAGAAAGACCCAGGGTTCCCCAAGCCAATTAGATAAAACTGAGTAAATCTTCCCTTCAGATCTGCCCCAACCCACACTTGAATTTCCATAAAGGTTTGGGGAGCTCCAGAAGTTCTCCAAATCTTGGGAATACAGATGTGGGAAGGGGGTGTTCCAGGAAACAATATGCGCTCGAGGGCAAAAAGGCTCTGGTTCCAAGCCGTCCCCTCTGGTCTGCAACTACCTCGGCAAATAGCCATTGGTGAGCACCTGGAAAAACACAAGATAATTATATCAACTTTTCTAGTTCTGATGGAACTGCCACTTTCTGATCCATGATGGAAGGCCTTTTCTGCCCATTACCCAGTATAATCCACCTCATTTGGGGTGTCCTTTCACCTCTGTAGCCTCTTGAGCAAGGGGAAGACCCTGCCCTACTTGTAAAAGTAAAGACATCCAAATGGCCTAATTAAGAGGAGTCGAGCAAGCTAATAAAGGGGCTGGTAAAAGGTGAGAGGAGAAATTGCGGCCAGATGAGTCCAGAAAGGGTAAGAGGCTTGGCTGAGAGAAAACACTTCCTACTCCCACCACCGATATCTTGCCCCCATCATCCTCCCTCAGGCCTGGAACTCCCTCCCTTTCATAACCACTCTTCCCACCTTCAAAACCTTCCTAGAAGCATATATCCTTCTAGAGACCTTTCCCTCATTAGAACAGTGCTTGGCACACAGTAAGCGCTTAACAAATGCCATCATTATTATTATCATTATTATTATTAAACTCTCATTTCTCCTCTCCGCCCTCTCCTCTGCATCACCTATGCACTTGGCTGCATACCCCTTAAGCAGTTTGATACCCAGCCACACAGCGCTTATATAAATATCCTTATATTTTAGAATTTTCCCGTATCTGTACAGCCTCCCCGTAGACTATAAGATCCTTGTGGGAAAGGCTCTCATCTAATAACATTATGACATTGTACTTTCCCAAGCGTTTAGTACAGTGGTCTGCACACAAGCACTCAATATATACCACTGATTGATTGCTGGTGGCTCATTCGATAAGGGTTCTGCCAGAAGGCGTCCTAAGAAGATGCCCATGGCGGGGAAGTAGGACACTGCAAGCCCATCGTGGCCACGGAACGTGTCTACCGACACTGTTACGTTGTAGTCTCCCAAGTCCTTAGTACATTGATCTGTGAACAGTAAGCACTCAATAAATACCGTTGATTAATTTATTGCTGGTCTTGCTCCAATGCAGAGTGGGGAGCATGTCTGGGTACTGAAGTTTTTAAAATTAAAAAAATCCCGTTATTTCCAGTAGTTATAGCATTTAGTCTGCTCAAACTTAAGGATATCACATGGACTGTTCTGTTTCGTCTCAGATATTTCAGTCCTATTGTCCTCTTAAATCTCTGTTCGGATTTATTTTAACCAGCCCTGGGCTTAAGATCAGAGAATCTGCCCTCTAAAGGAAGGGGAGGACAGATGTCTCTCAGAAACCTTACTGTTGAGGGTGGAAACAGAGCTCTGTTCACCCGGTACACTTCAGCAGTTTGCCCCGGAAGAGACCTTGATACAGAAACAAGACCAGCACTTTATCTGAAATCACACTTTTATCCTTGCTTTTCATTCCTTGCTCCTCCCCACAGCAACCTAAAACCAAAGACCAGAACAAGGCTGCAAACATAACAAGCTCTTGAGTGGAAGCCACCCAATGGGAACTAAAAATGTGTTCAAATCGAGTCTATTCCGATAGGGTGCCCATAGCAGAAGAACCGCAACACCAAATCAAATGGCTCTGAGCCACCTCGACCCAGCTCAGAGAGGGCCCGGCCAACAGCTTTTGAAAGAATGGCCCAGAGCCCAGGCATTCAGCTACTTTCTGTTCCCCATCTCTTCCTCCCTGCCATCCCTCCTTCCCTGCCCTCTCTTGGATTACTGAAGTGTTCCCAGAAGGCCCGTGCCCAGATTGAGTTTATTTTTCTTTCCATTCTGAGGCGAGCTGTCTGCAGATTCAGCTGACCAGCAATTTAGGGGCTCTCACAGGCTTTGGGGCTTCGTTCTCTAGTCTTATCAGAGCCTTAAATGTCAGTGGGGCAGATGGGATCTGGCCAATTTACTTCTTTTGCATAACTGGCACAGCAGGACCCAAGGAGGGGACGGACGGATCATGACAACTCAACCCGATCTTCTCGGCCATGCTCCCACCACCCTGGGAACTGTAGCTATCAACAGAATCATTCAGGGAAATGGCTCTGATAAAAGTGGACACCCCTTGTGGGTAGGGGACATGTGCTTCTATTGCACTTCCCCAAAAGCCGGGGGGCACTCGGTAAATACCACTTCAAGCTCTGTGACTCAGTAAGCGCACAATAAATGCCATTATACCATGGATGATGATGAAGATGAATATTACGGCTACTATTCTGGTAATGGGAGATCAAACCAGTCTTCTTTGTTGGCAGGATCTCTGTGGCTATCATTGCCCTTGAGAGAATTTTGAAAATGCTCCAGGAGCCAGGGGTGTCTCGATTCTTCTAACAGAAGGAGTCACTTGGCCAGCAGCCAGAAGAAATCTAAGAAATCGCGGTCAATACGTGGAGAGTTCTATTCTTCCTGGGTCCCACAGTCAGTTAGCCCATTGCAACCTAACCCCCTTTTTCAAGAGTTCTTTTGTATAAAGACTAAAGAACGAGGGCTCCTCCTCAACAGATCCCCTTCACACGGTAGTAGAAGTCACAGGGGACTGAGACCTTGGCTACTAACAAAGCAACTCTGTCAAGTTGGCTTTCCACCCCAGAGCCTATAATTTCACAGTCATTTTCGACTCAGTTTTAGACCCTCTTTTCCACAAGATACCTTTAGACCTTCTCAGTTCTCTCAGTTATCCTCTGCCCCATGCAGGACAGGGATTGTGTCCAACCTGATTTGCTTGTTTCCACCCCAGTGCTTAGTACACAGTGAGCGCTGAACACAGACCACAGTTATTACCATTATTATTGAAGGTAAAGAAACTCTGGGGACTCCTCCGGAGGTCCATCTGGCCAAGGGCCTGAGATAGCTTCTCACTCTTCAGGAGGGAAATTAATGAAACAGCCCAGGCTTATTAAAGAATAATTAGCCGCATGGAAGTTATTTACTGTGCTAGTTCCAGTCCCCCCTCCCACTAGACATCACAGCAGATTAGACGTATAATAATGTTGGTATTTGTTAAGCGCTTATTATGTGCCAAGCACTGTTCTAAGCGCTGGGGTAGACATAAGGGAGTCAGGTTGTCCCACGTGGGGCTCACAGTCTGCATCCCCATTTTACAGATGAGGTAACTGAGGCACCGAGAAGTTAAGTGACTTGCCCAAAGTCACACAGCTGACAAGTGGCCGAGGCAGGATTCGAACCCATGACCTCTGACTCCAAAGCCCGTGCTCTTTCCACTGAGCCATGCTGCTTCTCTAGATGTAGATGTAGAAGCTAGATGTATCTAGCTTCAAGGGATGACCACCAAAAATCCAGGGTAGGAGCAGAGAGGCAGGGTACTGGCACTCACTCATGCTGAATAAATCCCCAAAAGAAGCTAAGCCAAGGCAGCTTCAGGTCCACGAACCATTTGATCCAAAACACCATTTTCAGGAGGTCACGGTGCCTGACGCGAGATTGGTTTTAGTGGGGTTGCTTAACTTTATGATCATGCTAAATCAACCATCACATGCCCTTTCCCCCCACAACTGCCACAGCAGGTTCAAAGTAATTAAATGGGATTTTCTACTGGAGATTTCTAGTAGCTGGCGCTGACGACATCTGTGCCAGGAGTATTGGGAAAGGATCTCGCCGCCAACTACAAGATATAGTATAATAGCCGTCACGGTTTTCCAGCTACCTTCAAGTTTAAAGTGTAACACGCCTCATAGACCCGTCTGCTATGGAATTCCTGCGTTTTCCAGTTTGACTCAATAAAGTGCAATGGTTTGTCTAACCCAAAACTTTCCTTACTGATTTCCTGAAGTCGGGGGAAACCTCTATCTTTTTACAAGTAACTAGATATCCTGACTAATCACAACCCGTGGTAGCCTGCCCCAAACCAAGTCTATCCCATAATAAAAGTGAATTGTGGAGAACCACACTCGAGGCTCCCCACGAGGCAGACTAAAGAGACCAACCAGGCAGTCTTCACTTCTGGTGTTGGTGGGAACGGGAGGTAATCCCATTAGAAAATGGAGTTTTCATCCCTAGCACAGTGAACAACTGGTGGTGACAGAACCCCAGTGCTCTGGGATAGGCCAACCAGGCCACACAACCAGTTAGTCGCGTGAACTCCCTGCACGCTTATGCAAGCTCACTGTGGGCAAGGAATGTGTCTGTTATACAGTATTCTCCCGAGCACTTAGTACTGTGGTATAGACCTGATAAGAGCTCAATTAATTCAATTGATTGAATGAGCATAATGCCTGAGAGAGGGTGGAAAGGAAGGGCTGTCCTAGCCATTCTCCTTTTCTCTTCTGCTCCCAAACTTGAACCACAGACTCTACATGGCATCTGGCAGAGACTCAAGACTCCGATCCAAGAAAAACCTATTCCTCAGGCAGCAAGAATGAGGTATTTAGTCTAGGTGGCTAAGTGCAAAGGCCAATTTTTCACACTGCACCTGAGAGGACAAGCAAGTTTTGTCAATGACCGGGGAAAATTAGGATTCCTTGGGCTCCCTTCTGGCCACTGTAATGCCAACAGCAGTATAACCATCATGCTCATATCACCTAAACTCCATTTGGGAGAAGTACCATCCCAAGGAACACTGCAGACAACTGAGACAATCCATGCAAAACCAAATGTAGGGTCCTAAAGGTTTCTGCAATGCACTGCCTCCTAGCAACGTCTTCAAAATGGTATTCTCCTAAATAAGAGAGAAGAACAGCGAGCCCACGGCACGCTCAGATCATTCAGGCACCCTACTGGAGCTAGGGTTGGTTAGCTCAAGGAAGCAACCAACCAAAGGACTTTAAAAAATTGCTCCAATCCATTGTATTCGATCTCTTCCACAATGTAGACTGTAAACATCACATGGGCAGGGGTCACATCTACCAATTCTGTGATACTGTACCATGCTCTGCACACAGAAAGCAATCAGTAAATTCCATCGACTGAAGAACTGCACCGTGTTTTACCAAATGACCTATAAGTTAATTTGTCTCCCATTAAGGTATAGCCTTTTCTGGGATAGAATGCATCTGTTTTAACCATCAACGATGATGAGCAAAAAGACAGGGCCGTAAAGAGAGCTATGTCGATTTTGCAAGAAAAAAAACTCGAACAAAATGGCAATTATTAAGTTGAAATTTCATCAAGAATGCCCGATTACCTCCCCATTTATTGCCCTTATAAATGATGCCTCTTTTTTACTGAATCAGAAGAAACTTTTTCTACAGAAGAATAATGCTGCAAAACTTCAAGATGCATTTTAGCACTATATAGGTTTACCCCAAGCTTGCTTCAGAATCACAGGCCTGAGTTGAAAGTCTGGGAGGAATAATTGGAAGCTCATCCTGGAAACCAATACGTAAGATTTGTAGCTTCCTAAGGCATTAAATATTAGCTATCAGGGAAATAATAGTTCTTCTGGATTCATCATCAACATCATCAATGGTATTTACGGAGCTTTTGCTCCCTTTATTCATCCCCCCTCCCAGCTCCACAGCACTTATGCACATATCTGTATTGCACATTCCAAGCGCCTAGTACAATGCTCTGCACATAGTGAGAGCTCAATAACTACTACTGAATGAATGAATATCTGTTATTATTTATATTCATATCTGTATTCCCCTCTAGCCTGTAAGCTTGTTGTGGGCAGAGGATGTGTCTGTTTATTGTACTCTCCTACACATTTAGTACAGTGCTAATTGGTAAAGTGTTCAATAAATACAACTGATTGGTTGGTTGGTTTTGTGCAAAGCACTGTGCTGGGTGCTTGGGAGAGTACAGTACAATAGAGTTGGTAGACAGGTTCCCTGCCCATAACGAGTTTATCTTCATGAACCACACAGAGGGATGCTTGTTTGGGAGGGGACAAAGTAGATTTGACAAACCAGCACCACAACACCTGTGGTCTCCCCCGTTTAGACTGTAAGTCCGTTATTGGGCAGAAATTGTCTCTATCTGTTGCCAAATTGTACATTCCAAGCGCTTAGGACAGTGCTCTGCACATAGTAAGTGCTCAATAAATACTACTGAATGAAGTCTCTGTCAAGCCCAGAGCCCTTCAGAGTTCAATTATTCAGTCAATTATTGGTATTTATTGAGTGCTATGTGAACAGCACTGTACCACACGCTTGGGAGAGTACAACAGTGTTGGAAGCCAGGTTCCCTGCCCAAAAGGAGCTCACAGTTGAGGGGGAGATGGACAGTAATATAAATAAACAATGGATACGCAGATAAATGGGGCTGAGGGTGGGGTGACTATCAAGTGCTTAAAGGATATAGATCCAAGTACATAGGCAACACAAAAGAAAGTGGAAGTTGGGGAAAAGAAGGCTTAATTGAGGCACTTGGTTCAATTTTACTCTGAGCACAGAAGTCCATTCCTGTAATGGGAAAACCAAATGATTTGCGTTGCCTTTTTCACCTTTTCCAGAGCATGGTCTAGAGAAACTTGTGATTATTTCTTCCTTCTCTAGATAAGGAATATAAGAAATATCATCTCGGCCCAACCAAAGGTCATCCAATCTAATATGTTCTCTCCAGAAATGGCATCCAAAAAGGCTTGAAAGAAGAGTGTGTTAGTTGTCCTTCTTTAAAGCAATGCTCATAAAAATATAAGTTTTTAGTAATGCTAACTTTTCCTTTTAATTGTCTGACGGCAAAAGGCAGCTCCTCATCCACATTTCAGAAACCAGGGGAAAAGAACACAACCTGACGTTTGACATAAAAGCTAAGCAAATAATCAATCTCCCCTTTCCTATCCCCCTAATCTCATTCACTTTTATAATCTCTGAGACTGGTTAAATGATCAGAGAAGATAGTTCACATATCGGGTTTGCCCAAAAGCTATTGCACAGTTAAAAAAAAAAAAAGAAAAGAAATGGCTCGGTTTCCTACTTCCGTAGGAATGAAGATTACCCAGAATGAAGACTGTGCAACGCAATGGTGATTTCACTTAAAATTACCAAGAAGGTGGTGTACTTTGAGATATCTGCTCCCTGAGGCAAACGTGGGGATCACAGCATCAAAATGGCTCTTTTGCTTAAAATGCCTGGGAACTTTATAAAATGTAGCAAGCATTCAGCGCAACCTTTAAGGCCTTCCCCATCACTCTGAAACTAATACAACCACAACTTTTCCTTGCCCAAATTCCCCATTGCTATGGAATGTGCAGAACGACACCAAGGGTGCACAATTTCACTTCACAGAAAGATCAATGGCAAGAATTGTGGCAGGTAATGCAACAACAGATCCTCAAAGGCCTGAAGTGTGAATTACAAAGGATATCTGACAAGGGAAAAGTAGTGTCAGAAGATAAATGTCACAATATCTTTCAACGAATCTTTTCCTCATAGCAACCAACTAATGCTGCTATCAGATTTAACCCTTGTCTCTAAACTTCCTGAACTGGGTGTGGTTGTGGGATCCTAGGAGCTTCTGAAAGGTCTCCAACGTAAACTGCTCCGAAGCTGCTTCCAAATACTTTCCAAGGGCACCAAGAACTACCTACCAACCTGACCGATGGCCTATAGATGTTGTCGGCAAAGGAAGTCTTACCTAGATCTACTTCCAAAGCAGTTTGTGCTGGAGCCCTGTTGTCTGCTCTCTGGGGAGGGGGTGGTTCCGCTGAGTTCTCTTCCAGGTGTTTGAGACCCTAGAAAGGGAAACAGTCAAAAGGCGAAAGTGAAGATGGACCAGAAACTCAGCTTCTATGACGTGGCCACAGGCATTTTGTGGATTCGACAAAAGACAGAAAAATGTTAAAGAGAATAACATCTCCCATCAAGTCCTGGGATGCAGCCAGCCCGGTAGCCTGCATCCATTACAAGGGAGGATGAGTGGAGACAGACATGTGATCAAGCTTATCTGCCTGTAACCATGGCTTCAAAAGCAGGCCTAAGGAACTGCCCCCTCCAGCCCAGGATAGCTCACAAAAGTCTCCGGAATTCTGCAGGGGAATTTTGCCTGCATTTAAATATTTTCACAGAATGACACTAAAAGGCAGGCATGAGGCAAACAGACAAAGTTCCAGTTTGTTCAGGGTATTTTTGCCAACTTCTCTTCTGATCAATGGCACCCATCACAGAGCTCTGCCACCGCCCAGCAACTAACATTCCACCCTCAGGATCACTGGGTTTCACTTGGGTTTTGGAGGGAGCTGTAATTGAATCTCCAAATAATTTAGGGTAGTAGATTTATATATACTTTTAAATTCCATTTATGGCCTTAGGGAAAAAAAAAACTCTGAGAAAGCTCACTAGACCCAAGACGAAGAGCAGAAAAAGCACTCGGGACTTTCAGAATTCAGTCTGCCCAACATATACATGAAGAGGGAGGAGAAGCCAGAAGCAGAAAGCCTTCCATTTCTACAGAACCAGGCACTTCTGTTCAGTTCAGCATCCACGCTCCCGCCTCCTCCCCCTCGCCCCCCACCACCTCCCCGCCTTGCCACCTCCCTCCCCAGGCACAACTATATGGAACTGGGCGGCACTCACCGTCTGTCACGGCGCTGCCATTAGGCACACTTCCCAGATCAACAGTCAGCCCGTCCAGGAAAATTGTCAGCTCTCCGCCTGAGACAACGCTGCCTTTGTTCTCTGTCTGCAGGTTCAGGGTCAGCTGCGTGTTCTCCACTATTGGATTTAGAGGGTGATATGAACAAACCAAAGCAGAGGCACCGTTAGTTTAGGTTTTTCAAAGGAAAAAAAGGTCCTCTTTTACTTACTCTCCCTACTTCATTTCTAGCCTCTCAGTTTGGTTCAGATAAATCCCTGCAGAAATGTGACAGAAGGGCCAGGTTGTCAGAGAGCCACAGGGCAAGAAGCAGCTAGGAGATCAGCTTCCAACAGTATCCTTCTTGCCTACCTCAGAAACGACTGTAAATGAATCCCACACCTGGAAAGCCTCTGCCTCCCAAATTCGGAGGCAAAACATACAATTATCACCTCCCAGTGATCTATTTTAAGATTAGGGGCAGGCTCCCCAAAATACGGCACCAAAAGCTGAAGTGAGGAAAGAATGCAACGGAGCTATCTGGGATAGTTACCAGGATCTCTGTACTCAAGATGAAATTGGTAACTTTGAGGAAAATACCACACTGACCAAAACTGAGAACACCAATTCCAAAACTGCCTAAGAAAAATTCTTAAAGAGCATGGCCTGGATCGGGAATCCGAGGCCTGACCCACCAGTTTACACCCTGCCTGGTTCCAGCCCTGGGTGGTGATGTCTAAGGCCCCGGCCCTTCCGGATGTAAAGTAAATTACAACAGAAACCTGGGCTCACTTTCAGGTGGCACTGCTATGCATCTGAGGTTGCTCTTGAGTGTTCTTATCCCGACAGTCCAAGAGACAAGTGTGTGTCTCTAGAAGGTAGAATTGGGGAAGGGAGGCTGCTGCACAATCACAGCAATTCCCTTCACCACGTCTGGTTCGACTCAGGTTCCTCTCAGTCCAGAGACACCCCAACCACTCAGCCACAGCCCTTCTAATTGGAAACTAAGAGGATGAGGATGACTGGATAGAGGGGGTGGGGAAAGAAGGGAGCAGTCTAAATGGGTTCTGATTCTGACTCGGTTCAGCCATGTGTTGGGGCCAGCCTGACCAGAGCTCTATACTCTTGTGAACACCACTGGAGCTGAAATAATGGGCCTAGACCTTTTCCGTGCTAAATCATCCCTAGAAAAAGTGGAAGAAAAAGTTTCCTACCAAGACAGGTGTAAGGTAAAGGAAGCAGCACGGCCTAGCGGATGGAGCACGGGCCTGGGAGCCAGAAGGACCTGGATTCTAATCCTGGGTCCACCACTTGTCTGCTACATGACCCTGGGCAAGTCACTTAACTTTAGGTACCTCAGTTAACTTGTTGGTAAATTGAGGATTAATACTGTGAGCCCACTTGGGACAGTGACCGTGTCCAACCCAACTTGCTTGTATCTACCCCCACCGCTTAGTACAGTGCCTGGCACACAGTAAGTACTTAACAAGTGCCACAATTATTAAAAGATCATAAGAGAGCCATCAATCCTTTACACAGCATTCTCTCTACCATCTCTGCCCTCAGCCTCTTACATGGGTAAAAGTAGAAATCAGTTTAACTCTTTCTCCCTTCAGGGCAGCCCTACCTCGAAGTTCTGATTTTCATTTCTTGTTTGCCTGCTATTTGCTTTCAAGGTGTACATTATGTACCAACTGGACGGATACCAGCTTCTGTGCAACTGACAAGGAACGCTTTTACCTCCATTCTACCTAGACTTTTTATTAGCCTCTACGGCTAAAACCCTAAATTCTTCCCTTCACTCCAAGCTCGCATAGCCAGGCACCTAAAAGCACACAGGGAAGCCGATTAACAAATTGAAGGACAGGCAGAAGTATCTAATGGAAACTGAAAAAAGTGTCCCTACGTGGAAAATGTACCTGGAAATCTTAGTTACGACTAGAAACATTCACAAATCAACCCATGGTACCCCTTGAAGACCCTGCGATAAAATTGCCAAAGCCCCTTTCTCCCTTAAAGCATGGGCTTTGGAGTCCGGGCTCATGAGTTCGAATCCCAGCTCTGCCACTTGTCGGCTGTGTGACTGTGGGCAAGTCACTTAACTTCTCTGTGCCTCAGTTCCCTCATCTGTAAAACGGGGATTAAGACTGTGAGCCCCATGTGGGACAACCTGATTCCCCTATGTCTACCCCAGCGCTTAGAACAGTGCTCGGCACATAGTAAGCGCTTAACAAATACCAACATTATTATTATTATTATTAACACTTCTTCCTAGTGCTTCTCTAGCAGCTACTTGTTCAAGAGCCAGTTATGGAAAAATGGAGAGAAAATAAGGGAGCAAACCTACACCTCAACTGGCTAAAAGTCAGATTTAGCAGGGGCTTCTTGGAGTCTCCCATAATGACTCTCAATCCTGCTCAGGAATATTGTATGGAACAGCTTAGACTGGACCTCACTACTCTACTTTCCCTATTATTTGGGACCCTTTGCCAACGTATCTCAACTGTGACCCACAGCATACCCACCCTCTGACTTCAGTCCTCGGGCCTCTCCCCAAGCATCACCACCGGATGGGGCCAACTTTTCCGAACAGTTGGGGGATCAATTTCATTTAGAATAAATGAGACGTGAATATAATGGAAACGCTATGCGGTTTCAACCACTGGCAGCGGAATCCAATTACGCTTGGAAGGGCCAAAGGTACAGGTTTATGCTGGTCTCCAACACCAGCCCACACTCGCTTCTCTATTTATAGCGGAATGCTGAGAATACACAATCCACAGGGGCCCTGCTTTACTTTTTCAACCTGCTTCTTCCTTGGTGGCCTTACAATTAAGTGCAATCAATGGTTCCCTCACAAGCAACCTCAGCAGAGGGATCTTCAACTGAGTGGGCTTCCCCCATTATCGCTCAGTCTTGAGCATTTACTGAACACCTACTGCGTGCAGAGCGCTGTCCTAGCATTTGCAAGAATACGAGAGAGTTGATAGCTATGATTCCCCAACTCTGAGAAGCTTACCATCTAAACACACACTACAACAGATAGGATAGATAAAACAGATGGGAGGAAAAGGAAAAGGTACGGATTGGCAGGTAGGTGAGTCTGTAAACTCCTCTGTAGACTGCAAGCTCTTTGTGGCCAGGGCTGGTGTGTACTGTATTTCCCCCCAGCGTTTAGTACAGTGCTCTACACACAGTAAGCACTCAAATAGACAAGTGAGTACTTAAGCAATAGGGCTGTCGCAAAATTGCTCCAGGTGGTTGGGAGCACCTAAGTACCTGGTTGGCCCAGAAGGGCTTGAATAGGTTGTTGAGCAGAGGGGTTACACTGGGGAGTGAGAGAAACAAGCAGGTGTTGAGAAGGGAGTGTGGGTGGGTGTTTGAGATCAACCTGCCTCTTTGGTCTTCCAAGTGTAATTAGATTCTGCTCCCATTCATTCAATAGTATTTACTGAGCGCTTACTATATGCAGAGTACTGTACTAAGCGCTTGGAATGTACAATTCAGCAACAGATAGAGACAACCCCTGCCCAGTAGCGGGCTCACAGTCTAAACAGGGGAGACAGCAAAGCAAAACAGAACAAAACAAGTAGTCTGGCGCAAACGTCATTGTGATAAATAGAATCATAGGTATATACACATCATTAACAAAATAAATAGAGCAATAAATAATATATAGAAATATGCACTGTGCTGAGAGGAGGGGAAGGGGGAAGAGCAGAGGATGGGAGAAGGGGGATTGGGGCGGGGAGGAAAAGCAGAGGGAAAGGGGGGGTTCAGTCTGGGAAGGCTTCCTGGAGGAGGTGAGCTCTCAGTAGGGACTGGACTGCCAGGGACTGGAGTATAGTGACTCCATTGTATTCTCATCCCATTTATTCTAAAAGCTTTTAATCCTCTAAATTCCAACACTACAAGTCACACCAACCCGACAGCTACTCTTGGAACTTAAGCATTTATACTTTCCCTCAGAACCTAAGAAGCTCGATCAATTAATAGTAACCGAGTGCTGAATTTGTGCAAAGCGCTGTACTAAACACATGGGGTGTAGATTTGTATTTTCAGCTCTATAGTCGATTATTTATTCTAACATTTCATCCTAACATTCACACTTCCACCTATTTTGTTCTTCGTTTCCTTCTGCTTCCAATATTAGTGACAACAATCTATCTGTCTGCCTCCCCCATTTGACTGGAAGCTCCTTGAGGGGAAAGAATGTGGGTTTCGCTTCTGGTGTACTCTTTTAAATCGCTTAATACAGTGAACTGATCTCTGTGGGTGCTCAATAAATACTGTTAATTGATAACTACGATCTCATATC
Source organism: Ornithorhynchus anatinus (assembly GCF_004115215.2). NCBI lineage: Eukaryota > Metazoa > Chordata > Mammalia > Monotremata > Ornithorhynchidae > Ornithorhynchus > Ornithorhynchus anatinus. Next base: position 39,847,642 of record NC_041738.1, read on the forward strand.
TAGATCAGTTGCAAAGGATATTAGTAGCACAAAGAGACCCCCAGCACCACCGTCTTGTCCCCACCTCCAATATTCTGAGGAATTTTGACATCTTTCTCATCTTCTCCACTCTTCTTCGGGGGGTTCAATATTCACGAGGCTGTCCCTGTTGATCTCCAAGCCTTGCACCTCTTCACCAAAAGCGGTCTGGCTCCCTCTCACTTTAACACATCCCCTTAAGGAACTCGTCTGCTCATGGCTTCATTTACCACCTCACTAGCCCCACAACTTCCCACTTCATGAGGCCTGAGGTCTCTCACTCTCTGTAATTTTGCCTATCTTCCCACCTCCAGGATATCTCTATACAGATGGCCCAAGAGAACCTCTAGATCAGTATGTCCAAAATTGAAATCATTTTCCCACCAAATCCTTTCCCCCACCTAACTTTCCCAACAGTTGACAACACCTTCCCCATCTCTCAAACCCCCAGCCTTGACATTTTTCTCAACTCTTCACTCTTGCAACAAATCTTGTCAAATCGTGTAGGATTTTCCTTCCAAGATCCTCCACTTCCTCTCACCCAAGCGGCCTCCACTTTGGTATGGGCACTAGTCACTTTTCGGCTTGTCTATTGTATTAAACTCCTCGCTAATCTCCTTTGTCTCCAGTCTTTTGCCTCTCTAGTCTCTACTTCTCTCGCCTTCCCAGGTCATTTTTCTAAAATGCTGTCCTCCGCATGTCTCCCCACTCCTTAAAAATCTCAAATGGTTGGCCATTCTTCTCTGAATTTTTTGTGGTTTCGTTAAGCATTTACTATATATCGAGCACTGTTCTAAACGCTGGAATAGATTCAAGATTATCAGGCCAGCCCCAGCCCCACATGGGGCTCACAATCTAAATAGCAGGGAAAACAGGTATTGAATCCCCATTTTACTGCACAGAGGAGTTAAGTGACTTCCCCAAAGTCACATACAGCAGACAAGTGGCAAAGCGAGGATTAGAACTCAGGTCCTCCAACTCCCAAGACTGCACTCTTTCCACTAGGCTATGCTGCTTCTCTTATCAAGCAGAAACTCCTGACCATTGGCTTTAAAGGCACTCAGTCAGACTCTCTCCCCATTAATTATTCACTCTTTTCTCACTCCTTCCAGCTCATGCTCTTTGTTTCTCTAATACCAACCTTCTCACTGTGCCTTACTCTTCTCTCACCATGGACACAGCTCTCCACATCTTCAAAGCCCCTCTGAAATCACATTTCCTCCAGGAAGCTTCTTGTTGTTGTTGTCTTATGCCTTCGAGTCCTATCCGACCCATAGCAATGCTTTATTATTTTAGTATCTCTTCCCTCTGCTAGATTTTAAACTCGATGAAGATAGGGATCATGTCCATAATTCTACTGTACTCTTAAGGGCTTCATACTGTGGTCTACACATAGTGAGCTCACAAATACTGTCGGTGAATCGAACAACTGTGAAAGAATTCTTGAGTGTGGGGGTGGACGGGCACAACGCAGGACGCAGAGGCCAGTCTGCCTTGATGGGCCTGTTCGGGAGATATAAATTTTAATTCCTCATCCGGCACCTTTCACTGCTGCTCTTGTCATTTTAAATAAAGCCTGAAAAGCAGACGCTTGGCTGACTGCCACTGCTGATCTCATTTCCCCACATTCAGGAGAGGGGGATTTGGGGAAACCCTCTGGTTTTCCCTGAATTTCAGGAACCACACCAGAGAATCGGCCAGATCCCAGGGCGACTCCTAACATTCGAAGGAAAGATTTTTACTGTAAATCAATCAAACCCTACCAGTATGCAACACCACAGTTGTAAAGCCAAATATATAACCAGGCAATATAATCTTTAAGTACTTGATCACATTAAGCCCAAAGTATCAGGTTAAAAGCCCTAAGGTTTCAGCTTCCTCATTTCCAGGGAAGAACAAAAGCCTCTGCTACCTAGGCAAATTAATGCTAGTTGGATTAATTTTTGACTGCCTTAATCCAGAGTGAAAATTTGCTGCTTAAATACCTATGTCAGTAGGCAAAGAGAAACAAAATGTCTTGACATTTAAGATTCTAACTAAAAGGAGAAAACCCGCGGGCCGTAAACCACAAGTGTAAAGCCGGTACCAAATCGTTTCAAAACCCTGTAGTATCGTGATTGTGCTTCCAGCTTACGTGGTGATGGTGGGATTTCTGAAAACCGAGATTTTTGCAGGCGGTGTGTGAAAACATTTGTCTCTTTAGAAGTTCTGTGGTTCTTGTAACCTTCCCCCCGAAAAGCACCACATTTCTTTTAAATAGAAAAAAAAGTATTCTCCGAGGTTTCCCATAATTCAAAAAACAGGCACCAGTCAAGAAATAGTGCAAGCTCAGAAAAGAGTTGGCGGAGGGACTTTTGAGCCAAGACTAGCTACAGAAGCTCAACTCAGAAGTTTCTCTTTTAGGAGCAATTATGAAGAGTTTTATTTGCCTCAACTATAAAGCAACAGAAGCAAGTCTCTAGGCTCCTCCCTGAATCTTCCCCCTCCCCGACAGCTTAAACAGACAAAGGACTGGTGCGCTCAGTCCCAGATAAAAATTCTTCATCAATCAATCCATTGTACTTATTGATCACTAATTGTGTGTGGAGCACTGCAATAAGCACTTGGAAAAGTAAAATACAACAGAGTTGATAGACACGTCCCCTGCCCACAACGAGCAGAGTTTGAAATTATTGGTCTTGCAGGAATATTCTGAAAGTGGCCGGAGCTCTGGGAAAAAACAGAGGAGCATGCTGTTCAGTGTAAGCTCGTTTCTAGACTATAAGCTAATTGTGGGAAGGGAATGTATCTGTTTATTGTTGTTTTGCACTCTCCCAAACGCTTAGTACACTGCTCTGCACACAGTACGCGCTCAATAAATACAACTGAATGAATGAAGGAAAGTGAACCGTTTTCCCTTACTCTCTCTCGCGCCTGCCGGAAAACTCGCACCATCTAGGGCCTAAGCCCCTTAAGCTCAATCATGATTCTTCATAGTTCCTTCATGGAGAATGGATGAAAGGACGTCCATGCTCTACCATTCCAAGATTTACATCCAAGCCTCCAGGTTTTCTACTTTTAGTTAGAATCTTAAATGTCAAGACATTTTGTCACTCTTTGCCTACTGACTTAGGTATTTAAAAACCTAATTTTCACTCTGGATTAAGGCAGGCAAAAATTAATCCGAGTAGCATTAATTTGCCTAGGTAGCAGAGACTTTTGTTCTTCCCTGGAAGTGAGGAAGCTGAAACCTTCAGGCTTTTAACCTGATACTTTGTGCTTAATGTCTTTACTGCATTTAACATCTCATTTGTTTCAACTTGACTGAAGAAATATGCTTGGTGCTCTCCCAAGTGCTTAGTGTTATAATTATGGTATTTGTTAAGGGCTTACTATGTGCCAGGCACTGTATTAGCCGCTGGGGTAGATACGAGCTAATCAGGTTGGAACTGTCCATGTCCCACATGGGGTTCACACTCTTAATCCGCATTTTACGGATGAAGTAGCTGGGGCCAAGAGAAGTTAAATGACTTGCCCAAGGTCACACTGCAGACAAGTGGTGGAGCCGGGATTAGAACCCAGGACCTTCTGACTCCTGGGTCCACACACTATTCTGTGCTCTGTACATAGTAAGTGCTCAATAAATACCATTAACGATGATGCTTTTCTTTCCAATCAGTACTGCCTAAAGAACTCCAAATCTCTGTTAACCACCCTCCACCAGTCTATCCCATTTTCTGTTCTCTCCCTATCCACCACAATAGGACTGCATATTTTCTCTAGATCTAATGATCCTTTGAAATTATAATAATAGTGGCATTTGTTAAGTGCTTACTATGTGCCAAACACTGTGCTCGGCATTGCGGTAGATAAAAATATAATCTGTTTAGACAGTCCCTTGTCCCACATGGAGCTCAGAGTCTAAGAGAACAAGTATTTAATCCCCATTTTACAGGTGAAGTACAGAGAATTTAAGTGACTTGTCCAAGGTCACAGAGCAGGTGAGCAGCAGGGCTGGGATTAAATTCCAGGTTTCCTGATTCCCAGTCATTTATTAATTCATTCAACTGTATTTATTGAGCGCTTACTGTGTGCAAAGTTTGGGAGAATACAATATAACAGACAGACAGACACAGTCCCTGCCCATAATGACCTTCCGATCCTGTGCTCTTCCCACCGGGGCACACTTCCCTGTTCATTATCTGTAAACAAACCTTCCCGTCCCTGACTATTTAATGAGGCCTGTTTAACCTCTATAGAATCTCATTTCAGTCAACCAATCAATAAATTATATTCAGTGAGCATTTACTGAGTGCACAGCCTGTTCTAAACCCTTGGGAATGTACAACCAAAGCAAAAGACACATTCTCAGTCCGCAAAAACAACATCCTCGAACCTTCGGACTTCTTCAACTCCCTATATTTCCCCTTCAGACACACTCCTTACAGTACAGAGAGGCTATGCTCCTATCAAATATGACTGTTCTGCATATTATTATTTTTTTATCAAGAGGTACATTTATCCCAATTTATAATTTGGGATCCAAGACCTCTGGAAAAATAATATGAAATTCCTTTCTGTGCTATATACAGCATGACATTATCTATCGCTCCATTCAAAGCAGAATATCAGAATTTTGAGTTAATGTGGAGCTGAAGTCTGAAATGCAATGGGTTCCACACTGGTCTTTTCAGGCACAAACGCAGTCTTAAGTGAACTTCATTCATTCGGTCTTATTTATTGAGTGCTTACTGTGTGCAAAGCACTGTGCTAAGCTCTTGGGAAAGTACAGTATAAGAAAAACAGGCACATTCCCTGAACTTTGCCATCAATGGCACTTTCTTCAGGTACAGAGGGCAGATGTATAGGAAGAACCTCCCTAGCTGCACTCTGCTCACTAGAATCAGGGAGGGAAAGTGGGTGAAATAGCAATCTGGACTGGACCATAAAGAAGATAGACCACCGCCCTGAGGATAAATCCTTGGAGTATATGACAAGCCCTTCTGGGTCTTTATATCTTGCCAATTGAGGAGCAAAGCATAAGAGCACCAATCCTTAGCAGGAGCTTAAAGAGTGGGATGAGCAAAGGGCAGAAAGGTGGAAATAGTTCTTGGGGTTTTGCAAACAGAACCTCTCACTCACATAACCCCAGCTGAGGTGAAGAAATCCTCCCCAGCTCATCCCCCAATGATCAAATTGGAGCAGGAAGCAGGAGGCTGCCATTTTTCGGTCCTAGAGTAGCCTCCTCCCGCTTCCAAAAACTCAGGAAAACCACCAGCACAACCTTGCCCACTCCTACCTCACCTCCCTTCTCTCTTTCTACTGCCCACCCCGCATGCTCCGCTCCTCTGCCGCCCACCTCCTCACCGTCCCCTGTTCACGCCTATCCCGCCGTCCACCCCTGGGCCACGTCCTCCCACGGTCTTGGAATGCCCTCCCTCCTCACTTCGGCCAAACTAACTCTCTTCCCCACTTCAAAACCCTACTGACAGCTCACCTCCTCCAAGAGGCCTTCCCAGACTGAGCTTCCCCTTTTCCTTCTGCTCCCTCCTCCTTCCCCCCTTCCCCTCTCCTCAGCTAAGCCCCCTTTTCCCCCTGCTCCTCATCCCCTCCCCTCAGCACTGTGCTCATTTGTATATATTTTTATTACCCTATTTATTTTGTTAATGAGGTGTACATCCTCTTGATTCTATTTATTGTGATTATATTGCTTTGTTTCTGTACGTCTGTCTCCCCCATTTAGACTGTAAGCCCGTCACTGGGCAGGGATGGTCTCTATCTGTTGCCAAATTGTATATTCCAAGTGCTTAGTACAGTACTCTGCACATAGTAAGCGCTCAATAAATTCTATTGAATGAATGAATAGAAAGGTAGCGTTCTCCTGCAAAGGATTCCATTCCAAAGATGAGACGCACTCAGTGTGCAGAGAGAAGAACCCATTTGTTTATTGAAGCACCACACACAAGAGACTTTAAGTGCCAAAGGCCAGGAAATGGAATGGAAAAACCCTGCTCACCTCCAAGTCTCTGCACAAAGAAGAGGCCAGTCTCAGCCAGAGCTCAGACTCTCAGTTGTAAAGACACTCCTGATTTCTGGAGGTGAACCAGAGACCTTTGCTAGGAAGTTCCAGGCAGTTTAGCTGAACTTAATCCTATGTTCTGTTGGTCACTGTATCCATTCCAAAACTGATACATTTACAAATCACTTCAAATGCTGAAGCCAAATCCCAGAGGAGGGAGAAGGGGCTGAGAGCAGGGGAGAAGGGATTTCAGCATAAACTCTTTTATTCCTCTTTCTGAAAAATGAGGCTTTACAAGGCTGCCTTCGAGTCTACGATACAGAGAGCTGTTTTAACGTCCATTTCAGGGGGCCCGCGTGTTTGCTTTTAAAACTCAGAACTAGAAAGACCTTTTCTTTCTCCAGTTCTACCCCTGATACCGAAGCCGCGAAATGGACCTGATGGCAACTTTTGGGAGGTTGGGGGAAAGGGTAGGGGGTTGGGATTGGCTTCTTTAAAGAATTCCTTGAGGTCCTGGCTCAGGCGCATACGCCTGAGGTGCATGAGGACGGAAAGCAAATACACAGACTGCTTTTCAGAGGCTGTAAAATAAAAAAAATTTTTAAAAACCCCCAAACCCCCAGCATCTGGTGCCAATCAAGAAACAGTAGCCGCTGATGTAACTGCAACTTGATCGGAGGGCAATAAAACAAAGGTTTTCATTTGGAGGCTGTGGGCTGGCAGACACAAGCACGGCTTCAGAGTAGACTCAAGTTCTCCTGCCTGATTCAGCAAGCAGCCCATCTACGACGGCAGCACTAAGCCAACGACAAGGCCACGTTCTCTCTATATCCCTGGTCCCATTGGTCTCTTCCCTGAGGCCTCTTCGCTTATTCCTCCAAAGCGGTTACACTCAAATCTCACAATTAATACCAAACTTCCCTTCCCTCCCTTCTTGAGCACAACTGCGTGGCTGGCTCGTAGATACCTGAAGGAGCCCAGTGGCTCCAGGGCTATAAACTCTGACACTTTAGAAACCGATTGGTCCATTTAGCTATTGGGAACGAACCCTTTAACAAACAGCCAGGACACTACCCGATTAAATCGACCTTCAACTTTCAACGGCACCTTCTGCCAAGAACAGCACATCAGGAACCTCCTCCAAGAAGCCTTCCCTGACTAAGCCCTCCTCTTCTCCCACTGCCTTCTGTGCCACTCTTACTTGCTCCTTCATTCATCCTCCCCCCAAACCCCAGCACATATGTATATATCTGTATATATGTCATTTATCTATTTATCTCTTTATATTAACGTCTGTCTCCCCCTCTAGACTGTGAATTCGTTGAGGGCAGGAATGTGTCTGTCTGCTGTTTCAGTGTATTCTCCCTAGTGCTTAGTACAGTAAGTGCTCAATAAATATGACTGAATGAACAAATGAAGGAATAGGCCCCCTAACTTGGGCTACCGGGGTGACATACAGAATGGCAAACAGGTAGAGAGCAGAGAGAGAAATTTCTCCAAAATACTCTTCCTCTTTTTATCTTCACCTTGAACGTTTCAATGCATTCTATTTTCTTTCAACAAGAAAATAAGAGAAAGAGTGAAAAATAAACAAATTCCTGAACTGCCCAACATGCAGGTCATGTACAAAGCTGACTCACCAACACCCCTCCCAGCCCTACAGCACTTGTGTACATTTTATGTACACAGTTTTATGTATCTGTAGTGATGTCTGCTCCCCCACTCTAGACTGTAAGCTCGTGGTGGGCAGGGAATGTCTACTTATTGTTGTACTGTACTCTCCCAAGCACTCAGTACAGTGCTCTGCACACCTCTGCAAGTGCTCGATAAATATGATTGAATGAAGGAATGAATGAATGGTTGTGGTGCAAAGTTCACGTCATCTGGTTTTGTGATTCCAGAATGCAAAGAAACCAGGAAAAGAAGTCTTTGGTCACGAACGCACCACCTAGTCCCGGCCGAGTTTTCCTGAAGAACCTGCTGTTTCTGCCACAGTTTTGTCGGTCAAGCCTCCCGAGGGGTGCCAAAATCACACACAGCTGTGTGGGTTGCTTCGAGGCGGCTTTTCCAGAGAAAGGTCCTCACCATTAACCCCTCCTGAGTTTGCCCCTGGGCTCCCAATGGCACCATGCTACATTCATCCTCAGGGGATTTTATCAGCCTCCCATCTCTATTCCCCCCTACACTTTAGGTAAGCCTAGGTAAGCTCAGAGCAGTCGCCAGAGGCAGGCAGCATGCAAGGAGGGAAGGCAGGACCACAAACACTCACAAATATCAGCTGCCAATCGCGCAGGCTGTCGGGACAATTAGAAGACCAAAAACCTGCTGCCTTGTCTTAGCAAACCCAACATGCAATCACTCAGGCAAACCATGCTTGCAATTAAAAACACTGCCCCCCCACCAACCCAAATCTCCTTTTGTTCTGTTGAAAAAAAGAGTGGAATTTTAAAGGCCGCTAAGCAACAGGTGGTATTTTCCCAGATTGACTTTTTTTTCCTTAACCTCTGTACTAGACCTGGTTAGTAAAACTTACAGTAAAGTTGTGCTGTTGGTTTCTAAGACGTGAATCGGTGAGAGAGCTTGTTTTAGAAATCCACTTCAGCTTGAATTTAAGCTCCTGAAAACGTAAGATTAAGCAGAAGCCAAAGGTTGTGGTACTAAAGGAGGCCAGAGGGTGTTGTGTATTTTCAGAAATTAGAATTTGCTTCTGAAATCCTTTTGCAATTTCGGTGAGAAAAGATTGCTGTCTCTACTAAACCCTCCCTGAAAGAAACCCCCAGGCAGGTAAGCCAGATAATTAGCCCCCATAGCCAAAGAAAGGCCCACAACTAGTCTCTTTCAGAAGTAATAAAATCAGGTAGTTGCTCAGATCAAAAGCAGCTTTCCTGGTCACTAACAGAAATGGGATTTTAAGAAAACCCTCCATCACCAGTCATTCTGCCAAGGAAAAATCCAACACTTTTTTCATAAAAGTATTAATTAGAAAAAAGAAAAAAAGAACAGAGGCAGAAACTGTCAGTTAAGTTTTCCATTCGCCTTCCACGTGTACCCAGGGGAACGGCAGGAGCTAATGAAAGAGCCAATTGTGCCCTTCGGAGGAGGAAAGCTGCAGGCGGGAACCGCAGTCAACCATCAGATCCTCCTCCCCTGAACTCCAAGAGGAAATGTAGGTTCAGATGAATTAGGACATTTGCATCAAGAGCTAATTAACCAAATACGGCTCCCAAAATACTAATAAAACACTATGTGTCACTTCTTATGGCATCCACTGTTACAAAAATATTTCCAGCACAACTGCTCCTTCAAGAACTGGATGCTGTGAGGCCCAGATTGGGAGCGTAGAGAAGGATGAAGAAGCTGATATATCCCTTCCTTCAAGAAAGCTACACACAGAGTTACTGTTCCATCAACTCGGGAATCCCTACTAACCAGCTCGAAGCTGCCTCCTGCCCCATATTAATCCTACCTCGATTTCTCCTCACCTCTCTCCCATCACCCTTCATTGCCCTAAGCAAAAATGGGGAGTATCTTCAGTCTGGGAATTCACAAAGCCAGCAGCTTTCATGTGGACAAGGGACAGATCACACCAGCAGATACTTCACAGAAGATTCCATGTTGAAGGTCTGATTTCTCATGCTGAAATAGTATTTACTAAGCACTTACTGTGCGCACAGCCCTGTTCTAAGCATTGGGAGAGAATACTCGGTTGGGAATTAGACATGATGGGATCCCATTCAATAAGAAGCTCGCCAAGGAGGCTGTTACCCACCAACCTAAAGAGTCTAACACGCCGAACGTGACGATAAAAGCAAGGTGGGATTTTGAGAAAAGAGCCCCAGATTGATTTTAGTGTAGAAATGACTATTCACACATTTCCAACAGTCCGGCGTCACCGAAAACAGTTGGGGTTTCACCTGCTCTCTGGCTCTGATTAAAAAAAAGACAGAAGGCTCAAAAATCAATGGAGCGGCAAAGGAAAAGAAAGGAAGATGCTGAAAAGCAATGGCACCACAGTAAGCTCTATGCTCTCTTCTCGGGACTGCCCGTAGGGAAGGAGAGGTCCCTCTCCACAGGCTTCTCTCAATCCAAGCCCCACCTTCAGAAAACAGCTCCTGGATGGCAGGCATCTGAGAGACAGAAACAGCCTTCTCTACAGCTCACAGTCAGCGCACACAGCTCCGTTCTGAATGGAGGGCTTTATAAAGCAGAGAGAGGGCTTCCAGCCACAGGCCAGGCCACTGACCACAAATGGCAGTAAATAGCCAGAGGGTTTGTATTTCCAAATGGGCAGCGGCACCTTGGCTAATTAAAGTACAGCTTCCATCACACGCCAACATGGTGTTCCCTACTGCTCGGCCCAGACGTATGCACAATGCTACCTTGTTTTATCCTGGGGTTGATAGTTAAAAAGGGAAAAATATACAGCAGAGGGCTGCCGGTAAGACACATGGCGCTAAGCAGAGCACTCCTACTGAAAAATCAAAGATGGCAGACAGTCTCTCACTGGCCCTGACAAAACACCCCGAAAATACCCTTGGCAGCAGCAGGCAATCTCTCTTACCCTTCCTGCCAATGGGGAATTGTCACTACATGAGCAGAGGCCTAAGGCCTCCTCTTCCCACGGACGGTCTGGTCACTGCATTTAATTGTCTGCAAGTTCAGGAAACCAGGTTTGCAAAGGCAGAGGACTGAAGGTATAGGAACGCTCTTTTCTCCTTCCCACCACACTCTGCCTCTGAGAACCACCGCCACCCTTTCACTGAACGTACTTTTTCCCCCGTTGTTCTTCAGCACGTTGGAAAGGTTGACGGAGGCAGTCCCCAGCAGCTCGTTCCTCAGGGTATGGCAGCTCCACACCTTCAGATCCAAATGACTCTGTGCCGTGACATTCCTAAAAGAAAACGAAGACCTAATTAAATCCCATACGATCAAGCACACCAGCTAATCCTGAGCTCTCCTGGAACTCCAGAGAGAGTAGGAATTTGAAAGGCCTCACATCTCCTGCCACCCACAAAAATAATTCCGCACCTTTCTTTCCTAACCTCCGATAAGAGTCCTTGAATCTCAAAGTTCGTCAAAACTCCTAGTCAGGGGCTGTGTGTAGGTGTGTTTGGGTATGGTGGGGGAGAGGGGGTGTAGAAAGAAAGAGATGAGCAGTCACGGGAAAGAGCACACCCCCACCCCCCCCAAATGATGCTCATGGCATTCCTCCTCTGTTTTGCCCCCCACATGACTATTTCAAGAGAGAGCAAGAGCTAGAGAACTTTTCTTACAAGTTGATGATTTCATTCCAGAGTAACTCGGAGCTTCCAATCCGTTTTCCAGTCTTCTTGGTCTCACTGGGGAGACCATCCACTGCCACCTCCACAAAGGAGTTGATTCGAGGCTGGCGACTATGTACCTTGGGTTTTGCAGACACAACTGTACAGAAAAAGAGATACGGGAAGTCACCTCCGTGCCAAGCCAGAAGGGCTCCCTCAGTCATCTCCCCCACCTTATTCCCCACCCCGCTCCGAGGAGTTTCTAAAGCTCATGTACTTCTAGAAGGCTCAAGAGTCATGGGGCATAAGTTTAGGAAGTGTTAATCAACGGTTCGTACTGGGCCTATGAACCGGGCAGAATCGGAACAAGCACAGTCCTGCTGGATATACTGCCTCCTGAAAAACTGAAATACCCTTGACAACTGTTAGGATGGCGCATCTCCAGCCTTTTTTCATCTTCCTTTCCTCTGGACCAAAGAGAATACTTAACTCCTTCACTTGTGAAAGAAGGAATTGGTGGTCCAGGTTCTTGGCAAGGGTAATGGAGAAGCAGCGTGGCTCAGTGGAAAGAGCCCGGGCTTGGGAGTCAGAGGTCATGGGTTCTGATCCCGGCTCCGCTGCTTGCCAGCTGTGTGACTTTGGGCAAGTCACTTCACTTCTCTGGGCCTCAGTTACCTCATCTGTAAAACGGGAATTAAAACTGTGAGCCCCACGTGGGACAACCTGATCACCTTGAATCCCCGCAGCACTTAGAACAGTGCTTTGTACATAGTAAGTGCTTAACAAATGATATTATTATACAGTGACAATCTGGCTGTCCATTAATAATAATAATAATAATGGTGGTATTTGTTAAGCACTTACTAAGTGCCAAGCACTATTCTGAGCACTGGGATAGATAGAAAGTAATCACTTTGTCCAACATGGGACTCACAGTCTCAATCCCCATTTTACAGCTGAGGTAACTGAAACACAAAAAAGTTAAGTTGCTTGCCCAAGGTCACACAGTAGACAAGTGACGGGGCCGGGATTAGAACCCGCCTCCTCTGACTCCCAAGCCCGTGCTCTTTCCACTAAGCCAGCTCACAGTTTTAAGCAACCTCTCGGGTCATTCTGGTAGGGAGGTGTAGGAATTCAGAACTAATAACATTCTAAGGCTGCCACTCAACTTCAAGAAAAAGGAAGGTAGAGCCCTGCTCTGGCCAAAATCTACAACCAAGCCCAAACCTCAATCAGGCTAAACTGATTTCTGAAAACCGGATAGTGAGGGAAGGATTCTTATCTGTGCATTTAGACCGTACCCTCATTGTGGGCAGGCAACATACCCGCTATTTTATTGTATTTTCCCAGCTGCTTAGTACAGTGCTTTCCACATAATAAGCACTTAATAAATATCACTTATTGACTGAATGGGTATTGACTTACAATTGTGTGGTTGTGCTCCCCAGGATCTGTGGTCCCAAAACTAAAGCAAAGTCTTCTAAGCATAAGTGAGGTGATGTCTTGGGAACCGCCCTGTCCTGTATGCTTCCATGGGCCCAAAGAAGCCAAAAAGAGCTCAGGCATAGGCTACCTCGTCCTTGTCCATAGGCTATAAGCCAATCTGAACCAGGTCTATCTTTCAGTTGCTAGTTCCAAGCCCAGTCTGTGGGCCAGACCCAGACGAAGCTTTTGTGCAACTGGGAAATCAACAGGGTTTGAATTCGAAGAAAGAATCAAATGATAGACAGATCCAAAAAACAAGAATATCGCGCATACACCTCAAAGCAACTGAGGCCACCTGGTGGTTTAGGAGAATTCCACCCATTCGCCTTAGAGAATTGATTCTTTTGGTTTTAAAAAAAGTAACCATCAGGTTATTCGCTTTTTTTAAATCAGGTAAAATAGGGTTTCAATTTCAATTTGCATCAGAAAAATAAAAGCTAAAATACAACCACATAAAACAACATCTTTCTGGCAAGTGTTTCTTTAGCAGCATTTACTCCGTTCTGGATTTCTCAAGGGACATAAATGAAGAGATGCCTGACATCAAGCCTATCGATTATTATACGTGATAATATTAACGCAGATCTGCTTAGTTTAGGGTGTTTAACTCCAATGGCATTCCAAAATAATAGCCAAATCTTAGTTCTGAGGCTCCTCGAAGGAGAGGATTGTCTATTTACTCTATTATATGCTCCCAAGTACTTAGTACAGTGCTCAACACAGGGTAAACACTTAATACCATTGATTGATTGGCTCCAAAATGGAGTAAAAAATGAGGCACTCAGTCTTGGGATAAGCAAAAACGGACCCCAGATACCAGTTACCCAAAAAACTCCAGACTCTTTACAGGGTACAGAACAGAGAAACCCAACACCATATGCATATTTAATGACCCATTTAAAAAAGGCCAAATCTGCCAGAAACCATGATGTTGCTCTTATGGATAACAGTGTGATACTAACTATTCATCATACATGCACTAAATCAACTTCAGTTGGCCATGGCATAATCATGATCGATATGTTAAGAAAAACTGAACCAAAATTTTTTTTAATGGGAATTTTCATCCAAAAGTTATTTTAGTGCATCTGCCCTGCTAGACGATAAGCACCTTGAGAGCAGGGATCGTGACTTCTAACTCCTGTCTACTCCCACAAGCAGGAGAATATAGTGTGCATATACGAGGCACTCAGTAAATGTCACTGATTGATTAATCCAAATTAAAACTAAAAACACTATTCGGGGAAGATGGGGCATTACCCTAGTTACTCTAAAAATACATACCCTCTTCTTAATAAGGAAGGTGGCCACTTGATATGGGATAATATGGATCAGGACTTTCTTTCACCACATAAAGAGGCTGGGTGGGATAGGAAGGATATTCCTTTTCTTTGCCAAACTCAGATTTCTGTTTCTATAGCCAAATTCACCAGCAATAAATCTAACGAACTGAAGACGGAAGAGAAGCCCTGCAACAACCTCATCTTAAAATTACCGGTCAATCTATCGGCTTTTCCCAGGAGGGAGCCTGCAAACAGGCCATTACTACACCCAAAAATTTATCCGCAAGGTTTGTTCATCAACCCATCAACCAATCAGTGGTATTTATGGAGTAATTAGTGTGTAGTGTACTAAGTGCTTAACAAGCTATCCTGGAATGCCTTCTCTCTTCATATTTGACAGATGATCACTCCCCTGACCTTCAAAACCCTACTGAAGGCACATCTCCTCCAAGAAGCTCTCCCTGATTATGCCCTCATTTCCTCTTCTCCCACTCCCTTCTGCATCACCCTTCTCCTTGAATTTTCACCCTTTATTCACCCATGCCTCAGCCCCACAGCACTTACGGGCATATTCATAACTTATTTATATTAATGTCTGTCTCCCCCTCCAGACCATTAGCTCGTTGTGGGTGGGGAATAGGTCTATGAACTCCTATATTCTACTCTCCCAAATGCATAGCACAGTGCTCTGCACCCAGTGCACCCAGTAAGTGCTCAATAAATAGGACTGACTGATTAATCGATGACCAGTTCATAGACCCTCCAGAAATGAAGCTTTGCAGGACCTAAATCTCTAAGAACAGCCCTAACGCCAAGTGAAACTTTGGTAACCCAACCAAGAGATAATTCTCTTTTCTACCTCCTGTCTGACTGGATCTTCAGTTAAAACAGCAAACAATTTCCCCATTTCACTCACCTTTCAGAGTAAGCTGGGACTTCTCAAAAGGCAGGCCTGCCCCTGCCCGACCCGAGCTAGCGGATGCCATGTCATCACCAAAAAACTGAAAGAAGAAGACAAGAGCAGGTTGAAGAGACTATTCCTAGAGTGAAGCAAAAGGCTCTGGAAATGTAAGCCAAGAAAGAGGGAAAGAGGGAACATAAGGTGAGGTGTCTGTAACAAACTACTCCTCTGGCAGATCTCAAACTACAGAAGATCAGGTTCATTCATTCATTCAATCCTACTTATTGAGTGCTTACTGTGTTTAAAGCACTGTACTAAGCGCTTGGGAGAGTACAACAATAAACATTCCCTGCCTACAACGAGCTTACAGTCTAGAGGGGGAGACAGACATTCATATAAATAAATGACTATAAGTGACGAGAAGCAGTGTGGGCCTAGTAATCAGAAGGATCTGGGCTCTAATCCCAGCTCTGCAACTTGCCTTCTGTGTGACCTTGGACAGGTCACTTCACTTCTCCAGGCCTCAGTTCCCTCATCTGTAAAATGAGGATTAAGATGGTAAGCCCCATTTGGGACAGGGACTGTGTCCAACCTGATTAGCTTGTATCTTACCCAGCACTTAGAACAGTGCCTGGCATACAGTAAGTGCTTATCAAATACCATTTGAAAAATGACTAAATTAGAGGTATATACACAAGTGCTGTGGGGCTGAGGGACCAAATCCGAGTGCAAAGATGACCCAGAAGGGAGTGGGAGGAGATGAAATGAGGGCTCCGTCAGGGAAGACCTCCTGGAGAAGATGTGCCTTCAATAAGGCTTTGAAGGTGGGGAGAGTGATTGTATGTCGAATAAGAAGAGGGAGGGCATTCCAGGCTGGAAGGAGGACTTGCTCTGCACACAGTAAGAGCTTAACAAATACTATTACTATTACTTTTACAAGGGAGAAACTCTGTGAGATTACTTGCTTTGATCTAAACTGGCACCTCCTCTCCAAACGCTATGAAGTCTGAGCCCTATGCCCCAGACAGAAAATTAATCCCTTATGGGGGTTCAGAAGAGCACTTCCCGACCCCCCAAGAGAAGAAATTAATCCAGTGCTATAGCAGAATGTATGGAAGAAGAGGGGTCACAATTCTCTATTACTCTAGTGACTTTCAGCTAAACCAATCACTAAGCCTTTTTCTGGGCCTTTTTGTTTGTTTTTAATATTTGCTAATCAGTAAATATTAGTGAGCCCATAATTGGGCAGGAATTGTCTCTATCCATTGCCGAATTGTGCATTATAAGCACTTAATACAGTGCTCTGTACATAGTAAGCACTTAATAACTACTATTGATTGAATGAATATTATTTGGCAAACATTGAGGTGGTCATGGTACCTGAGCACGGGCTTTGGAGTCAGAGGTCATGGGTTTGAATCCCAGCTCTGCCAATTGTCAGCTGTGTGACTGTGGGCAAGTCACCTAACTTCTCTGTGCCTCAGTTACCTCATCTGTAAAATGGGGATTAAGACTGTGACCCCCAGGTGGGACAACCTGATTCCCCTGTGTCTACCCCAGCACTTAGAACAGTGTTCTGCACATAGTAAGTGCTTAACAAATACCAACATTATTATTATTATTACCTTGGCTCTACCCTTTAGTTACCATGAGCATAAAATAAAAAACACGAAAATAAACAGCTCTGAGATGCACTAAGGCCAAAGATTTAAATCAGAAGATTTGATTTAAAAAAAAAAAGAATGATTATGCATGTAACAAATCATGCCAGTTCTCATTAAGAGGGAACATATTTAGTCAATCATTGGTATCACTGAGAAATTACTATGTGCTGGGCACTGTACAAAGTGCTTGGGAGAGTACAACAGAGTAAGTCAAGGAGTTTAGAATCTAGCAGAGGAGAAAGACGTTAAAATGAATTATGAATAGGGGAAGTAATCAAGCGAATATAAGGAAATGTACTTGAGTCCTAGGGGTTGAGGAAGGAAAAGGTGAATACCTAAGTGCTTAGGGGGTAGGGTAAGTTGGTATTGTAGCAGGAGAGGATTGAGGACAGGTTTGGGGGAGAGCTGATTGAGTGCCTAAAGCCAGTGGTGAGGAGTTTCCACCTGATGCAGAAATGGATGGGAAATCACTGAAGATACTGAGGAGTGGGTGATGTGCACAAAACAATTTTATTTTTTTACAATTCGAGAGGTTTTCACTTCTATGTGGGCGAGAACAAGCCCTCGCTTTTTTCACCATTTCTTTAGTTGAGGATCATCACAAAGGGGCACAGGACAGGATGACATATACAAGCTCCCCACACAGCTCATATCCATGGCAGAGAAAAAAAGCGCACAAACTACAGCAGCACGGCTAGGCCATGAAACCACAGGTTCAGAAATAACCCTGCACCTGTATCTGTGGCCAGGCTGAGTAAAAGCAACATGACTATTGCTGATGACTTTTGATAATGTATGCCCTCCAAAATTATCATGAAACTTCCTCTAAATTAGCCCAAGACCAGAGAAAGCCCACTGCTTAAAATGGATTGTACGTGTATCTCGATACATGAATGGTGACTACAACTTAAGCTCTTTTTAAGAATACGGTTGTTTTCCCCCCAAGGTTTCTGTCCTCTTCCTGAAGTATGAAGTATGAAGTTGGCTTAAACTTCTAAGAAATAGGGAAACCCACCCCATCTCATTTTCCTTCGGTACAGTTTTCCTTTGGGTAGGAAGATTCCAGCTTGGAAGTTTATCGCAAACCAACGGACAAAGAAAGGAGAAACACAGGAGAGTCTTTTTCCTATTAAAATCAAGGCCACCAAAGTTCCTGCAAGATGCACTCAACTTACCCCAGGCCCTTGTCTTTGACTTTTCCACACATACCTGCACCAATCAGTCCTCAGGGATTGAAAGAAGTGGAAAACTGATCTTAAATCCAACTTTTTATGCCATTTGTTAAGCACTTACTACATGCAAAGCACTAAACTAAGCTCTGAGGTAGATAAAAGATGCTCAGGTTGGGCACAGGTCCTGCCCCACTTGGGGTTTACAGTTTAAGTAAGAGGGTGTAGGATTTAATCCCCGTTTTACAGATGAGGAAACTGAGGCACAAAGAAGTTAAAAATAATAATAATGTTGGTATTTCCTAAGTGCTATGTGCAAAGCACTGTTCTAAGCGCTGAGTGGATAGAGGGCAATCAGGTTGTCCCACATGAGGCTCACAGTCTTCATCCCATTTTACAGATGAGGTAACTGAGGCACCGAGACGTTAAATGACTTGCCCAAAGTCACACAGCTGCCAGGTGGAGTGACTTGCCCAAGGTTACACAGCAGATAAGTGCCAGAGCCGGGATCAGAACCCAGGTCCTGTGACTCCCAAGCCCATGATCTTTCCACTAGACAAAGCTGTTTCCCTAATGAATGTAATTCATTGGGAACAAATGGGTTGAGCCAGTTGAATGGATTAATCCACTTGAAATGCACACGTCCTAACTTCAGCCCAGTGAACTACCATTCAGTCAATAGCATTTATTGAGCGCTTACTATGTGTACAGCACTGTACTAAGCGCTTGGAATGTACAAATCGGCAACAGATAGAGACAGTCACTGCCCACTGACGGGCTTACAGTCTAATCAGGGGAGACAGACAAAAAAATAGCAATAAATAGAATCAAGGGGATGTACATCTCACTAAAACAATAGCAATAAATAGAATCAAGGCGATGTATATCTCATTAACAAAATAAATAGGGTAATAAAAAATATATACAAATGAGCGGACTAGCACAGTGCTGAGGGGAGGGGAAGGGAGAAGGGGAGGAGAAGAGGGAAAGAGGGGGGGAAAAGGGAGCTTAGCTGAGGGGAGTTGGGGGGGGGGGGTAGAGGGGCAGCAGAGGGAGCAGAGGGAAAAGGGGAAGCTCAGTCTGGGAAGGCCTCTTGGAGGAGGTTAGCTCTAAGTAGTACCACCATCTTCGACAGTGAATTTTGAGATAGAATAAGTGGGCCTTGGATGAGTCCTGGCTCAAAACGGAGCCCACAGGTGACGACAATATACCAGTATCATCACCACCTCCTTTGATACCTGATTTAAGTCTCCCAGGAAGGCTTCCATCTGATCTGGTGCCATTGCTAGGGTTTTCCACGGGAAAACTGGGCTTAAGTCCAACAACAGGCAAAGGCAAGTGTCCTCTGGGTGGAATTCCACTGACCTCATCTGACCAAAGCAGGAAGCTTTTTCATATATCGGCCCCAGTCGGCTGCTACGTCCAACTTCACCACGACTCCTGCTTCCTTCCAGACCCTGAACCCAGCTACCACATTTCCTAAGAAGTAAAACACGGCCAGATGTTTTGATCCGCTCAGAGCGAATAATGTCTGAGTCTTTCTGGATTCTTATAAGCCCTGAAAGAATAACCTTGGATCTAATTCACACTCAGGGTTAATTAAAAAAAGATCATTTTCAAACTTTACAGAACAAAATCAACACCTTTATACTCCTAAATCAAGTTCTTGTGACAAGTTCCATACAGTGAGTCCAACAGAGGTATCAGATGAGAAGTTGTATCCTAACACACTGGTCTGTTGACACAATCACCAAGCAACCATTAAAGCAAGAGGGCAGGGCCTACCTAGCCTTATCTTAAATTCCCAAACACTGACTACAGTATGTTATTTTTCAACAGGAAAAATCTAGGGAGAGCATAATTCTGTTTCCTTTCCCTAGACCATCAATTGGCAGAGTAGCGGGACAAATTCAGCAGCCAAAAAACTGCACACACCTAAAACATCGCTCTCCACCACCACCCTTTAGTGGTTCAGGGGTCACAGAGTTCTCACTAAGACGGCCCAACATATCACACGTTGCTGCTCACACAGTATTTGTGCGTCTGCAAATTTATATCGATCGATAAAGGGCACTTGAAGTTCCCGAGCGGACACGCTCTATCGTGCTTTTAGGCAGCGGTCACCCTCGTTCAGAAGCTTGGGTCAGGGACACTCATCCTTGTGCTAGAAGAGGTCCTTCCAACCAAAATGACCCCACACCAAGGTAGCGGGGGGTGAAACGGGCAGACACAGGGGGAGCATCTGATGGGTCTTGGTGATCAACGGTGAAAGTACCATCTAACCGAAGCACCATCTAAGGCGTCTCAGGTGATGGACGGGCTCAGCAGGAACTCTGAAAATAGTTGGCTGTTAGGGGCAGCAGAGACCACAGTGGATACCGTGGCAACAGCCCGCTGATCTATGATGCTATGGTACGGTCTGGGTATATCCTGTGGTCATTTTGGCAATAAATGGGTTTGGGACTTAAAATTCTCATGTGCACTAATATTAGTTAGTATCAGATTCTTGGTCCCAAACTCTCCGTCACTCTGCTGAGGCTCATCCGGCCTTCACGACTCTACCGTCACAAACGGCAAGGAGAGCCACCCGAACACAGCCTCACCGGTCGAAGTATCATTCCCTGTCCAGATACAAAAACAGTCACCTTACTGACACCCACTCCGAACACCTGATGGGACCTTTCAGATCGATTCATCCTGGCTCCTCAATCACCCAAAATAAGCCCCAGTACGGTGTCATCTGCCATCCGAGTTTCTTGATGGCACCTGATCTGGGTGCCACTTGTTCTCTGGCATCTCCTGCATCTCAGGAATCTGTGTCCCCCTTGAACCGCCAGGTCATAGGTTTGGCTGAGGAGAGGCTACCGAGTGGTAACCTCATTAAGTGACACCTGCACAATGTCCAGAAATCACACAGTTAATGTGTGACAGAAAGGCTTCCTTCACACGAATCTGACTGCAGGAAATTTGATCCACAAGCCAGACCTGTACATCCACTGCCAGAAGGGGAGAAAAGGCATAATCTCATCTGGGCCTTGCGAGAATTTTTTTTTTTATCTCAACCACTTTACCCTCTCCACTCTAATGCCCCCTTCCACTTACCCTACTCCCTCTGCTCTTGATTCAGATTCTCTCTTTTTTACCCAGCACTCTTTCTATAGAAATCACCATCAAAAAGCAAAGGAAATCAAATATTGGCATCCTTTACTTATTAAACAAGTGTAGGCAACAAACAAAGATTAAGGACAAGAAGGAAAGCTTCTAACATTAAATAGCAAGAATTGGTCAAGCAGAATAAAGAGGACACTGGGAAGCGGGTTTAGTGGCAAAATAGAAAGCAAAAACCAGAGGTAGACTACAACTAGTGAGCTGGCTCATTTCCCTTAAAGAATTTACCTACCCTCTATCTGTACCTCTGAAATGTGACATCAGAGAACTAAATAAGAAAAACAAAACCAGGTGTAATTGTTGAAGTCCTCACTGTGCTTTCTCTTGAAATGATCCAGTTTTGCTTTTTCTAAATATACTGAAGACCAGAACATTTGGAATTAACAAGAGTGTTAAATCCCACAAAATAAAGTGTGTCAAAGCACAGCACATCCCAAATTATCAACACAGTGCTCTTATCTATTCGTAAGAGAAGCAGCAGGGCCCAGTGGAAAGACCACGGGCCTGGGACTCAGAGGACCTGAGATCTAATCCTGGCTCCACCACTTGCCTGCTGTGTGACCTTGGGCAAGTCACTTAACTCCTCCATGCCTCAGTTCCCTCATCTGCAAAACTTGTTCTGCCTCCTATTTAGATTGTGAGCTCAATGTGGGACTTGATTCCCTTGTTATCTGTGCCAGCACTTAGTAATAATAACGATGGCATTTGTTAAGCACTTACTATGTGCCAAACACTGTTCTAAGTGCTGGTGCTTGACACACAGTATGAGTTTAAATTCCACAATTATTTTTGTAATGATGGAGCTCTGTTGCATTTTACTGACAAAGTATGTCAGTGATTCTCAGTTCAACACTCCAACCTACGGATCCAATCTCACCATCAGCAGTGCTTAGACCCAAAGGTCAAATCTACTATCTTACAAATAAGAAATAGCTCCCAAACCTGGGGCTCCTATTTTTTTTTTCACTCTGATACCCCAAGAAATCAGGCTAGCTCCCAGCAGCAACTGCTAAAGTCCCTCTTGAAGTCTAACTGGCAAATGTCAATCTTGAAGCACGGCCTGCTCAAAAATACTCAAATATTCTCTGAAAGAAGCTCCTTAAGTTTGGGAAGTGGAAAGAGTTTCAAAGATAAATACTTTGGCTTTGAAAAACATGCTGAATGCAGGTGAGAGGAAAGAGAAGATTTAGGAGAGCAAGGTGGGGAAACGGGAGGTGGGATGAGAGCGAAGGTTCTAAACGCCCTTCAAGGAAACAATTTTCTCTTAAAACAGATACGCTTTATAAGTCCAAAGAGGGTTCTGCCTTTCAAAATTTAACCAATGCCAATAACCTTCTGCCTAGGAAGAGTTAGTAATGATAGGCAGAGGCTCGGTCCTGATCTCAATATTCCCTTCTGGAGTGGTAGATTAATATAATGGAACAATCAGAGATTGCTCACAAAGGTCTGGGGCCCAAAGTTCACTACATCAAGGAAGCCCACCTCAGTCATTCTCCCCATACCCACTTTTGGCCCCAGATACTTTCCTCTGCCAAGGTCACTGCTGGACAGGAAAGTATATGGCAAGCAGGAATAACAAAAGCTCATTCTGAGGTGTTTCGGGGAGGGCCGAATTTTGGCTTGGGAAGACAGCTGGGCTTCCTCTGCCCCAGGGTCACCAGAGTCTTAAGATAACCCGCAGAATATCGGCAGAAAGGGCCGGGCCTGCTAAACTCAGGACAAGTGGAATGCTAGTCCTGATTTTGACTTTTTTTAAAATGGGATATGTTAAGAGCTTCCTATGTGTCAGGCACTGTTCTAAGCACTGGGGTAGATACAAGATAAACGGGTTGGACACAGGCCATGTTCCACATGGGGCTCACAGTCTTAATCCCCATTTTACAGATGAGATAACTGAGGCACTGAGAAGTGAGATGACTTGCCCAAGATCACAGCAGACAAATGGCAGAGCCGGGATTAGACCCCAGGTCCTTCTGACTCCCAGGCCCATGTTTTAACCGCTAGGCCATGCTGCTTCTATTTGTATCCTTGGTCATCTAGCCACTGTATCAGGTCTAGAATACATCTAATCTACTTGTTCAGGTTTTAGTATTCAAAGAGGGCAGAAGGAGAGTGTGAGGGAGTGAGTGTGAGTGCGAAAGAGAGAGAGAGAGAGGGAATGGAAATGAACTCAACAATGAGTTTAACACAGGTACTGAACTTGAGAGTGTGGAGTAATACTAGGGTTCAAGTGCTCTGCGAAGAATCACTACCAAAGATAGGCCTTTATCTTCACCAGAAGATATGGTCACTAGAGAGCTCGGGCTCAATGACAATACACCGTAAGCCCAAGGGAATTATGAGAGAAGATCAAGAATGGAGACCATAATTTGGAGTCATAAAAAGAAGAGTGCGTGCATTTTTCATTTGTATTTTGTAGCTTTTTAACTCTGCAATGGCAAATGTGTGTACACTGGAGGAAGGGAGCAGCATCTATCTTTCCCTTAATGTATGCAAGACATAAAAGAAAAATCCCAGATTTCTAGAATAGGCAAATGAAAAATGGAACCACTGAAGAGAACCGTAAGGCTTATGAATGCTATACAGAAGACCACAAAACGGGAAGAAAAACAGATTACCATATTACTCAGGATCACAACAATGACTACCAGGACACAGGCCTCTGTGTCACTCTACCTACTTACTGCTTGTCAAGATAAGGAGGATCAACCTTAAGCAGTCACATGGTTATAGAGACTAAATAATTCAGACTAAAAGGAAGAAAAAGAGAGAGAGAGAGACTGGAATGGGCAGAAGATTCCCACTCCATATTTAGCCCTAAACTTGCTGAAAATTCAGTTGGGAAAAATCCCTAACCAAGCATTGAAATGAATTCACTCCTACATACTTTTAAAATGACCACCCAAGTAACTTTTGCGTGAGAACGCTATAGGCATTTATTCTGCAAGGCCATACAACCCAAGATGATTTGGCATGCCACACTTAGGGGGGGGGGGGGGAAGTATGGATGGAAGGACCTGATGACTGAGGAAGAAAATGAATTTAATCCTTTCAAAAGTAAAGAGCACGGGCTAAAAGAAACAAAAGCAACTGGGAGAAAAATGATCTTCAACAAAGGAACTGTCCAAAACAAAGATCTAGCAGGGAGCATTGACCTCTCTGCCCTCTCCTTTGAGGTCAACTCGCCACAGATATCCCCCGATTAGACTGTACGCCCGTCAAAGGGCAGAGACCGTCTCTATCTGTTACCGATTTGTACATTCCAAGTGCTTAGTACAGTGCTCTGCACATAGTAAGCGCTCAATAAATACTATTGAATAAATACTACTGAATGAATCTGGAATATGATCACTCCTTGCCTCCCTTCCTGACCAACCTCAAGGAGCCCCCACCCCGTGCGTCACCCTCCTTTTTTCCATTCATTCATTCAATAGTATTTACTGAGCGTTTACTACGTGCAGAGCATGTATTAAGCACTTGGAGTGTACAATTCGGCAGCAGATAGAGACAATCCCTGCCCAATAACAGGCTCACGGCCTAAATGGGGGAGACAGACAGCAAAGCAAACAGAACAAAACAAGCCTGTCTGGTGCCAGACGTCATCAAGATAAACAGAATCATAGGGATATACAGATCATTAACAAAACAGATAGGGTAATAAATAATATATACAAATATGCACAGTGCGGAGGGGAAGGGGGACGAGCAGAGGGCGGAAGAGGGGGGAATGGGGAGGAGCATAGGGAAAGGGGGAGGCTCAGCCTGGGAAGGCCTCCAGGAGGAGGTGACTCTCAGTAGGGCTTTGAAGGGGGAAGAGAGTTAGTTTGGCGGAGGTGAGGAGGGAGGGCGTTCCAGGACCGCGGGAGGACGTGGCCCGGGGGTCGACGGCGGGATAGGCGAGAACGGGGGACGGCGAGGAGGTGGGCGGCAGAGGAGCGGAGCGTGCGGGGTGGGCGGTAGAAAGAGAGAAGGGAGGAGAGGTAGGAGGGGGCAAGGTGATGGAGAGCCTCGTAACCTAGAGTGAGAAGTTTCTGTTTCATGCAGAAGTCGATAGGCAACCACTGAAGGTTTTTAAGGAGAGTGACATGCCCAGAGCGTTTCTGCAGGAAGATGAGTTGGGCAGCGGAGTGAAGAATAGACTGGAACGTGGAGAGACAGGAGGAAGGGAGATCAGAGAGGAGCCTGACACAATAATCCAGTCGGTGACGCCCCTGTTCTCGACTCCCCCGTCTCCTAAGGAGCAGTGTGAGCCTACCTCCCTTTCTGGAGGATTCTCTTGCTTTCTCTCATTCATTCATTCAACCGTATTTATTCATTCATTCAAAGGTATTTATTGAGCGCTTACTGTGTGCAGAGCACTGTACTAAGCGTTTGGAGAGTACAATTCGACAACAGATCGAGACCATCCCTGCCCGACAACGGGCTCACAGTCTAGAAGGGGGAAGGCAGACAACAAGTCGTCAGGCATCAACACGATCAAAACAGATAAATAGAATCAGAGAGAGCGCTTACTGTGTGCAGAGCACTGTACTAAGCGCTCAGAAGGGACAATTTGGCAACAAATAGACTATCCCAACAGTGCTTGGCACATAGTAAACACTTGACAAATACCGTCACCACCAACAGAGAAGCAGCGTGGCTTAGTGGCAAGAGCCCAGGCTTTGGAGTCAGAGGATGTGGGTTCTAATCCTGCCTCGGCCACTCGTCTACTGCGTGACTTTGGGCAAGCCGGCAGCATGGATCAGTGGAAAGAGCCCGGGCTGGGGAGTCAGAGGTTACGGGTTCAAATCCCACTCCGCCACTTGTCAGTTCTGTGACTTTGGGCAAGTCACTTCACTGGGCCTCAGTGACCTCATCTGTAAAATGGGCATTAAGACTGTGAGCCCCACACGGGACAATCTGATCACCTTGTATCCCTCCAGAGTTTAGAACAGTGCTTTGCACATAGTAAGCGCTTAACAAATGCCATCATTACTGTGGTTATTGATAAAATGGGGATGGAGACTGGGAGCCCCACGTGGGACAACCTGATCACCTTGCATCCTCCCCAGCGCTTAGAACAGTGCTTTGCACATAGTAAGCGCTTAACAAATGTCATCATTATTATTATTATTCTCGGTGCTTCAGCCACCTCATCTGTAAAATGGGGATAAGGACTGTGAGCCCCAGGCGGGACAACCTGATGACGCTGTAACTATCAGAACGGCGCTTGGCACATAGGAAGGGCTGAACAAACACCATATTTGAAGCAGCGTGGCTTAGGGGAAAGAGCCCGGGTTTAGGAGTCAAGGTTGTGGGTTCTAATCCCTGCTCTGCCGCTTGTCAGCTGTGTGACTTTGGGTAAGTCACTTCACTTCTCGGTGCCTGAGTTCCCTCATCTGTCAAATGGGGATTGAAGACTGTGAGCTCCATGTGGGACAACCTGATTCCCCTCTAACTACCCCTGAACCTAAAACAGTGCTCGGCAGCCTTGGGAGTCAAAGGTTTTGGGTTCTAATCCCGACTCCGCCGCTTGTCAGCTGTGTGACTTTGGGCAAGTCACTTCACTTCTCTGTGCCTCAGTGACTTCCTCTGTAAAATGGGGATGAAGACTGTGAGCCTCACGTGGGACAACCTGATGACCTTGTACACTCCCCACGCCCCAATCCTTAGAACAGTGCTTGGCACATAGTAAGCGCTTAACAGCGTGGCTAAGTGGAAAGAGTCCGGACATAGGAGTCAGAGGTCATGGGTTCTAATCCCAACTCTGCCACCTATCAGCTGTGGGACTTTGGGCAAGTCACTACACTTCTCTGGGCCTCAGTTCCCTCATCTGTACAATGGTGAGGAAGACTGTGAGCCTCACGTGAGACAACCTGATGACCTTGTGCCCCACCCTCTAGCGCTTAGAACAGTGCTTGGCACATAGTAAGCGCTTAACAGCGTGGCTCGGTAGAAAGAGCCCGGGCATAGGAGTCAGAGGTCATGGGTTCTAATCCCGACTCCACCACCTGTCAGCTGTGGGCCTTTGGACAAGTCACTTCACTTTTCTGGGCCTCAGTTCCCTCATCTGTAAAATGGGGAGGAAGACAAACTGATGACCTTGTAGCTACCCCAGCGCTTAGGACAGTGCTCGGCACATAGTAGGTGCTTAACAAATACCAACATTTTCTTTTTTTTAACAAATGCCATCATTATTAGTAGGAAGCGCTGAACAGCTACCAAAATTATACTGTAAAGGTTAATCCCCACGGGTTGAGAGATGTCACCTTTTCGAGGCCTCGGGCCCTGCCCTTCCCCGTGGGAGGCCGGGGTGGCCCCTCTGTCCCCGTGCCCGCACCCTCTCCTTGCCCCTTCCCAAGGGGAGATGGTGGGTCCCTGGGGGGTGGGGAGAGGAAAGGGGACGCCTCCTCCAGGCAGCCTGCAGGCCTGATCGGCCTGGGGCGACCTCCGGGTCCCCCCGCCCCCCGGCTCGCTAAGCAGCATGGCTCAGTGGCAAGAGCCCGGCCTTGGGAGTCCGAGGTCATGGGTTCGAATCCCGACTCTGCCACTTGTCAGCTGTGTGATTTTGAGCAAGTCACTTCACTTCTCTGGGCCTCAGTTCCCTCATCTGGAAAATGGGGATGAAAACTGGGAGCCCCACGTGGGACAACCTGATGACCTTGTATCCCCCAGGGCTTAGAACAGTGCTTTGCACAGAGTAAGCGCTTAACAAATGCAATCATTATTGTCTGTGCCTCAGTGACCCCATCTGTAAAACCAGAAGTCAAGGGTTCGAATCCCGACTCTGCCACTTGTCAGCTGTGTGACTGCAGGCAAGTCACCTCACGTCTCTGTGCCTCAGTTACCTCATCTGTAAAATGGGGATTAAGTATGAGCTTCACGTGGGACAAGCTGATGACCCTGTATCTCCCCCAGCGCTTAGAACAGGGCTCTGCACATAGTAACCGCTTAACAAATACCAACATGATTATTATTAAAATGGGGATGAAAACCGTGAGCCCCACGTGGGACAACCTCATCACCTTGTATCCCCCCAGCGCTTAGAATAGTGCTTTGCACAGAGTAAGCAGAAGAGAAGCAGCGTGGCTCAGTGGAAAGAGCAGGGGCTTGGGAGTCAGAGGTCATGGGTTCGAATCCCAGCCCTGACACTTGTCAGCTGTGTGCCTGTGGGCAAGTCACTTCAGCTCTCTGGGCCTCAGTGACCTCATCTGTAAAATGGGGATGAAGACTGGGAGCCTCACGTGGGACAACCTGATGACCCTGGATCTTCCCCCAGCGCTTAGAACAGTGCTCTGCACCTAGGAAGCGCTTAATAAAAGCCAACATTATTAGTAAGCGTTTAACAAATACCACCATTATTATTGTTATTACTACCTGCAACAGCCGGAGCGGCACCGCCGAACTTCCCTCTCTACTTCCGCCTTCTCCCGCCACCCCGGACTCACGTGACCGCCCCCACTGGTCACCTGACCCGGAAGAGGTGGGAGCCCCACTGCGCATGCCCCAGATGTTTAAACCGCCCCCCCCCCCCGCCACCTGACCCGGAGGCTGTGAGCCCCACTGCGCATGCTCCAGACGTTGAAACCACCGCCCCCCCTTGTCACCTGACCCGGAGGAGGCTGTGAGCCCCACTACGCATGCCCCCAGCCCTTTAATCCGTCTCCCCCTCTTGTCACCTGACCCAGAGGCTGTGAGCATCATTGCGCATGCGCCGGACGTTTAACCCGCCCCCCCGCCACCTGATCCGGAGGTGTGAGCCCCACTGCGCATGCCCCAGACGTTGACACAGCCTCCCCCCCTTGTCACCTGAGCCGGAGGTTGTGTGCCCCACTGCGCATGCCTCAGACATTTAAACCGCCCCCCTCCCCTTTGTGACCTGCCGGAGGCTATGAGCCCCACTGCGCATGCTCCAAGCTGTTTAAACCGCCTCCCTTGTCACCTGACTCGGAGGCTGTGAGCACCACTGCGCATGTCCAAACCGTTTAAACCGCCCCCCCCGTCACCTGAGCCGGAGGCGGTTTAAGCTTCACTGCGCATGCGTCAGGTGTTTAAACCGCCCGCCCCTCATTTTTCATTCATTCATTCCGTAGTATTTATTGAGCGCTTACTATAATAATAATAATAATGTTGGTATTTGTTAAGCGCTTACTATGTGCCGAGCACTGTTCTAAGCGCTGGGGTAGACATAGGGGAATCAGGTTGTCCCACGTGAGGCTCACAGTCTTAATCCCCATTTTACAGATGAGGGAACTGAGGCCCAGAGAAGTTAAGTGACTTGCCCACAGTCACACAGCCGACAAGTGGCAGAGCTGGGATTCGAACTCATGAGCCCTGACTCCAAAGCCCGTGCTCTTTCCACTGCGCCACGCTGCTTCTCTATGTGCAGAGCACTGTACTAAGCGCCTACAATGTACAATTGGGCAACAGACAGATGCAATCCCTACCCAACAACGGGCTTACAGTCTAACCGGGGGGAGACAGACAACAAAACAAAAGGCATCGATACCATTAAAATAGATCAATAGAATCATAGATATGTCCATTCCAAGCGCTTAGTACAGTGCTCTGCACATAGTAAGCGCTCAGTAAACACCATTGAATGAATGAATGCACATCATTAATTAGACTAATAAATACAAATGTACACAAGTGCTGTGAGGAGGGGAAGGGGGTAGAGCAGAGGGAGGGAGGGCTCAGTCCGGATTCATTCAGTTGTATTTATTGAGCGCTTGCTATGTGCAGAGGACTGTACTAAGCGCTTGGAATGGATAATTCAGCAACAAAAAGAGACCATCCCTGCACAAGAACGGGCTCACAGTCTAAAAGGGGGAGACAGCAAAACAAAACAAGTAGACAGGTATCAATACCATCAAAATAGGTAAATAGAATCTTCGATATCTACACATCCTTAATAAAATAGAGTAATAAATAATATATACAAATATCCACAAGTGCTGTGGGGAGGGGAAGGGAGTTGAGCAGAGGGAGGGAGGAGGGGCAGAGGAAAAGGGAGGGCTCAGTCTGGGTTCTAATCCCCACTCCACTGCTCATCTGCTGGGTGACCTTGGGAAAATCACTGCAATTCTCTGGGCCTCAGCGGCCTCCTCTCTAAAGCAGCTTGGCTCAGTGGAAAGAGCCCGGGCCTAGGAGTCAAAGGTTGCGGGTTCAAATCCCTGCTCCGCCGCTTGTCAGCTGTGTGACTCTGGGCAAGTCACTTCACTTAATAATAATAGTAATAATAATAATGTTGGTGTTTGTTAAGCGCTTACTATGTGCAGAGCACTGTTCTAAGTGCTGGGGTAGACACAGGGGAATCAGGTTGTCTCATGTAGGGCTCACAGTCTTCATCCCCATTTTACAGATGAGGTAACTGAGGCACAGAGAAGTGAAGTGACTTGCCCAAGGTCACACAGCAGACAAGTGGCAGAGCTGGGATTCGAACTCATGACCTCTGACTCCAAAGCCCGTGCTCTTTCCACTGAGCCACGCTGCTTCTCTGGGCCTCAGTTACCTCGTCTGTCAAATGGGGATGAAGACGGTGAGCCCCAAGTGGGACAACCTGATTCCCCCTCTATCTACCCCAGCGCTTAGAGCAGTGCTCGGCAGGCTTGGGAGTCAAAGGTTGTGGGTTCTAACCCCGGATCCGCTGCTTGTCAGCTGTGTGACTGGGCAAGTCACTTCACTTCTCTGGGCCTCAGTGACCTCATCTGGAAAATGGGGATGAAGACTCTGAGCCCCAAGTGGGACCACCTGATCACCTTGTATTGTTCATTCGTTCAATAGTATTTATTGAGCATTTACTATATGCAGAGCACTGTACTAAGCGCTTGGAATGTACAGTTCAGCAACAGATAGAGACAATCCCTGCCCAATGTCCCCCCCAGCGCTTAGAACAGTGCTTTGCACATAATAAATAATAAATAACGTTGGTATTTATTAAGCACTTACTATGTGCAGAGCACTGTTCTAAGCGCTGGGGGGGGGGGTTACAAGGTAATCAGGTTGTCCCACATGGGGCTCATCAGCGTGGCTCAGTGGAAAGAGCACGGGCTTTGGAGTCAGAGGTCATGGGTTCGAATCCCGGCTCTGCCACTTGGCAGCTGTGTGACTGTGGGCAAGTCACTTCACTTCTCTGTGCCTCAGTTCCCTCATCTGTAAAATGGGGATGAAGACTGTGAGCCCCACGTGGGACAACCTGATTCCCCTATGTCTACCCCAGCGCTTAGAACAGTGCTCGGCACATAGTAAGCGCTTAACAAATACCAACATTATTATTATTATTATTGAGAAGCAGCGTGGCTAAGTGGAAAGAGCATGGGCTTTGGAGTTAGGGCTCATGAGTTCGAATCCCAGCTCTGCCACTTGTCGGCTGTGTGACTGTGGGCAAGTCACTTCACTTCTCTGTGCCTCAGTTCCCTCATCTGTAAAATGGGGATGAAGACTGTGAGCCCCACGTGGGACAACCTGATTCCCCTATGTCTACCCCAGCGCTTAGAACAGTGCTCGGCACATAGTAGGCGCTTAACAAATACCAACATTATTATTAATCCCCATTTTACAGATGCTGAGGCCCAGAGAAGTGAAGTGACCTGCCCACAGTCACCCAGCTGCCAAGTGGCAGAGTCGGGATTCGAACCCATGACCTCTGACTCCCCAGCCCGGGCTCTTTCCACTGAGCCACGCTGCTTCCCAAGCGCTTAAGAAATGCCATCATTATTATTATTCAGTGCCTGACATAGTTCGAGTTTAACAAATACCATCTGTAAAAGGGGGATTAAAAAACTGTGAGCCCCACGTGGGACAACCTGATCACCTTGTATCCCCCAGCGCTTAGAACAGTGCTTTGCACATAGTAAGCGCTTAACAAATACCACCATTATGATTAGACTGTAACCCCAAAGGGCAGGGACTGTCTCTATATGTTACCGATTTGTACATTCCAAGCGCTTAGTACGGCGCTCTGCACATAGTAAGCGCTCAATAAATACTATTGAATGAATTTAAAAAAATCGGTGAGGGCGGGGCACCGGCCGAGACTGTGCAGCGGAGAAGGGCAACTGGGCATGCGCGGGGGCGCCGGTGGAGCCTGGGCGGTGGGGGAGGCTCACTGGGCATGCGCCGGGGGGGGGGAGGAGCACTGGGCATGCGCGGGGGCGCTGGTGGAGCCTGGGCGTTGGGGAGGCGCAGTGGGCATGCGCGCAGGGGGGCGGGGAAGGGAGAGAAGGTGAGGAGCACTGAGCATGCGCGGGGGCGCTGGGCTGGGCGGTGGGGAGGCGCACTGGGCATGCGCAGGGGAGGGAGGGAGGGGAGAGAAGGAGAGGAGCACTGAGCATGCGCGGGGGCGCCGGGCTGTGCGGTGGGGAGGCGCACTAGGCATGCGCGGGGGAAGGGAGGGGGGGGGAAGGTGAGGAGCACTGAGCATGCGCGGGGGCGCCGGGCTGTGCGGTGGGGGGCGCACTGAGCATGCGCGGGAGGATGGGGCATACGGAGCATGCGCAGTGCGAGGCTCTGCGCCGAAGATGGCTGCCTTGGTGGAGCACGTAGTGGCGGACGCCGCGGCCTTTCTGCTGAACGTGGCGCTGCAGGTACCGCACTCGGCGGGGGCGGCCGGGCCCCGGAGCCTTTCAGGTTGAAGTTGGGGAAGGGCGTAGGGAGGAACAGCGTGGCTTAGGGGCAGACTCACGGGCTTGGGGGGCGGAGGGCGTGGGTTCGAATCCCGCCCCTTGTCAGCTGGGTGACCCTGGGCAAGTCACTTCACCTCTCTGTGCCTCAGGGGCCTCCTCTGTAAAATGGGGAGGAAGCCTGTGAGCCCCACGTGGCACAACCCGATTCCCTTTTATCTCCCCCAGCGCTTAGAACAGTGCTGTGCACGTAGTAAGCGCCTAACAAATACCAACATTATTATTGTTATCACCCAAGAGAAGGAGCGTGGCTCAGTGGAAAGAGCAGGGGTTTAGGAGTCAGAGGTCGTGGGTTCTAATCCCGACTCCGCCACCTGTCAGTTGGGCAAGTCCCTTCTCGGTGCCTCAGTGACCTCATCTGTAAAATGGGGATGAAGATTGTGAGCCTCTCGTGGGACAACCTGATGACCCTGGATCTCCCCCAGCGCTTAGAACAGTGCTCGGCCCATAGTAAGCGCTTAACAAATACCAACATCATCATTATTATCACCCCAGCGCTTAGAACAGTGTTTGTCCCATAGTAAGCACTTAACAAATACCAACATCATTATTATTATCACCCCAGCGCTTAGAACAGTGCTCGGCCCATAGTAAGCACTTAACAAATACCAACATCATTATTATTATCAACACAGCGCTTAGAACAGTGCTTGGCCCATAGTAAGTGCTTAACAAATACCAACATCATTATTATTATCACCCCAGCGCTTAGAACAGTGCTCGGCCCATAGTAAGCGCTTAACAAATGCCAACATCATTATTATTATCACCCCAGCGCTTAGAACAGTGCTCGGCCCCTAGTAAGCGCTTAAATACCAACATCATTATTATTGTTACTACCCCAGTGCTTAGGACAGTGCTTGGCACATTGTCAACGCTTAACAAATACCAACATTGTTATTACCCCAGCACTTAAACCACTACTGGACACATAGTAAAGCGCTTAACAAATACCGTCACTAAAATTAGACCCTAAGGTGCCACTTGTGGAAAACGGCTCAGTGCGGCGGGGTCTGGGTGCACCCACAGTCCCCGGCCCCTGGAAGAAGAATAATCATAATGTATTTGGTAAGCGCTTCCTGTCAGCCAGGCCCAGTAATAATAATAATGTTGGTATTTGTTAAGCGCCTACTATGTGCAAAGCACTGTTCTAAGCACTGGGGTAGATACAGGGTCATCAGGTTGTCCCACTTGAGGCTCGCAGTCTTCATCCCCATTTTACAGATGAGGGAACTGAGGCACAGAGAAGAGAAGCAGCGTGGCTCAGTGGAAAGAGCCTGGGCTGGGGAGTCAGAGGTCATGGGTTCGAATCTCGGCTCTGCCACTGGTCAGCTGTGTGACTGTGGGCAAGTCACTTAATTTCTCTGTGGCCTGTTACCGCATCTGCAAAATGGGGATTAAGACTGTGAGCCTCACGTGGGACAATCTGATTACCCTGTATCTACCCCAGCGTTTAGAACAGTGCTCTGAAAGAGTAAGCGCTTAACGAATACCAACATTATTACATACACAATTTAGAGAAGCAGCGTGGCCCAGTGGAATGAGTGTGGGCTTGGGAGTCAGAGGTCACGGGTTCGAATCCTGGCTCTGCCACTTGTCAGCTGTGTGATTGTGGGTAAATCACTTCACTTCTCTGTGCCTCAATTCCCTCATCTGTAAAATGGGGATTAAGACTGTGAGCCTCACGTGGGACAACCTGATTACCCTGTATCTACTCCAGCGCTTAGAACAGTGCTCTGCACATAGTAAGCGCTTAACAAATACCAACATTATTATTAAGTGACTTGCCTGGGGTCCCACAGCAGACAAGGGGCAGATCGGGGATTAGAACCCATGACCCTCTGACTCCCAGGCCTGTGCCCTAGCCACTGGGTGTGCTGCTTCCCGTAGAGATCGGGTGGCTGCCAGGAGGAGGAGGACTTCAGGTGGGACCCTCCCCTCAAACATCTCCCCCCACCGACCCTGTCCCCCGGCTCGTGTCTTTCCCAGGATATCGGGAAAACCATCTACACCATCAAAGAAGTGGTCAACGAGATCCGGGACAAAGCTACTAGGAGGCGGCTGGCGGTGCTGCCCTATGAGCTGCACTTCAGAGAGCCGTGCCCAGAGTACGTCAGGCTCGGTGAGTCCCGAACCGGCAAGCGGGCGCCCGCTCTCCCTAGGAGGGGGACGAACTCATTCATCCATTCCATCAGTTAGACCAGAAGCCCATCAGTGGGCAGGGATTGTCTCTATCTGTGCCGAATTGTACATTCCAAGCACTTAGTGCTCTGCACAAAGTAAGCACTCAATAAATACTATTGAATGAATTGTAACTATTGAGCGCTCACTATGTGCGAAGCATTGTACTCAGCGCTTGGGAGTGTACAGTGTAACAACAGACACGCTCCCGCACACAGTTTAGAGGGGGAGACGGACATCAGTAAATAAATTCGGAGAGGACCCACCGACGTTTCCCCTCGTCAGTCAGTCGTATTTATTGAACCGTCACTGTGCACACTTGGGAGAGTTCAATATCACAGAGTTGGTAGGCACATTCCCCTGCCCCCAAAGAGCTTTCACGGATGGTAGGGTCATTTTTGGGTGATCGGCGGTGTCACCCTACACTCGACCAGGCCCTGCTTTTTAAGTATGCGGTATTTGGACCAGAGCCCCTGCACAGCCTACGTGGGCCCCGGGCCAAGATCTGGATACTTGCCCGGTAGAAGAGCCCTGGAAGGGGCTTGCAGCCTGGTGGCTTGTTTTAGGAAGCCTGTAGAGAGGTTTGGACAGTGCTGATTACCTCTGGCAGCATGAGGAATTCTGGGCCCATCTCAGCCCCTTTGGAGTGCCCAAAGCCATATAGCGCCCGTATTTTTCTCACCTCCTCAAAGAGGCCTTCCCAGACTGAGCTTCCCCTTTTTCCTCTGCTCCCTCTCTGCTCCCCCTCTACCCTCCCCTTCACCTCCCCTCAGCTAAGCCCCCTTTCCCTCTGCTCCTTCCCCTCTCCCTTCCCGTCAGCACTGTGCTCATTTGTATATATTTTTATTGCCCTATTTTGTTGACGTGTACATCCCCTTGATTCTATTTATCGTGATTATGTTGTCTTGTTTTTGTCTATCTCCCCCGATTAGACTGTGAGCCCGTCATTGGGCGGGGATGGTCTCTATCTGTTGCCGAACTGTACCTTCCAAGTGGTTAGTATAGTGCTCTGCACATAGTAAGCGCTCAATAAATACTATTGAATGAATGAATTTCAGTGTCTAAACCAGGCATCTACCTAATTCTGGCACTGAAAAGAGGTGGGGACAGAGCAAAATTGTAATCCCCTCTGCCTCTCAATGGGCCACAGAGCTAGAAGGATTACGTCAGCGTGTTTGCTCCCTTAGTAGCAGGGACTGACTTTGCTACTTTGGCTGAAACAAGCCTGAGAAAAGGCATCTCTTTTGTTTTTCATAAGGACTGGAGCCTGGTGAATTCAGGTTTCTTTGTATTATTCATTCATTCATTCAATAGTATTTATTGAGCGCTTACTATGTGCAGAGCACTGTACTAAGCGCTTGGGATGAACAAGTCGGCAACAGATAGAGACAGTCCCTGCCGTTTGACGGGCTTACGGTCTAATCGGGGGAGACGGACAGACAAGAACAATGGCACTAAACAGCGTCAAGGGGAAGAACATCTCGTAAAAACCGATGGCAACTAAACAGAATCAAGGCGATGTACAATTCATTAACAAAATAAATAGGGTAACGAAAATATATACAGTTGAGCGACGAGTACAGTGCTGTGGGGATGGGAAGGGAGAGGTGGAGGAGCAGAGGGAAAAGGGGAAAATGAGGCTTTAGCTGCGGAGAGGTAAAGGGGGGATGGCAGAGGGAGTAGAGGGGGAAGAGGAGCTCAGTCTGGGAACGCCTCTTGGAGGAGGTGATTTTTAAGTAAGGTTTTGAAGAGGGAAAGAGAATCGGTTTGGCGGAGGTGAGGAGGGAGGGCGTTCCGGGACCGCGGGAGGACGTGACCCAGGGGTCGACGGCGGGATAGGCGAGACCGAGGGACGGCGAGGAGGTGGGCGGCGGGAGGAGCGGAGCGTGCGGGGTGGGCGGTAGAAAGAGAGAAGGGAGGAGAGGTAGGAAGGGGCAAGGTGATGGAGAGCCTCGAAGCCTAGAGTGAGGAGTTTTTGTTTGGAGCGGAGGTCGATAGGCAACCACTGGAGTTGTTTAAGAAGGGGAGTGACATGCCCAGATCGTTTCTGCAGGAAGATGAGCCGGGCAGCGGAGTGAAGAATAGACCGGAGCGGGGCGAGAGAGGAGGAAGGGAGGTCAGAGAGAAGGCCGACACAGTAGTCTAGCCGGGATATAACGAGAGCCCGTAATAGTAAGGTAGCCGTTTGGGTGGAGAGGAAAGGGCGGATCTTGGCGATATTGCAGAGGTGAAACCGGCAGGTCTCGGTAACGGATAGGATGTGTGGGGTGAACGAGAGGGACGAGTCAAGGATGACACCGAGATTGCGGGCCTGCGGGACGGGAAGGATGGTCGTGCCATCCACGGTGGTAGAGAAGTCTGGGAGCGGACCGGGTTTGGGAGGGAAGATGAGGAGCTCAGTCTCGCTCATGTTGAGTTTTAGGTGGCGGGCCGACATCCAGGTGGAGACGTCCCGGAGGCAGGAGGAGATGCGAGCCCGAAGGGAGGGGGAGAGGACAGGGGCGGAGATGTAGATCTGCGTGTCATCTGCGTAGAGATGGTAGTCAAAGCCTTGAGAGCGGATGAGTTCACCGAGGGAGTGAGTGTAAATGGAGAACAGAAGAGGGCCAAGAACCGACCCTTGAGGAACTCCAACAGTTAAAGGATGGGAGGGGGAGGAGGCTCCAGCGTAGGAGACCGAGAATGATGGGCCAGAGAGGTAAGAGGAGAACTGGGAGAGGACAGAGTCCGTGAAGCCAAGGTGAGATAAGGTATGGAGGAGGAGGGGATGGTCGACAGTGTCAAAGGCAGCAGAGAGGTCGAGGAGGATCAGAATGGAGTAGGAGCCATTGGATTTGGCAAGAAGGAGGTCACGGGTGACCTTAGAGAGAGCAGTCTCGGTAGAGTGGAGGGGATGGAAGCCAGATTGGAGGGGGTCTAGGAGAGAATGGGAGTTAAGGAATTCTAGGCATCGATTGTAGACGACTCGTTCTAAGATTTTGGAAAGGAAGGGTAGTAGGGAGATAGGACGATAACTGGAGGGGGAAGTGGGGTCAAGAGCGGGTTTTTTTTAGGATGGGGGAGACGTGGGCATATGGCTTGGTGTTCTAAATAACCCTTAAACTGGAAATCTGTTCGTTATAGTGACGGAATTCTCAAAAAAGACTGGAGATTATCCCAGCCTCTCAGCGACAGATCTCCAGGTTCTGGCGCTCACCTACCAGTTGGAAGCAGAATATGTCGGAGTAGCTCACCTAAAGAAAGAACCAGAACGAAAGGTAAAAAAGAATCCTACCTACAAGTGGACTGTAAGGAAATGCTAATGAACTGCTCTTCCTCCTCCAGTTCCCTGTCCCTTTTCAAACAGATTCCGTAATAATGTTGCACTGACCTGAATTTGACTTAATTAAATCAACCAATGGTATTTACTGAGTGTTTACTATGTGCAGAGCACTGTACTAAGTGCTTGGAATGTACAATTCGGCAACAGATAGAGACAATCCCTGCCCAGTGACGGGCTCACAGTCTAAACGGGGGAGACAGCAAAGCAAAACAGAACGAAACAAGACAACATCATCAAGATAAATAGAACCAAGGAGATATACACCTCATTAAAATAAATAGGCTAATAAATAATATATACAAATGGGCACAGTGCTGAGGGGAAGGGGGAAGAGCAGAGGGGAGGAGGAGCAGAGGGAAGGGGGGGGGTTCAGTCTGGGAAAGCCTCCTGGAGGAGGTGAGAGTACAATAGAATCAGTATATGGCTTCTCTGCCCATAACAAGTTTACAGTCTAGAGGGGAGACAGACAGTATGAATAAGTAATTTATATGATTTAAGGATATCTACACAAGGGCTATGGGGTTGGGGCGAAGAGCAGTTGTCCAAAGGTCACAGATCCAAGTGCTTGGCAACACAGGAGAGCAAGCCAGGGAAAAGAGGGTTTAATAGAGAAAACGTGACCTTAATAACGCTTTGGAGGTGGATGGTGTGGTGATCTGGCATATGTGGAGGAGGGGGGACGATGTGGGAAAGGGGTCGGTGGCCAGGCAGATGAGATTGGGGCACAGGAGTAAACTGGTGCTAGAGTGGAGTGTGCAGGCTGAAGTTTAGGGAGGTGAGGTAGGATAGAGCAGGTTGGTTGAGTGCTTTAAAACCAGTGGTGAGGAGTTTCTGTTCGATGCACAGGTGGACGGGCAGTCATTGGAAGTTCTTGAGCAGGGGGGAGACATGGACTGAAAGTTTTCATTGATAAATGATGGGTACAGCAGAGTGAAGTGTGGATTGGAGTGGGGAGAGGCGGTAGTCAGGGCGGGATAGGAAAAGTGCTTGGATCAGCATGGGAGCAGTTTGGATGGAGAGGAAAGAGTGGGTTTTAGCTGTTTTGTGAAGGTTGAACCGACAGCATTTGATGAAAGATTGAGTGTGGGGGTGGAATGAGAGAGATGAGTCGAGGACAAGGCCGCGGTTCTGGGCTTGTGAGCGGGTGGAGGAGTAGTCAAGTTTTGGGGAAGAAATAAGAAATGTTTCACCACCTTTGGTTACGGCTATTGTCGGACCAGAAGCT
Organism: Ornithorhynchus anatinus; assembly: GCF_004115215.2. Classification (NCBI taxonomy): domain Eukaryota; kingdom Metazoa; phylum Chordata; class Mammalia; order Monotremata; family Ornithorhynchidae; genus Ornithorhynchus; species Ornithorhynchus anatinus. Next base: position 39,886,980 of record NC_041738.1, read on the forward strand.
GCAACCGACGAATGTTTGCTCCCTTCTTAGCAGAAGCTCTCCTTACCAGTTTGTTGACAAGTGCATTTTAGAGTTAATAGTTATGGGATTAAGTGCTTACTATGTGCTAAGTATTGTGCTATGCCCCGAGGGTAGTTAGACAATTGTATTGGACCCAGTCCCTAATCCCACAGGGGGCTCAGAGGGTGAAAGGAAGGAAGGACAGGTGAGGAAACTGAGGCACAGAGAAATTAAGTGACCCAGCAATGTTCTGACTGAAAATCCACGGTTGCTGTTTGGGTCATTACTTTTGGCAAATACTGAATTCGTGAACTGCTCTGCCTGTGGCCATCAATCCCCAGCGGGAGAATTCAGTTGCCGGAAATGACTGTTAGATGAAGTTTTCATCTGAAAAGCTTTAGTGCAGCGTTAGTTGCTCTCCTCATGTTTCTGGGTTTTCTTTATGAACTCTCATTGTGCTTTTTTAGGTTCAGGTGAGCTCGGTGATGCGGCACCCAGAAGCCCCCGTACACGTTGCTGGTTTCCACCTACCTTCCAAGGTAATTTCCACACTGTCATGTGCAAACTCTGCTTTTTCCCTGCCCTTCGACTCCACAGATTGGGGGTCCCAGCTCATTCTTGCAGGTCCTTGCCTGCTCTCAGAGTTTGGAGAAAATGTGGCTCCGTTTGTCCAACTGACTTGCCCTTGGCTCATGAATGATTGCTTTAAAACTTCACATTCTGGAGAACGGTATAAGTCACTTTCTCTCCTGGAAACCTTAGGCCAGAGTTGCGGAGGAAACCCCGGGCCCCAAGACGCTTGCGGCAGAATCGGAGGACCCAGAGTTCAGCTCCTTCCAGTTTTGGAGAAACCCTCTGCCCAGAATTGATGATGATGATCTGTGGGAGCTGCTGGTGAGAGGCAGACTTTTCTGTTCAATTCCCTCGGTACCATACCTTGCTCCCTTCGGCTGCTGCTTTCCCGTGCTGGGTGTTCATTCGCTCCTGAATTTCAGACCGGGGAAGATCGGGACATTTCAGGTGAGGAGGAAGAGGATGGCAGTCTGGACAGGAGATCTGAGGATAGTGACGATGAAGGATGGATAACCCCAAGCAATATTAAGCAGGTGCAACAGGAACTGGGACACTGTGACGTTCCGGACAACGTGCGGGTTGGCTGTGTCACCACAGACTTCGCCATGCAGGTAGGCCTTGCTTGAGCCCACTGACGGGGCCTTTTGAGAGGGTGTAGGTGGGCACTCATGGACTTTGGGTTATGTGCAGATGGGGTCTGGTAATGGCCATCATACTAAGCCTTTGATAATGATGGTATTTGTTAAGTGCTTACTATGTTCAGAGCACTGTTCTAAGCACTGGGATAGATACAGCGTAATCAGGTTGTCCCACGAGGGGCACCCAGTCTTAATCCCCATTTTACAGATGAGATAACTGAGGCCCAGAGAAGTGAAGTGACTTGCCCAAAGTCATACAGCTGACAAGTGGTGGGGCCAGGATTAGAATCCACAACCTCTGACTCCCAATCCCGTGCTCTTTCCACTAAGCGACGCTGTTTTTCTACAGTATAATGGAGTGGGTAGGCCCAAACTTTGCCCACAAGGAACTTAGATTCTAGAGGGATTTTGTTCCCTGTCATATCGTCTTCATCAACGTTTACTGAGTACCTTCGGTATGGAGAGCATAGGCACCTTGGGCCCGTAGAGAAGAAGCCCAAGACCTGGTCCATGCCTTTAAGTGGCTTGCATTGCAAGGAGAGAAGCACACATACTCTGCCAGTAAAGAATGTAAGAATTGGTGAAATAAACGACAAGCGATTGAAGACCGAGGGGATAGCGTGACTGGGACGGCAGGGCGAGTGAAAAGGAATACCTCAGAGGAGGCAGCTTGGTAGGAGGGTTTAGCCCGGTTGTTGGTCAGGAGAAAAGAGAATGGCTGCAGGACTGTGATTCGGGTCCTGCAGGCCGAAGCCATGTCACCATCGGTGAAGCTTTCTAACCGAGGAACTCGGACATTATGTGAAATGGGTAGGCCCAGCGGGAGTCCTGAAAATAATCTGACCGGCCTGGGTGGCCAGGGCAGTTCTGTGCTTGGGTCCTGGCACTGTGCTATTTTCACTTCAGCTGCCAAAGGTCCTCCAGTGAAAGGCCTTTGCGAGCGTTCTGCAGCGTTTTGCCCCCTTGCCCGTCTTCTGGCTCAATACACTCTGTGCCCTACTCAGAACCAACTGGCAGGGAAGAGAGAATTCATGTGGTACCAAGTAACTCACTAGCATTCCTTTGTGCCGGTTCTCGGTCCCAGAGCCCCAAGACCAGAGCTCACCTCTCATTCCTTCAGAGAGACACCATCGTCATTGTAAAAGGGTTTGGGAGTCCAGGGGGACGTTCCAAGATGACAAAAATAATAATAGTATTTAAGTGCTCCCTATGTGCCAGACGCTGTTCCAGAAATTAGGGAAACGACTTAAGCAGTGGGTCGGCGGTGGCAAAGTCAAGAGCGAGGGACATGTAGGGTGAATTGTGTAGGAGAGCAGGAGCTCGGGTGTAGTGGGAGAAATGGGCAGCAGCTAAGGTGAAACCAACCTTTTTCCTCTTGCTATAAAATGTTTCACTGCCACGTTTATGCTGTTTGGGAATTAGAGTAATTGTTTTCTTGTATGAATAAATAGTACCAACCTTCCAATTGTAATGATTGATTTTTCATGAGCGAGAACAAGAGCTGTCACCTCCAGACAGGATTTGGGGCAAGTGATTCCCTGTCCCCATTCAGGTGTCTGATGAATCTAATAGTCGATTAGAGCACTTTGAACAGGGCTTGACCCATAGCACTTAACAAATAACACTAAAAAAAAAAAAGTTAAAAAAAACCTGTGTGAGCAGTGCTTTGCCACATCAATTGATTCATAGGTCAAAAGACAGCGTGCTTGATGAAGCCGTCCGGTTCTCAAAGAACTTTTGCATTTTTGTTTTTGACCTTCGCCTTCAGAATGTTTTGCTCCAGCTGGGGCTCCATGTGCTGGCAGTGAATGGGATGTTGATTCGGGAGGCCAGAAGCTACATACTGCGATGTCATGGCTGTTTTAAGTATGTATAAACTACTGTATTTTGCCTCCTTTGGGAAAAGGGCCCCTCTCTTCTGAAATCATTGTCATAAAATCTCACTCAGATGTTGTCCCTGATCCCTCCTCATTATTGCGAGTCAACTTGGCTGATGAAGCTTTGTGTTCCCTCTGAATAGGTCAGGTACACGACAATTCCTTAGAAAATAGGTGCAGCTCAGTCATCCGGGACCCTGCCTCCCCAAACTCTACCTGCCAGTGGAGTCTGGACTGGAAAGAGCTTCCCTGTGTCCGGGGACTAGCTTAATAAGGGAGATGTGCGTTTCGAGCAAGAAAAGATTGGACCAACCTTGGGAGAACTCATTGAATCAAGTGTTTGTATGGAAGGACACTTGGGGACAAAGTCTGAGAGGAATCTTGCGGTAAAAAGCAATTCTCAAGAGGAAAGGAATGACGGTGATAAAGAAAATGGGTTGAGCTTGAAGGTGGATTGAAAGTTGGAAGTTTAGGTTCTACCTCTGGGCAGCCGAGCTGCAGTTTCACCTGCAGGGTCTTCTGTCCCCTCGGCACCTGTTATTTTAAACTGGTTGCTTACAGTATTTGAGTGCCTACTAGATGCAGAGCGTTGTAGGCTATTTACGGAAGCAGAGGAACTAAGACAGTCCTTGCCCTCAGGGAGAGTGAGGAGAAGCAGACATAAATCAACAAATATAGATACTCTGATATATATACTGATCAAATATACTCTGATCTCGCAATCGCAGGAGAGGGTTTCGTGACCTTGGTGTAGAATGGTGTAGCTCCCCTTCTCTCTCTACTCCCTCTACTGCCCCCCTTCACCTCTCCGCAGCTAAATCCTCTTTTCCCCCCATTTCCCTCTGCTCCTCCCCCCTCCCTTCCCATCCCCTCAGCACTGTACTCGTCTGCTCAACTGTATATATTTTCATTACCCTATTTATTTTGTTAATGTAATGTACATCGCCTTGATTCTATTTGCTATTGTTTTAATGAGATGTTCATCCCCTTGATTCTATTTATTCTTGATTCTATTTATTGCTATTGTTCTTGTCTGTCCGTCTCCCCCGATTAGACTATAAACCCGTCAAAGGGCAGGGACTGTCTCTGTTACCGATTTGTACATTCCAAGCGCTTAGTACAGTGCTCTGCACATAGTAAGCGCTCAGTAAATACTATTGAAAATGAACAGACTCAAGAGAATGAGCCGAGAGAGCAGGAAAGGGCGGAAAGTGGTTGCCCGCCCCTTCACCCCAGTGGGGTACGAGTGACAGACAGCCCCGAGCCGTTCGAACCCGGTACCTTTATTTGCGAGCATTTCCACGTTCCACTCGACCGCAACTCTTCCAGCGCGCGCACCCAAAATCCTACCCAATCCCCTTGCGTTGCCCTTATTCCAGCCCCCAGTCAGAACCCAGTTCTAAGGAGTGGTCCATTTAAGGTAACATAAATGACACGTTGCTCCAAATTTAAAATGATTGCTCTCCCACAGGAAGGAGATAAAAAGGAGACAGGATGTCTAATACAATATTGGAAGGAGATAGAACAGAGACAGGGTGGTCAATCGTCTAGTACAATAGAGGAAGAATAAACAGACGCGAGTGGATATGTACATCTTTAACAGATTAGCATGTAAGAGCACTGAAATGGCTGAGACTAGAATGACCAGTTAAGTGAAGGATTAATCAGGGACTGCCTCTTGGAGGAGGTGGCTTTTTAGAAGGGTTTTGAAGAGGAGGACGAGGTATGGCCGAACTGATCGGGGAGGGCATTTAAAGCATGGGGAAGGGCGGAGGTGAGGAGGAAACAGGTGAGGCATGACTAGAAAGTTGGTGTGGGAGGAGTAGAGTCCCACATGGTACCTGTGAAGAAAGTTGAATTACCCACCTCGTAATTTAGCAGGGAGAACCCATGGGGCGGGTGGAGGAAAGGCTGTTCTCCTTCAGCTGCTCAGTCTTCCTCTGAGACGTGAGCGAGCTGAAAAGGATGACATGGAGCTGTGGATGAGATCTGTTGCTTATGCCTCAAGCATTTCCTCCTCTCTTCTCTAGGACAACGTCTGACATGAACAAAATCTTCTGTGCACACTGCGGTAACAAGACTCTGAAAAAAGTCGCAGTGACCATCAGCGATAACGGCAACCTTCACATGCATTTCTCCCGCAACCCCAAGGTGCTGAGTGCCCGCGGGCTCCGGGTAAGAGGCCGATTCCTTGTTTATCCCAGCAAAGCAGGGCCTGCGGTTTGGTTGGGGGGTAGGTACCCCAAGAAAGAAGCACTCCTTGCAGCAGAATTTAAAATGAGAGGAAAGGACAAGCAGAACAAAACAAACCAGCCACAACTCCAAATGGTTTCCAGATGAGCTCCGTACCATTCAGCCAGATCAGGCGGCACTTGGCAATTTGAATGAGAAATTCTGACTCGATTTCTCAACCAGTCAGCTTTCATAACAGCTATTAATATTCCCTGGAAGTCTGCCTCTGCCCGTCTCATCCGCCCCTTTCCGAAAGCATACGCTTCCGGACCTTTCTTCAGCTTAGCTGTGAAAACAGTGAATGAGTTTTCAACACCCTACTCCCTCAGCAGCCTAAACACTTCCAGGGTATAAAATAACCCTGTGCCCTCTCGTAAGAGAAGACTATGAGCATAAAGGGCACTTTCATACCGCAGCTTAATATGAGAAAACTTTTTTGCTTTCTGGTTACTTAAGATTCTAGAATTTGGTAAAATACAGCTGTTCTTTAAGGATAAGAGGCAGAATGGGACAGAACAAGTAGGGGGTTGGATTTATCGAGTGTTCAGTGCTTAGGTTGCCCTGGCTTTCCCGTGTGGCGGCTTAAGAGGGAGAGAGGGCTGTTGCGATGTTGGGGGATTTATTTTTCTTTGCCAGAGTGATGAACCTGGGTAGTCGTTTTGTGGGGAAGTGTTGGGAGGTCTATCTTTGTGGCTGTGAAATCTTGTTTGATGAAGAGTTGAGAGAGTATGGTTGGATTAGTGCCTTGGGCCTTGTATCTGATACCTCCAAGACAAGACTCTGTTAACTTTTTTTTATGGTTTTTGAGCGCTTACTATGTGCCAGGCACTGTTCTGTGCGCCGGGGTAGGTACAGGTAATCAAGCTGGACACAATCCATGTCCCACATGGGGCTCACAGTCATAATCCCCATTTTTTCAGTGGGGTAACTGAAGCACAGAGAAGTGAAGCAGCTTGCCCTAGGTCACACAACAGACAAGAGGTGGACCCAGGACTAGAACCCAGGTCCTTTCGAGTCCCAGGCCCCTGCTCTATCCACTAGACATGCTGCTTTACTTCTCATTAAAAGAGTTGAGCCACAGTCCTGATGCGCATCTAGCCACAGGGCTACTTGTCCCCATTGTGGAGCACGTGGGTAATCCAGGAATGAGACTAATAGTTCAAGCTACAGATAGCCACAGCCGACACAGGGTCCACATAAACCACATTCACCAACGGGCTCGGCCCTAGCCACGGGTCATCCCCAACTCAGGCCGGGCAGTGCCGCGTGGTTATGCCGTCCCCCCTATATTCTTAACGTCCCCTTGGTTCCCCGTCTTGCAGTATTCGCTTCCTGCGCCCAAAGGCGGAAAACACTCCAACAACCCCCATCTAGCGGAGGACCAGCGCTTCCCCCAGCAGCGGTTATCCCGAAAGGCCCGACAGAAAACCAACGTCTTCGACCCCGCGTACCTCGCTGGCGTGTCTCCCTTCGCCGAGAATGACGTCTACAGCCGGGCGGCCACGCTCCAGATCCGGGATGGGTCACTGGGGGCAGGCCGAAAGCGCCTCAACCCCAATGCGGCAACAAAGAAGTTTGTGAAGCGGAGGTGATCGGAGGAGGGAAGGCCTGAGACGGAGTGATGGGATCACGGCTGGAGATTCCCCCCTCAACCGCCTGGCAGTGTGGAGCTCTGGGAAGAAACCACTAAGACTAGCCAGGGGAGCGTCTCTTACCGGTAGCCTTTCCACGTGATGTAGGATTTCCCCAGCCGTCAGCTAGAGTGGAACTGAATATAGGGATTTGCTTCTAGAAGACTGTATATGACAGCAGGGAGTCACCCCTTGGCAGAAAAGGGGGGCTCTGAAGTACTGAGGAGTTAACATTAAATGGGGCTAACAAAGATAAGTAATATTTTGAAGCACCTTTCCAATCCAGTCCCTCCCCTCCACCTTTTAAGAGGGGAATGTCGCATCCTTTTTTCTAATAAATGTGGCTGTTAACTTATGGGCTTGCTTTTGTTTAAGAGTGATCCAGACCCTCAGGACAACGGTAAAACAAATTTGTAGCCCAGAAATAATCACCGTTATTGTTTAAATAGTCGGGACCCAAGCAGATGCCAGGGAACACTGTATTTAGAGGTGGCTAGGAAGGTAGGGGCCCCTTTTTTTTTTAGAAGCTTCAAGGTGTAGCTAACTATTGGATTCTGTACTACTGCTTCACTGGGATAACCAATTTCAATGACTGGAGGGAAAAACAAGGTTTCATCTTGCCTTCTTCCTGCCTTTCTACATCTTTTAATAGGGTAGATGGAGCAGGTGATAGTTAACACTCCACCTTCCCACTCTAAAAGATCCCACAAATTGCTGCTGTACCACTCTGCCAGGGACCCAATCATTTCAAGGTAGAAGAGGAGCCAAGTGAACTCCAGCCTCTCTGGGCTCGGACGGCACCGTCCCCGCAACTTTTATCACGGGCTTCCAAGTGTGGGGAAGTGTCTCGGCGAAGACGTGGTTGGCAGGCAGGGTCCCGTGGGTGTGAGCGGAAGCTCCGGAGCCTAGCAGTGAAAGTGGGAAAGCTGCTCCGGCTGGTGCCTGGTAAGGGAAGTGTAAAGGGAGAGGACTGTCATAGGTTAGAGGTGAAATTCTGCTACTCGGCTGTTACCCTTCTGCCCGCACCCTTTCACGTCCCTCTTCCGTTGCTGTCACCTTTCTAGGGATCCAGGGAAGAGCTGAGCACCTCGCAGCTCTACTTGCCTTGATTTTTTTTTTCTACTTCCCAGCAACTCCTGGTTTTACCCCCTTTGCCTGGGTAAACTAAGTGAGGGGGGCAGGGCCAGTGGATTTTTTAATACAGGTAACAGAACCGTAACCTCCTGAGTTCCCTGTGCTCCTCTCAGGATCGCACCCGGAGTTTGTAATACTCTACCAGTCTCGGCTATGGAGAGAGAAGCATATCCATTCCTAGCTTGGGCGATGGCTAGCGAGTGGAAGGCCATCTCGTACAAGTCAGAACTCACCTGTGCTGGGGAACGGCGGCACGGGGGAGAGTCGAGGGCGGAGACTCGTTCACTGCGTGGAAGAAGACACGGTAAACCACTTGTGTATTTTTATGAAGAAAACCACGGATACGCTACCAGAATCATCGCAGATGGAGAGTGGGGAGTTCTGGGAGAGATGTGTCCATGGAGTCACTGTGGGTCAGAGACGACTGGACAGTATAAGACAAGGCAACGGAACTCTACCACTGACTCTCGTCTACACATCTTGTCACCCTCAGTGACCACGTTTTAGTGGAAAGCCAAGTGCCTAAAACGGGAAATCCACAAAGAAAACTTTTAGTGACTGATTAGGGTTTGTTATTTTTTCCCCTGTGGTATTTAAGTGCTTACTATGTGCCACTCACTGTACTAAGCACTGGTGTAGATATAAACTAATCAGGTTGGACACAGTCCATTTCCCACGTGGGCTTCACAGTCTTAATCTCTGTTTTACAGATGAGGTAATTGAGGCACAGAGAAGTGAAGTGACTTGCCCAAGGTCACATAGATAATGGCGTAATGGATAGAGCATGGGCCTGGGAGTCAGAAGGTCATGGGTTCTAATGCCACTCTGCCACTTGTCTGCTGTGGGACCTTGGACAAGTCGCTTCACTTCTCTGTGCCTCAGTTAACTCATCTGTAAAATGGGGATCGATTGAGACTGTGAGCCCCAAGTGGGACAGGGACCGTGTCCAACTCGATTTGCTTGTATCTACCCCAGCGTCTAGTATAGCGCCTGGCACAGATGAGCGCTTAACGAATACTATTATTCTGACTACCAGGCCCGTGCTCTATTCGCTAGGCCATGCTGCTTCTCTGTGGGGATATGAGTACCTGAATGCTTGGTGATGTGGAAGTGCTGAGGGGGAGATGGGGAATGGGAAGAGGAGAGATTAATCAGAGAAGATCTCTTGAAGGAGGTGTGATTTTCAGAAGACTTCGAAAATGTGGAGAGCTGCAAGATGTAAAAGGAGGAGAGAGTTCCCAGCAGGAAAAAGGGAGGGAGCAAAAACTTGCCAAGGAAGAAAAAAGGAGCACCTCATAAATCATAGTCAATCAATCAGTGTTATTTTTCAGTGTTTACTTTGTGCCAAACACTCTATTAAGTGCTTAGATGAGTGCAATAGAGCTGGTAGGATCCCTGCCCTCAAGAAGCTTACTATCTCCATGTCCAAAACAGAACTCCTTATCTTCCCACTCAAACCCTGACCCTCCTATCACTATAGACAGCACCACCATCCTCCTTATCGCCCAAGCCTTTAACCTTAGTGTTATCTTTGACTCATGTCTTATTCGACACACATGCGATCTCTCATTCTCAATCTCTTTCTGACTCTGCCTCCCACCCCCTAACTGGGTGTCCCTCAAGGTTCAGTTCAGGGCCCTCTTCTATTCTCCATCTCCCCACTCCCTTAGAGAACTCATGTGGCTTCCACTACCATCTCTGAGGGTGATTCCCAAATCTACAACTCCAGTCCTGACCTCTCTCTGCAGTCTCACATTTCCTCCTGCCTTCAAGACATCTCTACTAGATGTCCTGTCGCCACCTCAAACTTACCATGTCCAAAGCAGAACTCTTTCCACCCAAACCCTGTCCTCCCCCTGATTTTTCTATCACTGTAGACAGCATCACCATCCTTCCTGGCCTACAAGCCCATAACCTTGGCATTATCCTTGACCCCCTCTCATTCAATCCACATATTCAATATATCATGTGGGTTCAACCTTCACAACATGGCTAAAATCCCTTTCTTCTCCATTAATCCAAGCACTCATCCTATCCCACTCCTACTGCATCAGCCTCCTCGCCGACCTCCATGCCTCCTGTCTCTTCCCATTCCAGTCCATGCTTCACTCTACTGTTCACCTCATTTTTCTACAAAAGCATTCAGTTCATCTTTCCCCGTTCCTCAAGAAGCTCTAGTGGTTGCTCATCCGCCTCTGCATCAGACGGAAACTTCATAACACCAGCTTTAAAGCAGTCCATCACCTAGCCCCCTCCCACCTCACCTCTCTACTCTTCTATTACAACCCAGCCCGCACACTTCAGTCCTCTAATCCCAACCTATTCACTGTACCTCCACCTGGTCTGTCTTTCCGGCGACCTCTCGTCCACATCCTGCCTTGAACGCCTGGCCTGGCCTTGCCTGGCCTTGAACACCTTCTCTTTTCACATCTGACTATTTACTCTCTCCACCTTCAAATCCTTATCGAAGGCACATCTCCAAAAGACCTTCCCTGCCTAAACCCTCATTTCCTTTTCCCACTCTCTTCTGCATCGCCCCGCTTTGTTCCCTTTATTCACCACCCCGCCCCCCAACCCCATACACTTATGAAGAGATCCGTATTCATTTATATTAATGTCCATCTCCCCCTCTAGACTGTAAGCTCAAGTGGGTAGGAAATGTGTGTTATGTTGTGCTGTACTCTCCCAAGGCCTTAGCACAGTGTCCTGCACACAGTAAGCGCTCGATAAATATAATTGATGGCTATCTCTAATTTATTTACGTTAATGTCTCTAAATTGTAAGCTCACGAGGACAGGGTACATGTCTGCCAACTCTTTTGTATTGTTATATTGTATTCTCCCAAGCATTTAGTACAGTGCTCTGAACACAGTAAGGGCTCAATAAATACCATTGATTAATTGATTGGGAAGATGGACATTAATAATAATGATAATAATAATTAGGACATTTGTTTAGCACTTACTATGTGACAGGCACTGTACTAAACGCTGGGGTAGATATAGGCGAATCGGGTTGGACACGGTCCCCGTCCCACGTGGGGCTCACGGTCTCGATCCCCGTTTTACAGATGAGGGAACTGAGGCCCAGAGAAGTGAAGTGACTTGCCCGAGGTCTCATAGCAGACAAGTGGCAGAGCATAACCTTCCGACTCCGGGCCCATGCTCTATCCACTACGCCACGCTCCTTCTGCCAAAGATATGTACGGAAGTGCTGAGGTGGTTGGGAAGGGATGAGTATCAAAATGCGTAGCGGGGGTTACGGACCCAAATACCTAGATGACACAGAAAGCAGGGAAAGTAGGGTGGGGGGGAACATTAGTTGGGGGTTAAATATGCTAATTTATTTATGTTACCGATCTCTGATCGAGTACCCAAATCTGAGTAACTGGAGTAAAAGTGGTGTAACCTAATCTCTCGATTCAGGAACCTATCCCCCCATCTACATAATGGCTCCTACAAGAAAATTGGTTTTGACCTAAGTTGCAGTTTTCAGGAAGCAATCGGTTGAAAATTTGGAGGGCCACCTGAAAAGTCTCATGAACTTTAGGCCAAAGATAATGGCAAGGGAAAGTGGTTCTTTTGTGCCGGGCTGCTTGTGGAAATAGTTAAAATCAACGATTGCTCTCAGCTTTCTGGACAGCAGTTCCCCAAGGTGATGAATTCACGCCCAAGGCTAGATCTTTGCCTATGTTCAAGTTCCTTCTCTCTCGATTAAATATCAAACGTACAGGCTGCCGGGCCAGTCCTGAATGTAGTCCTTAAAATCTCTAAATGAAGTCCCTCCATCTATCAGTGTAAAAATCCGTATTCTGGCTTTGTGATAAAACAGGAATATGTTACTGTGAATGAGCTCTAGGAAGGTAGTAAAGGAAGCATTTCAGATAAGGGATTCTTTCGATCCCCACTGTTTTGAATGAATTGCAGTCTTGCATGCCTCTTCCCGCAGACATCTCTGCGTGGATGTCCCACCATGCAGCACTTTAAGCTCAATATCTTTAAAACTGAGTCCTATCTTTCCTCCCAATTCCCCTCCACCTATTTTTTTCTATTTTCACACCGCTTCTGTCTCACAAGCCCACGGCTTTGGCATTATCCTTGACACCTCCTTCTCTTTCAGACCTTATATTTAATCTAAATATAAATCTCCTTTGTTTTTTCCCTGCCACATTTCCCAGCTCTGCCCCTCTCTCTCCGATCCAGATAGGCACCATCCCAGATTCGGGAACTTGTCAGATGCCAATTTGACTCCTGTGTCAGTTTCCTCGCCATCTCCCCGCTTCCAGGCTCTCTCCTCGTAAGTCCATACTTCCCGCCGCCGGTCCGAACGTTTTTCTAAAACACGCCACACACATCTCCCCACGCCTCCGAAACCTTCACTGATTATCCGTTCCTCTCCACAACGAGGAGAAAACCGACCACTGGATTCAGGGCTCTCGATCAGCTCTCTCCCTCTTATCGATTCCGGCCCACACTCATCATTCCTCTCAAGCTCCCCTACTCGCTGCCATCGTTCTGGCCTCTCCCTCCTCCGATCCTTTGCTCCACACCCTTCCTCCCACCTAGAACTCGATTAGACTGTGAGCCCGTCAATGGCAGGGATGGTCTCTATCTGTTGCCGAATTGTACATTCCAAGCGCTTAGTACAGTGCTCTGCACATAGTAAGCCCTCAATAAATACTATTGAATGAATGAACTCCCTTCTCCTTCAAATCTGCCGGACCACAGCTCTCTCGGTCTTCAAAGCCCTCCTGAAATCACACCTCTGGGAAGCCTTCCCTGATTAATTTTCCTAGGTAACATCCCCACAACCACTAGCTTAGAGAAGCAGCGTAGCCCAGTGGATAGAGCCTGGCCCTGGGAGTCGGAAGGACCTGGGTTCTAATCCCGGCCCCGCCTTTTGTTTGCTGTAAACTTGGGCAAGTCGCTAGCAGCGTAAGAGCCTGGGCTGGGGAGTCAGAGGGCATGAGTTGAATCCCGGCTCTGCCACTTGTCAGCTTTGTGACTGTGGGCAAGTCACTTCACTTCTCTGGGCCTCAGTTTACCTCATCCATAAATTGGGATAAAGACTGTGAGCCTCTCGTGGGACAACCAGTTACCCTGTATCTACCCCAGCTCTTAGAACAGTGCTCTGCACAGAGTAAGCACTTAAATACCAACATTATTATTATTATTATTAACTTCTCTGCCTCAGTTATCTATAAAATGAGGATTAAGACAAATAGTAAGTAAATGGTAAGTGCTCTGTAATTACCATTGATTAATCTACCCCAGGTTTAGAGAAGCAGCATGGCTCAGTGGAAAGAGCCGGGGCTTGGGAGTCAGAGGTCATGGGTTCTAATCCTGACTCCACCACTTGGCTGCTGTGTGACCTTAGGTAACTCACTTAACTTCTCTGTCCCTCAGTTACCTCATCTGTAAAAATGGGGATTAAAAAAATGTGAGCCCACATGGGACAATCTGATGACCCTGTATCTACCCCAGCGCTTAGAACAGTGCTCTGCACATAGTAAGCACTTAACAAATAAATACCATAATTAATTAAATTAAATTAGTAGTGTCTGGCACATAGTAAATAATAAATAACATTAAAAAAACCCAGCTCAGCCTTTCTGTGCCATTTATGCCAACACACTGAGCCAGGGCACTCGTTTATATATTGGTTTATGTACTTAATCAATCAGTGGTGTATTTATCGAGAACTTACTACGTGCAGAGCACTGTACTAAGCGCTTGAGAGAGTACGATACAACAGAATTAGTGGATATATTCCCTGCCCATAATATGCATACAGTGTAGCGGGGGACAGACATTAATATAAGTAAATAATTTATAATATATAATTCAAAGATATGCACCTATTACCTAACTATTTAAGCACATTCTCATTTACTTACCCATTTTTCTTTTCTTCTAATCTGAAAATTATTTGGTGATTCCCTAGCTAAACTATACACTCCTTAGGGGCAGCAACCAAGTTGTACCAATTCCACTGTATTCTCGCGAGCATTTAGTAATAATAATGTTGGTATTTGTTAAGCGCTTACTATGTGCCGAGCACTGTTCTAAGCGCTGGGGTAGATACAGGGTGATCAGGTTATCCCACATGGGGCTCATAGTCTTCATCCCCATTTTCCAGATGAGGTAGCTGAGGCCCAGAGAAGTGAAGTGACTTGTCCAAAGTCACCCAGCTGACGAGTGGCGGAGCCGGGATTAGAACCCAGGACCTCTGACCCCTGACCCCGGGCTCTTCCCACTGAGCCACGCTGCTTCTCTAGTACTTCCAATAACTTCTTTAGTACAATGTTCTGCACACACTGTTGCCGAATTGGCCATGCCAAGTGCTTAGTACAGTGCTCTGCACATAGTAAGCGCTCAATAAATACTATTGAATGAATGAATAAATACTATTGAATGAATAATCTATAAATACTATTGATTATGTCACTCTGCAGGGGGAACTCTAGTCCATTTCTATGGACGGATGCCTTTCGAATTGCCATATGAGGCTGTGTCGCTGGGAGGTCATCTGTGTTTTGCAGAAACTGAGGAAATCATGCCTCCAGCTTTCTGCTAGCCGCACCCCATCGATTGGGAGGGAACAGATTCTTTCGTAAATAGGTGAGTCAGCAGGGGCCTCCAAGAAGCCAAAGCCGGGGGAACCTTTCTAACGCAGCCCTTCGCAATAATGATAGGGCTTGCTAAGCGCTTCCTATGTGCCAAGCTCTGTTCTAAGCGCAGGGGTAGATACACGCTAAGCAGGTTGGACAGAGTCCCTTGTCCCCGTCTCAATCCCCATTGTCCAGATGAGGGAACTAAGGCACAGAGAAGTGAAGTGATTTGCCCAAAGTCACACAGCAGACAAGCGGCGGAGCCGGGATTAACGATGTTGGTATTTGGTAAGCGCTTACTATGTGCCGAGCACTGTTCGAAGCGCTGGGGTAGTCACAGGGTAATCAGGTTGTCCCACGTGGAACTCACCGTCTTCATCCCCATTTTACAGATGAGGGAACTGAGGCACAGAGAAGTGAAGGGACTTGCCCACGGTCACACAGATGACGAGTGGCAGAGCTGGGATTCGAACCCGTGACCTCTGACTCCCAAGCCCAGGCTCATTCCACTGAGCCATGCTGCTTCCTTTTGTCTCCCAGGCCCGTGCTCTAGCCACTACGCCACGCTGCTTCTCCTCAAGTGGGCGAGGAGAGAATCGTAATTCGCTACTCAAAACCACTGTATTTTAGTGTCTCTTCTCCCCGCGCCGTGGGCAGAGATCACATCAACCAACTCTATTATATTCTACTTTCCCAAGCGCTCAGTACGGTGTTCTGCATACGGTAAGCAGTCGGTAGGACTGTGTCCCACCCGATTACCTTGTATCTACCCAACCGTTCAGCACAGTGCCCGGCACCTAGTAAGTGCTAAACAAATACCACGATAATAAATCGATCTTCATCAAACCTACAGAAATAGTAGAAAAATTGCAATTATTCCCAATAATCAGGGTAAAAGTATAACTGAAACCCACAGATGACTAAAAGAAATATTCAAAAATTTAGCTCCTAAATTGAATATCCTCCCTCAATCTCCTCCAACCTATGACCAGAGTTATTACCACTTCTAAAATATTAAGATCTTTCCACGTCCTTTCTCATCACATGGTGGAAATGTTAATAATCACTAGAGAGTCACTGAAAGGCCAGAAGTTAGGTGGAGAGCAGACAAAGAACCTGGATGTTGCAGAACCGGGATAATCAGCTCCTAGATAATTTAGCTAATGATTTTATGCCGCGAGAAAAAAGTTATGAATGTGAGAAAGAATAGGCTGTCAGAATATTTCCAAAGACTGTCCAACCTGATTAGCTTGTATCTACCCCAGTGCCTAGTACAGTGCCTGGCACATAGTAAGAGCTAAAATACCACTTTTAGAAAAAGGGGGCAAGTACAGGGCCTCGAATATTGTAGGTATTTCAGTAATAAATTAGCCCAGGTTTAGAAGCAGACCAATCAATCATTCAGTTTTATTTATTGTGCGCTTATGATGTGCAGACCAGTAGCCTTTTTTCCCCCTCTTCCAAAATCCCCAAGTGCTCTCGCTCCTCTAAAGGGGAATAGGGTCGCTGAGCCCCCTGCTTCTGTTATATTTTTCATCTTTTAATAATAATAATAATAATAATAATGTTGGTATTTGTTAAGTGCTTACTATGTGCCAAGCACTGTTCTAAGCGCTGGGGTAGACACAGGGGAATCAGGTTGTCCCACGTGGGGCTCACAGTCTTAATCCCCATTTTACAGATGAGGTCACCGAGGCACAGAGAAGTTAAATGACTTGCCCACAGTCACGCAGCTGACAAGTGGCAGAGCCGGGATTCAAACCCACGACCTCTGACTCCAAAGCCCGTGCTCTTTCCACCGAGCCACGCTGCTTCTCCAAAAAAAAGTCCTTCAAAAAAATTATTCCAACAGTTTTACCAATTGTTTCTGCCTGACTCCTTTTTGGCAGAAAACCGCAAGCAAAGCAAATGGCCGGGAAATCAGGCCGGTAAAAGTGCTTTAGATGCTTTGCAAATAGGAATTAAACAAAGCCATCGGAGGGAGAGTCACACCCGTTCCAATCCTAGCTTGGCCAGTGGCTAGCGAGCGGAAGGCCATCTGCTACAAGTCAAAACTCACCTGTGTCGGGCAGCGGCAACATGGGAGAGAGTAGGGGGCGGAAAGTCAAGTTTACTGCGAGGTAAATCATTTCCATATTTTTATCGAGAAAACTCTATAGATCCACTATCAGAAAGACGGCAGACGGAGGTGGGACGTTCTGGGAGAGATGTTTCGTTAGCGTCTCTATGGGTCGGAGACGACTCGACAGCAGAAAACAAGATTATAACGAATAGCACCTCTTCCTCTAAATCCCTGCTTTGGTAGAGTAAAATATATCCCAGGACTGCCATGCTACCCGTGAGCTAGTGACCAAAGGCGTATGAAGTAACCAAATTTGGTTCATTTATAACACTGGTTCAGGCTTGTTCCTTCTGCTATCAGATTTATTAATGTTTGTTTGGGTAGCTAGCCATCCCCCTGTGAGAAAATTCTAGTTAGATCTGCCTCATTAATTGTTCATTGCTTAAGAGTTCTTTGCTTGGCTTGCTTGTATGGTATCAAGCGCTTACTACAATGCTCCGCAAGTAATAAATGCTCAATAAACGCCAATGATTGATTGATTTCTACTTATTACGGTGCTCTTCAAACTGTAAGCGCTTAATAAATACTATTACTAGTGAGAAACAGTGTGGTCTAGTGGAAAGAGCAGGGGCCTGGGAATCGGAGGACCTGGGTTCTAATCCCAGTTCCGACACGGCTGGGCCATCTTGGGCGGGTCCCTTGACTTCTCTGTGCCTCAGCTCCCTCGTGGAGATTCGATACCTGTTGCCGAATTGTACGTTCCAAGCGCTTATTAGAGTGCTCTGCTCACAGTAAGCGCTCAATAAATACGATTGAATGGATACCTGTCCTCCTTCCTTAGACTGTGAGCTCCACAGGGGACCTGATTATCTGGTATCTACCCCAGGGCTCAGTACAGTGCTTGGCACATAGTAAGCGCTCAACAGGTACCAAATGCCGTAATACTATTAATGAGGTGAACATTTTGAAGGTCAGCTCTGCGGTGTTGGGTGGGACAAAGATTCGTCAACACTCAGCTCACAGGTACATCCCGGTGTGATCCCTTTTCCCCACCCAGCGCCAGCTCACGCGTCCCTCAGAGTTCAGGAGAATGAGGCTCAATAAAAATCTCTACACCCTTAGAGATTTCTGGAAAGATATTCTCCCTCCTCACTGACGAGTTATTAATTCATTCAGTAGTATTTATTGAGCGCTTACTATGTGCAAAGCACTGTACTAAGCGCTTGGAATGTACAATTCGGCAACAGATAGAGACAATCCCTGCCCAATGACGGGTTTATAGTCTAATCGGGGGAGACAGACGGACAGGAACAAGACAACTTAATCACGATAATCACGAGTTAGCAAGGCTTCTGTGTACAGCTGTCACAGCATCTCCCTTATACGTTCTCTTAAATATCCAGAGCTCAGTGAGGACATAATAATGGTGAAGCAGCGCGGCTCAGTGGAAAGAGCCCAGGCCTTGGAGTCAGAGGTCATGGATTCTTATCCCGGCTCCGCCACTTGTCAGCTGGGTGACTTTGGGCGAGTCATTTCACTTCTCTGTGCCTCACTTACCTCATCTGTAAAATGGGGATTAAGACTGTGAGCCCCATGTGGGACAACCTGATTACCTTGTACCCACCCCCACCCCCAGCGCTTAGAACAATGCTTGGCACATAGTAAGAGTTTAGAGAAGCAGCGTGGCTCAGCGGAAAGAGCCTGGGCTTGGGAGTCAGAGGTCATGGGTTCTAATCCCGGCTCTGCCTTTTGTCAGCTGTGTGACTTTGGGCAAGTCACTTAACTTCTCTGTGTCTCAGTGACCTCATCTGTAAAATGGACATTAAGACTGTGAGCCCCATGTGGGGCAACCTGATCACCTTGTATCCTCCCCAGTGCTTAGAACAGTGCTTTGCACATAGTAAGTGCTTAACAAATGCCATCACTATTATTATTATTATTATTTAATGGTAGCTTCATAAGGTCACTGCTTTCCAGGGATAGCCCAAATAGCCTTCTTTCCCTTTTTTCCTTCTTTTCTTCAGAGGGGTGGGGGTCTCACAGACCTCAGAACCCCCACTCTAAATTCTCCTCGATCCCAGCCCCCGGCTCTTCCGGTAGCTGAACGGTCTCTGCCTACATGAATAAACCTTCAACTTGGCAGGATTACGACTGGAGGAGACTGTAGACTCGTTGCGGGCAGGGAATGTGTCTTTTGATTGCTTATCATACTCTCCCAAGCATTTAGTACTCTGCTTTGCACACAGTAAGTGCTCAATAAATACGACTGAATTGAATCGAAGGAGCGGCTGATCCGGTCTCCAAGAGAAATGAAAAAAACCGCTTCAAACAGAACTACATCCATGGCCCAGAAAGGCGGGTATGGCCCGTCACGGCCGTGGTCACAGGTCGGCGCCACGTCCGATTCGGCTTCGGCCTCTACGGGAAGCTCCTCGGTTGGGCACAGAGAGTGCAGAGTCATTGGGCAACCTCAGTGGTGCCGATGACCTAGTTGTCCCACTTGCCGCCCCCTGAGGCGGCTGACATAACACCTCGATTTTTAAATGACACGCTGGGGGGAAGAAAGGGAAAAAGCCAAGTACCTCGCCCATCTCGGGAGCTGGGAGGGGAGAAGCTCAAGCCAACAGTGCCGCATCTCTCCAGTTAGCGCCACACCACTTAATTTTGAGTTCCGATGGTAAAGGAAGGGTCTGCCCTTGGAGATAATCATTTATTCATTCAATCGTATTTACTGAGTGCTTACCGTGTGCAGAGAAAGTACAGTTTGGCCACAGATAGAGACAATCTCTACCTCACAACGGGCTCACATTCTAGAAGGGGGGAGGTAGACAACAAAACGAAACAAGTAGACGGGCATCAATCGTATTTAATGAGCGCTTACTGTGTGCAGAGCACCACAACTAAGCGCTCGAGGCACCATTCTGTCATGATTATTACTGCCGCTGCGTGATCCTTGCACTTGAATTTGCACCCCTTATTCACCCTTCCCTCAGCCCCACAGCACTTAGGTACATATCCGTAATGTATTTCTATTAACATCTGTATCCCACCCCTTCCCCCGCCCTTGACTGTAAACTTGTTGGGGGCACAACTCTGTTAAATTATACTCTCAAACGCTTAGCACAGTGCGCCGCACGCAGTAAGGACTCAATAAACGTGATGGTCTTTGCCCAGTGTCTGCACCCCCTCAATGACTAGGTGTTTTTAGAATCGACTTGGTAGCGTACATTCCCATTCTAATAATAATAATAATAATGTTGGTATTTGTTAAGTGCTTACTATGTGCAGAGCACTGTTCTAAGCGCTGGGAGAGATACAGGGTCATCAAGGTTGTCCCACGTGAGGTTCACAGTCTTCATCCCCATTTGACAGATGAGGCAACCGAGGCCCAGAGAAGTGAAGTGACTTGCCCACAGTCACACAACTGACAAGTGGCAGAGCCGAGATTCGAACCCCTGACCTCTGACTCCCAAGCCCGGGCTCTTTCCACTGAGCTATGCTGCTTCTAAGAGAGGCCAGCCTCTTCCCAAAGCAGGTGGGAAGTGGGGGCTGACAAACAGGAGCAGAGGTGATCCTGTCGCCCAGGAGCTGAGTTTCTAGAAGTCTAAAGGAAGCCCCTCCACCCCCAACCCTCTGCGTACCGTCGGTTCACTGGGGTCGCGGTGCCCCTCACCAAGTCGCCTCCTTCTTAGACAGTCAGCCCCACGTGGGCCGCGGACTGCGTCCGACCTGATTAACTTGTACGTCCCCCCTGCCCTTCGAAGGAGAGTAGCCTAGTTGAAAAGTGCCCAGACCTGGGAGTCAGGGGGCTTGGGTTCTAATCCCAGCTCTGCCTCTCATCTGATGTCGATTAGATTGTAAGCCCATCATTGGGCAGGGATTGTCAAATTGTATATTCCAAGCATTTAATACAGTGCTCTGCACATAGTAAGTGCTCAATAAATACTACTGAATGAATGATGTGTGACCCGGGCCAAGTCACTTAACTTCCGTGCCTCAGGGACCTCATCTATGGATGGGGGTTAAGACTGTGAGCCTCACATGGATATGGACTGTGTCCAACCTGATTACCTTGTATCTATCCAGTGCTTAGTACAGTGTCTGGCACATAGTAAGCTCTTAAATACCATTATTGTACCACTCTGACCCCTGCCTCAGTTCCCTCATCTGTCAAATGGGGAATAAATACCTATTCTCCCTCCTACTTAGACTGTGAGCCCCATGAGGGACCCGATTATCTTATATAATAATAATAATGATGATGACATTTGCTAAGCACTTACTATGTGCAAAGCACTGTTCTAAGCTGGGGGGGACAAAAGGTGATGAGGTTGTCCCAAGTGGGACTCATGGTCTTAATCCCCATTTTACAGATGAGGCAACTGAGGCACAGAGAAGTTGAGTGACTTGCCCAAAGTCACACAGCTGACAAATGGCAGGGCCGGGATTAGAACCCACGGCCTCTGACTCCCAAGCCCTTGCTCTTTCCATTGAGCCACGCTGCTTCCCAGCATGGCTTGTATGAACCGCAGCATACAGTACAGCGCTTGACACGTAGTAAGCCCTTAAAAATACCACAATCATTACTATCATTTGGCAATATCACTGGTGTGGAAAAAGGGATGGAACAAAGATTTGCTCGGAACAGAATAAACACTCAATCGATACAATCGATTGGTTGATGCGCTATGAAACAATGCAAAGGAAAAAAAAGAGATAGAAGAATCCCCTTTAAAAAAAATACGCATCTCCCTCCAGGGAAACTTAGCTGGTATCCACAGGAACCCGTTCAAAGGACAAACAAACACCGGGTGTCCCTAGACACCCCAAACGGACGCTCTGAGCTGGTGTGCGAAGCCTGTCCTTTAGAGCTCTGAGAATAGTGAAGGGACTTGTGGGCCCTAGTCCTGCGTAAGGCGCTTTGAGCTTGGACAGAAAGCCTTGCTTAGTGACTAATGAGGCTGTTTGTACTCTACCATCAGGACGTGAGAGCTCCGGGGACCGTCCCCACCCTGCTTTTTATTTCTGGCTCCAGATAACAAGCGTAACGAGTCAGTCCTTCACGAGGCTTCGGTCCCGAACCGTCCCCCGAGGTGAAGGCCTCCCCAGCCTCCACACTTCCCAGAGACCCCCCCTCAACCACTTCACAGACTAAAAAAAAAACACGGCAGATTGAGAAAACGGTATGGCATCGTGGTCAGAGCGTGGGCATTGGAAGGATCCGGGTTCTAATCCACTCGTTTGTTCTGTGACCTGAGGCGAGTCACTTCACTTCCTCTGTGCTTCAGTTACCTCATCTATTAAACGGGATTAAGACTGTGAGCCCCATGTGGGGCATGGACTGCGTCCAACCTGATTAGCTTCTATCTACCCTGGCACATAGTGAATGCTTCACAGATACCATTTAAAAAAAAAAAGATTAATCTAATTTCATTCTATGAGGCATGATGGTGCAGAAAAATGAAGGGGTGAGGAGGGACAGATTTATGCAGCCGAAGAGACAGCTTTCCCAGGTTGATGTTGGCAAAAGTTGGGCCTCTTGTGAATCGCCTGGGTCTGATGCTTCTCTCTTCCTACAGCTGGAGACGGAGAGGGGAAGAGCGAACCGACCACCTGTTTGAACATCAGCTGTTGAGGAAATTGCAATAACCCTAATGAGGCCATGGGGACCTTGGATAGGGACAGTTCCCCTGTGGCTTTGGGGCCTGAGGAATGCCTGGCCAAGCCCTTCTTGAGAGGCAGAAATTGTAATCAGAACGTTAGAATCTGAAGGCCAGGATCAGAGTGAAGAACATGCTCAAAATCTCTCTATTCCCACCATTCCTTGAATTAAAACTTCACCTATAGAATCTGCAAGGCAACTAACGATTCTCGTTTGAACGATTACCTCTCCGCACTCCCACTCCTTACAAGGACTTGGATTGATGTGTATGGGGAACTGTGCTCTCAACAAACCCGGCCCTGCCATTGACAGAAACTTACAAAAAACCAAACCCTTCAGAACTTTATCACTGTGACATTATATGCTGATATAGAGTGGGGCAGAAATCTCGATAATATATTGCCTGTCGCGAGTGCCCTCTCATTTAACCCATAGTTACATCTAGCTTTTATTTTTTAGATGTGAATTTAAGGTATACAACATGGCCAAATTCGGTGGCACCTCACAACTCTCCATTGCTAGAAAGGATCAAGACGGAATCCTTTTGGGCTCTAGCAACTCTCCCACCATTGTGAACTGCTATATGGAACAACAAAAACAACAATAATAATAATTGTATTTGTAAGCGGTTTCTACATTTCAAGCACCGTACTAAGCACTGGGGAAGATACAGGATGATCAGGACAGACACCCAGGGGCTCACAATCTGAAGAGGAAGGAGAACAGGTATCGAATCCCCATTTTCCAGATGAGGCAACTGAGGCACAGAGAAGGAGCTGGGATCTAATCCTTCTGACTCCCAGGCCCGTACTCTATTCACTAGACTGGATTTTAGTGGAGAGAGATGTTTCAGGTATGAACCAAGGGTCAGGGATGGGAGAAGAGAGAATGTATGAATTTATCTTGAGAGCAACAAACTGTAGGGAACTGGCTTGTAGTGGGAGAAGAGAGCTGTAAAATGAGGAGAGAGCTGATGGAATGCCTTAAAGCCACTGATCAGGAGATCTCTGCTTGAGGTGGAAAGGGAGTTTTTGTAGACCTTCCGTTTGGGCTGAAGTTTAATCTCACCACACACTCTCTGATAAGTCTCTTAAAGGATACGACGGCCTATGG
Source organism: Ornithorhynchus anatinus (assembly GCF_004115215.2). Classification (NCBI taxonomy): domain Eukaryota; kingdom Metazoa; phylum Chordata; class Mammalia; order Monotremata; family Ornithorhynchidae; genus Ornithorhynchus; species Ornithorhynchus anatinus. The sequence goes on from NC_041738.1 coordinate 39,910,512, forward strand.
TTTTCGAATTCTTTTAACTATCACCTCAACATTAGAGAAGCAGCGAGGCCTCGTGGAAAGAGCACTGGCCTGCGGGGCTGAGGACCTGGTTTCTCATCCCAGTTCTGCCACTTGTCTGCTGGGTGACCTTGGGCAATTTCTCTGTGCCTAGGTTAGCTCATCTGTAAAATGGAGATTAAGGCTGTGAGCCCTATGTGGGACAAGGACTGTGTCTACCCCAGCGCTTAGTGCAGTATCTGGCACAAAGTAAGCCCTTAACAAATACCATTAAAAAATTGGATAACGTGCTGCTTAGATAAACGGAATCTGGGTTGCCGACAAAGATCTTTGGTTGCTTATAGGATTTCCTTGACACGGGCTGGTGCCTTACTTTGGCTTTCTTTAGATTTAGCTCTATTTCATTTAGCCAAATTTCACTGGGCGGAATCTGCAAACGAGCTACAATTATCTGTGTGTCTTCTGATGACTATGACTCTATCGGTACTTCTCACCTGGTTCTCCACCCAGGAGAGGGAGTTCAACTGAACTGGAGGAAGCAAAGCCATTGAAAAGTTCCCAGAAGTAGGCCCCAGTCCCAAGAGGCCAAGCAAACTTCTCATTTTGATCCCTAGGGAGGAGAGTTTCGAGGAAGTTCTTTGAATTCCACTGCAGGGAGTATACCCCAGGAAAGGACACAAGAGAAAACCCACCCATAGTATTAAGTGAAAAAAAGTACACAGATAAAACAGGGGCCAGGGTTAAGAAATGTCAAAAAAAAACAAGGTGTATGTGATTTATATTGTTGACTGGGTTGCCTTGTGTGTTTTCAGGACAGGGAGTGGTGAGCTTAATCTCTTCATAATTCGCACGTGCACCACAGTTACCATACCAGGCCTACTTTCTTGTTACCTCCTTTTGTTAGATAGGGCTTCTCACCCTCAAACTTTAGCTCTTTCAAACATCTCACCTGGCAACCAACCAATCCTTCCCCTCCCGGAGGTCATACACTAACACTCCACTTTACCTTTCTCTGCTGATTTTGTATCGCATTATCTTCTCTATCCTGCCTATGCATCGCTCTGAATTTGCATTTCCAAAATCCACACCCTATTTTATCCCCCCCTCTAATAAAGACCCAGCCACCAGAGTTTAAGAGGGTGAAAGGCAGGTAGGATGCCTGCTCTCTCCCACTCTCTGTTCTCTGTTTTAAATTCCAAGAGCATAGGAGCTCGCTCCTCTGGGGCAGATTGCTCCCACAGGTTTTTTGAGCATGTTTATCCCAGCTCTCTGACAATAATAATAATCATAATGGTATTTGTTAAGCGCTTACTATGTGCCAGACACTGTACTAAGCACTGGGGTGGATACAAGCAAATCGGGTTGGACCCAGTGCCTGTCCCACGTAGGACTCACAGTCTTGATCCCCGTTTTATGGATGAGGTAACTGCGGCACAAAGAAGTGAAGTGACTTCCCCAAGGTCACACAGCAGACAAGTGGCGGAGCTGAGATTAAAACCATGACTTTCGGACTCCCAGGCCTGCGCCCTATCCACTACGCCATGCTACTCCAAGACCCGGGAATTCCAACGAGGGCTGCTAAAGACACAAGATGGTGGACCCCACACTCAAGATGAAAAGTTAACACCTATGCTCCCAGGGTATTCTGGGGATAAATACTTAATTTGTAGAGTGTGGAAAATTCTCTGAATGCCTCAGAGAGAAAGAGGAGATAAAATTGGGAAACTAAAACAGTCTCTCTGCTTTGCTTCATGGAATTTTTTTTTTTAATAAAGGCATCGCCTCCCCTGATTTGCTTTTCTTTTCTGGGAAGGAAAGCCCGGGCTTCAAAGAAAGCCGAAAGCCACCCCCACCTGAGATATTCGGGACAGAGATATTCAGCAGTTCCGTATTCGATTTCAAAAGAGACATGAAGAATCTCAACATCTCAAATTTGGTCCAATGTGCTTACTCAGTTTAGAGAACCCTAGAAAATCCCGTTCCTGTATTTTTTTTAAACATGCCCTGATCTGAAGCAAGAGATCAGACTAGATAACTTCTCAAGATCCTTTGCCAGTTTAGGGCACAAAAACAAAGGGTAAGGGAATACCCAGCTTGACTGGTACACAGTTGAGGAAGCTCAAGAAACTTGTCATCGGTGCTGATGATGATCTCTGAAACTCAGCCAGCTGCAATTTTAAAGGAGTGTTTGAGTAAATGCCCTGTTAGGAAAGGCTCCCCCACCGCCCACCGTCCTTCTTTTCTCTACCGTAAGCTCACTGTGGGCAGGGAATGTGTCTTCTTGTTATAATGTACTCTCCCCAGTGCTTAGTAGAGTGCTCTGCACACGGTAAGTGCTCAATAAATACAATTGACCAATTTCTCCCCCATCCCCCAGTTCCAGCACTAAGGCCAGAGTTGATGTTTCCCAAGCTTTGGTGTGTTACCTCACACTCATATCCTTATTCCTGCCACTTCCGTTAACACGATTAATTTTGCAAGCCAAGAGTCACTGTGACTCAGCAGGATCTGGGGCCCTAACAATGCCTTTCCAAGCAGCTTGTGCATCTGAAGCAGGGTTGCCCTCACCCACGGCTCCCCCAATTCTGGGGCTACAACGCAGAAGGATGGGTCTGAGATTCTACCGCTAGACCCTGGTCCCTAAGCTTCCTCTCTCTCTCTCTCTCATCCCGGGGGTTTATCGGAGAAATGCTCTAGGAGGGCCCAAGAACACAAGTCCCCTACCCCCGGATGCTCCAGTTCTCCTCCATTTTTCCCCAGAATTCATCAGCTCTCCATCTCTGGGCCCTTCCTCGCAGGGTGGCTCACCTTCGATCTCTCCTCTTCCCCGGTCTCTCTGCCTCCAAAGTCAAGGGCCCTTAGAGAAGCGGCGTGGCCTACGGGCAAGCATCCGGGCCTGGGAGTCGAGAGCCCTGGGTTCAAGTCCCAGCCCTGCTCTGGGCGTGTCGTGTGACCTTGGGCACCCTCTCAATTCCTCTGGGCTTCACTTTGCCCATCTTCAACACTGCGTCTCAAACTGCCTCTTCCCCCTCCTGGTGCTTTGAGTCCCTTGGGAACTGGGTCCCACCTGGGTAGACTACATCTAAGCAGCGAGGCTTAGTGGCGAGAGCCTGGGCCTGGGAGTCGGAGGACGTGGGTTCTAATCCCGCCTCCGCCACCTGTCTGCTGCGTGACCTTGGGCAAGCCGCTTAACTGCTCTGTGCCTCGGTTATTTCATCTGAAAAATGGGGATAATAATAACACTGGTATTTGTTAAGTGCTTCCTATGTGCCGAGCACTGTTCTAAGCGCTGGGGGAGATACAGGGTAATCAGGTTGTCCCACGTGAGGCTCACAATCTTAATCCCCATTTTACAGATGAGGTAACTGAGGCACAGAGAAGTTACGTGACTCGCCCACAGTCACACAGCTGACAAGTGGCAGAGCCGGGAGTCGAACTCATGACCTCTGACTCCGAAGCCCAGGCTCTTTCCACTGAGCCACCCTGCTTCCCCCGTATCTACCCCAACGCTTAGAACAGTGCTCGGCACATAGTAAGCGCTTAACAAATACCAACATTATCATTATTACAGGGTAATCAAGTTGTCCCACGTGAGACTCCCAGTCTTCATCCCCATTTTACAGATGAGGGAACTGAGGCCCAGAGAAGTAAAGTGACTTGCCCACAGTCAGCTGACAGGTGGTGGAGCCGGGATTGGAACCCTTGACCTCTGGTTCTTTCCACTGAGCCACGCTGCTTCTCTAACTAATGATAAAGTTTTCATCCCAGGATGAAAACTGTGAGTCCTCGGGGGGACAACCTGGTGACCTGGCACCTACCCCAGGGCTTAGAAGGGTGGTCGCCACATACTAAGCGCTTAACAACACCTGAGTTAGTAGTGGGGATGAAGACTATGAACCCTACGTGGGACAACCTGTTCACCTTCTACCCCCAACCCCGCCGCGCTTAGAACAGTGTTTTGCACATAGTGAGCGCTTAACAAGTACCAGCATTATTATGAGTAGTAGGATTATCACCCCAGCGCTCAGTCCAGTGCTGGGCTCGTAGTTGAGCGCTTAGCAGAGGTCTGGCTGTTTACGATGCCACCGATTGTGATTTTTCCCCGCGGGAGGGTCGGGGCTCCGCCCCCGCCAAGGCGGGCCGGTCCCGGCCCGGGCTATAAAGGCGGTAGGGCCGGGCTGGTCGGGTCTGGTCGGGCCTTCTGCTCCCCGACCTCCGTCCCCGACCCCCCTGCGACTCTTCGGCAGCTGAGCCCCGAGGAGGAAGATGGCCGGTGAGTAGCCCCGCCGAGGCCCGGGCCCTTCCTCCCCCGGCCCGGCCCGGCCCGGCCCGAGCTGCAGCTATTGCACCGTTGCAGCTGCACCGCTGCTATTGCACCGCGGCCGGCCGGCCGACCGCCCGCCCTCCGGCCAGGACACCCTCCGGCCCGGGTCGCCCGGGCGGCCCCGTGGGGCAGCCACTGTGTCCCCACCTGGTTTCTCCCCGCGGTTCCTCGCTTAGCCCGGGGCCAGGCACACGGTAACGGATCCCACACTTATGGTTAGGGTTGTTACCGACCAGAGGGACGCAGAGGAGCTGAGGGGTCGGAGGTCGCCGCCGCCGCTCCCTCTGCGCCTCCTCTCTTTGCTCCCGCTCCTCCCCCGCCTCCTGCTTCTCTTCATCCTGCTGCTCCTCTCCCTCTTCTCCCTCCTGCTCAGCTCCTTCTTCTTCCTTCTGCTCCTTTCCCTCTTCTCCCTCCTCCTCTCCCCTTCTCCCTCCTTCTCCTCTCCCTCGTCTTCCTGCTTCTGCTCCTCTTCCTCTCCCCCCTCCTCCTCCTGCCCCTCACTCACTCTCCTCATCCTCCTCACCTTCCTCCTCTTCCTCCTGCTCCTCTCCCTCTTCTCCCTCCTGCTCCTCTCCCTCCTGCTCCTCTCCCTCCTGCTCCTCTCCCTCCTGCTCCTCTCCCTCCTGCTCCTCTCCCTCTTCGCCCTCCTGCTCCTCTCCCTCTTCGCCCGCCTGCTCCTCTCCCTCTTCGCCCTCCTGCTCCTCTTCCTCTTCTCCCTCCTGCTCCTCTCCCTCTTCGCCCTCCTGCTCCCCACCACCCATAGGGTCCAGGAATGGGGTCCCAGCCAGCAGTTCCCAGAGAGTGGCCAGCAAGCCTTCGTCTCGGCCCCTCCCGGGCTGGGGCTGGGCGCTCCCCAGTGCATGAGACTTTCCTAGCTGGGTTGAAAAAAACCAAAGCCAGTTTGGGAGTGGGGAAGAAAGGACCATTAATCGAGGCTTTCAAACCGGTCTGCCACTCTCAAACCCACCCCATTTGGGCCTCCCCCATCTCCTTTCTCCTCGTTCTCAATATCCACCATTGACCCCATGGCATGGAGAATGCCTTCTAACCTTGTATCTACTCCAGCGTTCAGAACAGTACTTGACACAGAATAGGCGCTTAACAAATGCTATAACAGTAATAAACCCGCAACTTGCCCTGCTAGCTACCTTTCCTCCTCAGCTGCCTATGGGCAGGTTTGGTCACCTGAAAGATGAAAGAAAGGATCGGGGTTAAAAAAAATTGGTGGGGTTGGGAGTTGGAATCCATCTGCGCTGATCCCCAGTCATAGGAGGGGCCACGCGCGTCACGGAGGTGGCACGGGTTTAAAGGTGGACCCTTCCACCCTCAAGTCAGAGACAGACCCCCCCCACCATCACCCCCAGCTAAGCTCACCTACAAGCCCTTGGGCCCTAAGGTGGAAGTAGAGGAGTTTAGAATGGTGTCTAAACTACTGTTCTTTGCCAAAGAAACTAGCCCATGTCTTGCCGGTGGTGTGGAGCGCTGGTGTCTGAGGTGTTTAGCAAACATGTCCTTCCCTACCTTCGTGTGCACGATGTGTAAGAAATAATCTCTTAGCCGCGCTCTCCCAGGTGGATACAGTCTCACAGCCAGGTAATGTCGCCTTGGAACTGAAAGACCCCATCCCATTGAAATGGAAGGTCAACAAGCTACTAAAACTAATTATCGTTGCCACTATCAGTGACAAGGCAGGAGATCTGTAATCTAAGGTAGATCGGCTAATTTGGCGGGCACCCCAAAGTAGGGAACCGAAGCTGTTTGCAGTTGCCTTCGTGTGACCTTGGGGAATCTGTCAAGAAGGCTCCAAAGTACGCTGCTAACCTCTGCAAAATGAGACCATAATTTTAGATTATCCCTGCCCAAACCTCCTTAGAATCAATAAGTATACTGATAGCCACATTTCCAGCCTCATCCGTTATTTGCAGAAATTAATCTGGTATTCTGCTCTCCAAAGCACTCAATACGGGACAGCACTCAGTAATAATGTTGGCATTTGTTAAGTGCTTACTATGTGCAAAGCACTGTTCTAAGCGCTGGGGAGGATACAGGGTAATCAGGTTGTCCCACGTGAGGCTCACAGTTAATCCCCATTTTACAGATGAGGGAACAGGCACAGAGAAGTTAAGTAACTTGCACACAGTCACACAGCTGACAAGTGGCAGAGCTGGGATTCGAACCCATGACCTCTGACTCCCAAGCCCGGGCTTCTTCCACTGAGCCACACTGCTTCTCCAAAAATGATGGTATTTGTTATGCGCTTACTATGTGCCAAGCACTGTTCTAAGCGCTGGGGGAGATACAAGGTAATTAGGTTGTCCCATGTGGGGCTCACAGTCTTAATCCCCATTTTACAGATGAGGTAACTGAGGCACAGAGAAGTTAAATGACTTGCCCAAAGTCACACAGCTGATAAATGGCAAAGCTGGGATTAGAACCCATGACCTCTGACTCCCAAGCCTGGGCTCTTTCCACTGATCCACGCTGCTTCTCGATAAATACCACTGATTGATTGACATGATTGTTATGAGGCAGTCCCATCTTGCTCCCTCTCATATTGGCATTTCCTACCTTTCTGCCTCTTACTGCTACAGAACTTTCTGTATCGCAAAGCTGAGAGAGCAAACCTTTGACTGCTAAGTGACCTTGAGAAAGTCGCTTGACTTCTCTGTGCCTCAGTGACATCATCTGTAAAATAGGGATTGAGATTGTGAACCCCACACGGGACACCAACTGTGTCCAACCTGATTAGCTTCATTTTACCACAACACTGAGGCAAATGCCTGGCATGTAGTAAAACAAATACCATTAAAAAAAATTAAGGCTTCCCTTCTATTTTAATTCCCACACAAACCAAGCAAGTAGGGAATAGAAAGGAAGGCAGAGTACATTTTAAACATAATATTTTAAGCCTACCGTTTGACTCTTAGATACTCCTCAATTTGTCTTAGAGCTGGGCAGGCAGACATTTGTTTACGTTCATGGCCGTACCTGTTTAAAGCTAGTCGAAAGTCCCGTGCAGCTCTCTCAGGTTTTCTCCTTCTCTCTGTTCCATCAGTTTATGTATACCGATTCCATTATTACCATCACCATGGACTTGGGCTTGCTGATAAAGTACGCTATCTGAATTTAAAATGTTCTGTGTTGGACTGGAAATATCCTTTATAGAGCCAGTAAGGGGTGAAGTTCAAAGCAAAGCCTTTAATCCCTGTAACTGGAGCCAGGCCCCCACCCCTCCTTTTAATTTAGCTATAAGCATATAAGCCCAAGCCTGGGGAGAAGAAGAATAAATGGGAGTGAATCATAGGCAGAAGGAGTTAGGGTCTGTTCTGAACTATACCTGGGGAAACCTGGGAAGGATTTATTTTGGGCTAGGATTGGCATTTGAAGGGTGGAGGAGGAAGCAGAAACCCAAGGGTGGAGCCAACAATTTACTGGAAGGAGGAAAATAAAAAACAGGCACCAGCAAGAGGAAAATAAAATCACAGGGACTTAGGGTGTGGAAAGAAAGGAATGGGAAAGCAGGGTGTTCTGGGTGGAAGGAGAAAGTGAGGGTGGCGAGCTTACGACCTGGAGGAGACAGTTCCATTTTGCCTCTTTCAAATTGTCCTTAAATGGTGGGGCGGAGTGGGGGGCGGAAGGGCAGATCAAAAGTTTGAGAATCACTAGTGTAGAATTAAGTTGCCTGTGCAGAGCCCTTGACTCAGGACCTTGGCCTGCTCCTTCTCAGCAAGTTGAGGGCCAGTGTGGTCAACAGAAAAATGAGCTGTAGTAATAATTAACAGGGCCATCTAAAAAGAGTTTGGTGCATTAGGCAAAAGCAGGGAATGTCGAAGGCAGTTGAAAAGTGGCAACCAGACAGAGAAACCCCTTTGGGGATTGTACCCGGAGAGTTCCCAGTACCCTACCGGTCTCGGCTATGGGAGGGAGAGTCATACCCATTCCAAACCTAGTTTGGGCAGTGGCTAGCGAGTGGAAGGCCACCCACTACAAGTCAAAACTCACCTGTGCCGGGCAGCAGCGGCAGGGGAGAGAATCGAGGGCAGAGACTCGAGTTTACTGCAAGGGAAGAAGGGCATGGTAAACCGCTTCTATATTTTTTACTAAGAAAACTCTACGGATCCACTACCAGAACGAGTGCAGATGGTGGTGGGACGTTCTAGGAGAGATGTGTCCTTGGAGTCACTGTGGGTCGGGGACGACTCGACGGCATAAGACAGGACGGAGAAAAGGCAAGCCAGGCAGCACCCTGGCCAATTGTCTGGTTTGCCTGTTTGGTAGCATTTGAGGAAGGGTGGCAGTCGGTCTTTGTGTTTTGGAGTTGCTGGGAAGTTATTTCACTGCTGTCACCTGTTCCTCGTGCGCAGGAAGAGACTCTTCTCCTGGAGTAGCTCTTAAACGCTAAGAGTTTACAGGCATCATACACGCAGATCCGATTAGACTGTAAGCCTGTCAATGGGCAGGGATGGTCTCTATCTGTTGCCAAATTGTACATTCCAAGTGCTTAGTGCAGTGCTCTGCACATAGTAAGCGCTCAATAAATACAACTGAATGAATGTTGGAGTACTATAGAAATGCTGACGCATTCAATCAATGGTACTTACTGGCCGTTTACTGTGTAAGGACTTAGGAGACACATTGTAGTCACGATGTTGGTAGACACATTACCCTCCTCCAAGGAATCGATAATCCAGCTAGCAGAGGAGACAGGTAACAAAATAAAGTACAGAGAGGGGAAGCAACAGAACATAAACAGAGAGGCCAATGGAAAGAGCACAGGCATGGGAGTCAGAGGACCTGCCTTCTAATTTTCGCTTCTGCTATTTACCTACTGTTTGAAGTTGGGCAAGTTGCGTGGCTTAGTGGAAAGAGCACGGGCTTGGGAGTCAGAGGACCTGGGTTCTAATCCTGGCTCCGCCACTTGTGTGCTGTGTGACCTTGGGCAAGCCACTTCTGTGAGCCTCAGTTCCCTCATCTGTAAAATGGGGATTAAGACTGTGAACCCCACCTGGGACAACCTGATTACCTTGTATTTACCCCAGGGCTTAGAACAGTACTGGGCACATAGTAAGCACTTAGCAAATACCATAATTATTATTAAGTCATTAAACTTCTCTGTGAGTCAGTTCCCTCATCTACAAAATGGGGATCCAATACCTGTTCTCCCACTTACTTAGACCATGAGCACCATGTGGGACCTATCTTCTATCTACCCCAGCACTTAGCTCAGGGCTTAGCACATAGTAAGCACATAACGAACACCACAGTTGTTATTACAAGGATATTTCCACAAGGGCTGAGATGAGTATCAAAGTGCTTAAGGGGAACGGAGCCGAAGAGACCCCCGAGTGCATTAACAAAAGCAGTGAATCGGGAAGACTACTCTTTCTGGATTAGAAGGTCTTGGAGTCTTTCTAGCCTCATAATGTCAGTCCATCAGTCGATCAATTATATTTATTGAGCGCTTACCGTGTGTAGTGCACTGTCCTAACTGCTTGGACAGTCCAATATAACAGAGTTGGTAGACCTGTTCCCCGCCCACAGCGAGCTTACGTTCTAGAGGGGGATAGAGACATTAATATACATTACAGATAGGTACATAAGGGCTGCAGGGTGAATAAAGGGGTGAATAAAGGGTGCAGATACAAGTGCGAGGGAGACACAGAAGGAAGTGGGACAAGTATCTTATGAAAGGCACCTTCTGTGATACACTGCTGGTCAGCTACCCATTTACGCCACATCCTGGGGTGTCTTGCAGGCAAGAAAGCCCTAATAGTGTTGGCTCATGAGGTGAAGACTTCGTTCAACTATGCCATGAAAGAAGCTGCCGTCGAGGCGCTAAAGAAAAAAGGATGGGAAGTCACAGTGTCTGACCTCTACGCCATGAAGTTTAACCCTGTGATCTCCAGAAATGACATCACAGGTATTTACCCTTCCCATTGGGCCTGGAGAAGCTCCAGAGATGAAGATTTTCTGGTGTCTGACCTCTCGATCGGTTTTTACTCCCTTCTCAGGTAAACTGAAAGATCCTGACAACTTTCAATATCCTGCTGAGTCAGTTCTGGCTTATAAAGAAGGTCGACTGACCCCAGATATTGTTGCTGAACAGAAGAAACTGGAAGCTGCAGATTTGGTGATATTCCAGGTATAAATGTGCACATACGCCCAATCCTTTCACAATTGTAGTTGAGCTTGTGGATGGCATTCCTTCACCTCTACAAATTTCCTGGTAAAGTCTGATTTATGATGCATGGTTCTCTTCAGCCTGGGCACGTGGATTATAAGCACTGCTGCCTTAGGCCTGTGACTGTTAGTATCCAGACCCGTTTAACGCCTTTATCTGTGGATCCGTGTCCTGCTATCACTTTGCAGTGACTCAAGATTCTCACCGCTTGGAGCTAGGCATCTCTTTTTAAAGAAAGTCTCTAATGTAAAGCCTAGCTTTGGGTCTGAAATTGCAAAAGGCCAACTGACTGAGCATATGATCACACCACCAAAATTACAACTACATTACACCGCAAACTTTTTGAAGGCAGGAATTGGGGTTTGGCATTTGATGTACTCTCCCAAGCTCTTAATACAATACTCTGCTCCATAAATACCACTGATTGATTTGTGATGGAAAAAGTGCTCGTAAGTGATATCCTAATTGGCTGGCTGTTAAGGTCCACAGGTTCTTTCAACCTGTGAGGCTTGCCTCAAGCAGATCCAGTCAGTTCTTCCAGGACATGGAAACAGTCCGTTTTCTTGTAACCCGAGGGTTGCGTTCTTCCAGAGTTCCTCATTAAAGAAAGCTCGGCCTAATGTCACGTGTACTTTTTCTTCTGAGTCATGCTGTATTCAGATGGACACATGTTGTCGGAAAATCTTTCTTTCCCCGGTTTTGCCGGCGCAGTCTATTCAAAATGCATAGTGCGAACCCATGTCCTGGAAGAACTGACTGGATCTGCTTGAGGCAAGCCTTAACTGTTCTGCACTAAAGTCTTTGTCTTTCAGTCAATTATTGAGCACTACTGTTTGCAGAGTACTGTGCTAAGCGCTTTGGAGAGTAAAACACAATAATATAATAGACATGTTCCTTGCCCACAATGAGCTTATAGTCTAGAGGGGGAGACGGACATTAGGCTGGAAGGGTGAGTAAAGGGAGCAAGTCAGAGAGATGCAGGAGTGGGAAAAAAAGAAATAAGGACTTAGTCAGGGAAGGCCTCTTGGAGGAGATGTGCCTTCAATAAGGCTTTGAAGGTGGGGAGAGTAATCGTCTATTGACTATGAAAAGGGAGGGCATTCCAGGCCAGAGGCAGGATGTGGGCGAGAGGGTCAGCTGTGGCGAGACAGACGAGATCAAGATACAGTGAGTAAGGTCGGCATTAGGGGGAGTGAAGTTTGTGGGCTGGATTATAGTAGGAGAGTGGCGAGATGAGGTAGGAGGGTGTAAGGTGATTGCTTCAAAGCCGATAGGAGTTTTGTTTGATGCGGAGGTGGATGGACAACCACTTGAGGTTCTTGAACGAGGAAAGACGGACCGAACGCTTTTGTAGAAAACGGATGTGGGCAGCAGAGTGAAGTACGGACTGGAATGGGGAGAGACAGGAGGCAGGGAGGTCAGCGTCAATACCTCATCTGTAAAATGGGGATTAAGATGAATAACATTTGGCTATTCCCTAGCACGCCTGACCTGACTTTGCTTCTTTGCAGTTCCCTCTTCAGTGGTTTGGGATGCCCGCTATCTTGAAGGGCTGGTTCGAACGAGTGTTCATCGGAGAATTCGCCTACTCCTATGCCACCATGTATGACAAAGGCCCCTTTAAGGTAAGTACATTGGAAAAGGAGGAGGGGAGCAGAAGGGTAATTAGGAAAAGTGGTGTTTGTAGTGTTTTTGGATAGCACAGCACGAGGCAGCATAACACAGTGGAAAGACTATGGGTCTGAGAGTCAAGGGAATCACGTTCTAGCTCCAGCACAGCCTCTGCTTGATGTGTGATCGAGCATGGGTCTGGGAGTCAGAGGGTCATGGGTTCTAATCCCGGATCGGTTTCCTCAATCTGTAAAATTGGGATAAGATGATCTCCCTCCCTCTTAGATGGGGAGCCCCATGTGGGACAGGGACTGTGTCTGATTTAATTATCTTGTCTGTACCCCAGCATATAACACAGAGTAAATGCTTAATACACACTGTAATAATCACTTGCGGGATTGTTTCTGGCTTGGAGCTAAGAGATTCAAGAATGACCTGATGGCCAATTCAGCCTTCATTCCATCTTGTTTAAAATCTGCTTTAAAATGCACTGTAAGCAGGCAGGGAGGTTAGCTGTGAATATTTTGACACGGCATCTCTCGCACTCAAGTGCATTGGTGTTTTTTGGTCGAGAATAATAGAGAAAGGGAGGAAGTCCTTGCATCCTGGCCTTAAATGCTAAGTGTCTTGGGATCCAATTCTCCAAGAATCCAAATGGCCTTCTGGAGAATTGGGAAGGGCTCAGAGGAAGAGATGCGAGCTGGGCTCTTTTCTAGCTAAGCTGAGAGAGAGCGCTCCATAGGTGGAGTCCTCGATCCTGGTACCTTCAGCCAGCGTGGCCCGCACTGATCTTCTTGCACCGGATGAGATTACAGGCTAAACCTGGGAGCGGTTTGTTGCCAAGTGGGAGCCAATCCACCTCAAAAGACACTAATTTAAATCCCTTCATCCCAACTCCTGTTATGACTTTCAGTTCCCTTTAACACCATCATCCCTTCATGGCATAGTTGCCGCTGGCTCTCACTGGCTCCCTGGCGACTTGGAAACCAAAATCCCGAGTGCATAAGTAGTGCAGCTACGACAGCCTCCCCAAATAATAAGCCTCATCTTTACTCCACCACCACACTTGAATGTACCATTAGTGCTAGTCTTCTAGGCCTAACTTTTGGGAGGTGGCCTTTGGCCTCTTCTCTATTCATTTGCATTGCAGAGGCTGCTTGATTTACCAAAAATCTTCTGTGGTTTATCCCTAAAGTGCATATACTGCTGCTCTTTAAGTGGGCGAAGGGAGAAACTGATAGTCTCAGCTTTCTCCCTCCTACCTCTCCTTGCTCCTCAAGGATCGACTCAGCCTTCACCCTTCTGTCTCTCCTAACACCAACCTACTTACAGTGTCTAGATCGATTCTCTCTCGCTGTTGACCCCTTGCTCACCCCCATCTGCTTGAAACCCTCTCCCTGTTCATATTCAGCAGACCACCACTTTCCCCTCCTTCAGAGTCCTACTAAAATCATACCTCATCCAGGAAGCCTTCCCTGACTAAACTGATCTCTCATCTCTCCCTGTCCTCTCTCTCTTCTGAATCACTTATGACTAATCTCTCATCTCCCTTACCCCCTTCTCTGTCACCTTTGCACTTAATTCCTTACTCCTTGGGCACTTTCCCATCCACCTCATCCCCACCACACTTAGGTACATATCTATACTTATTCTGTTTCCCCTACCAGCAACTTAGCTTAATTTCTTTTTCCTCCACTAGATTGTAAGCTTCTTAAGGGCAAGGATTGTGTCTAACTACTCTATTGCACTTTCCCAAGTGCTTAGTACAGTGCCCAGCACACAGTAAGCACTCAGTTAATACCACTGACCATTTGATTGATCTCTAAGCTGAAGAGATATTATGCTGTGGACAGTTGTCTCACTCTGGGAGGTGAACTTTTACATCCCAACTGCCTTAATTTTGCTCCTCTGCCCACTCACTTCCAGCCCCTTCCCATCTCCCATGTCTTGGACTAAGAGCACAGAAGTGTCATGGTGATAAGCATTTCCCTCTAGACCAAAAGCCCCTTGTGTGCATCTACCAACTTGCACTTTCCCACCGTAAGCACTCAGTAAATATCACTGTTTGACCAGAAGAATAAAGGAGCTTGGTGAGTTCTGTTTTTATGAACTCTTTTCCAAAGCCCCCACCATTCCCTGGGAAACCTCTACAGCTCAGCGGGTAATGTGTCTTTTCTTCAACAGAAAAAGAAGGCTGTTCTCTCCATCACCACCGGTGGCATGGGTTCCATGTACTCTCTCCTAGGCATCCATGGGGACGTCAATATCCTCCTCTGGCCAATCCAGGTAGCTGCTTCTAAATGTTTCTGAGTCTTGACCCTTGTGACCCTTCTAAGGACCGGTGTGCTGGACTCTCTCACACTGTAAAATGTGGCCTTTTTTAACTCAGACCTTCCTCTGCTCCCCACCCCATCTTGGTTAACATGACCTTTCACCTGTAGATTCACTTTCTTCTCTTCTTACCGAGTTGTTAATAGTTATCACTTCGGTGCTTTAGACCAAACAACCCTTTAGCTGCTAGTTTCAAAACTGAACCCTCTGGAATAAAACCCTTTTCCCAGATTCCCTGCCTTTTCCCATTTTAGCAGTGGCTTCAATAGAAATAGTTATCATTCCCTTTCTCAGGACTGGCTGCTAAGAACCTGATTTGTAAGGAACAGGAGGTCACAGAGAGGGGTGGACCTCACAGGTTCCACATGAAGTATCCCATTGCTGTTTGAGGAGGAGATGCACCCTATACCTATTAGCTACTTCAAAGTTTCAAAATTCTCCCTTACGTAGTAGAAATTTGCGCTCCTTCTAAGAAAACATTGCTGAACATGCCTTAATGGGCAGTAGCTATAGGCAAAAGCTAAGGTATTATCGGAGGGTGGCTGTTTGTTAAAATTCAAACAGCTGGTCCTCAAAGGTGCCAAGACCAGGAAAGTTATACACTTCCTGCTGAGGGGCTTTGGAAAGGTGCAGAGCTTGAAGCATCAAATCTCCGCTGAAACCTTCGCCTGCCTCAAGACTTTCTACTACCTTTTATTCTTATGCTTTTACTCTCCCCGCTCTTAGCAGCAGTGGGATAAAAAAACACAAGCGATCCATTCCATAGCCAGATCTGAACCGCTGGTCTTTCCTGAGTGCGGCAACTTCCTGCCGACAGGTCTCTGAGAGGAAAGAAGTCCTGACCCACTAGTCAGACCAACCCCAACCCCTGCCACCCTCCCTGCTGTGCCCTGGACAGAAAGGACAGGGCAAGCACTGGGAAGGAATCCTAGGAAAAGTGAGGTGACACCTATGCCTGTCCCCAAACAGGATCCCGCCCAGCTTCTTCCCTGCTCAGCTCCGTGCGTGCCCACCGCCCCTCCCTCCCCCGGACCCCACCATACCCAGCAGGGAATGTGACGGGTCTTCTGGCTCACCTCTGTGCTTTATCTCCCCAGAGTGGCATTCTCTATTTCTGTGGCTTCCAAGTCTTGGAGCCCCAGATGGCCTACAGCATTGGCCACACCCCAGCAGATGCCCGGATTAAAATCCTGGAAGGATGGAAGCAACGCTTGGGGAGCATCTGGGAGGAGACTCCGCTGACCTTTGCTCCGAGCAGTTACTTCGATCTGAACTTCCAGGCAGGCTTCCTGATGAAAAAAGAGGTTCAAGAAGAGCAGAAAAACAAGAAGATGGGGCTGTCGGTGGGTCACCACTTGGGCAAGAGTATTCCAACCGACAACCAGGTCAAAGCCAAGAAGTAGTTTTTCTAGTAAAGAGTCATCCCACTTGCCTTACGCTAGTCATTTTTTTTCCAGTCTATTTGATAAGTGATGTCTCAGGGTTGTTGTTGGTGTTTTTGGGGGTGGAGGTTTGGATTCACATGTAAATTCTCTTTTAAAATGAAGTAGGGAGAGTTCTCCTTCAAAACAGTAGGTCCCTCCTTCAGGACAGAAGCTCCCATTCAGATCCAGGCTTCTAGAGCCAGGATTTAGGTTTTAGAGGGCTTAACATTTATACATGTGTTCACATGAGCAGAGTCACACACTTGAACTGAACAACAGGGCATACACAAAATGAGTCACTTTCTAAAATCTTGTTTTGGCTGCTTATTTTGGGGTTAAAAATATAAGTATCCAGTTGCATAAACTTGCCCAGAAACCTGGGTAGGTTTCCACAACTATATAAAGCAAGGATAGTAGTGGCTGAAGACACTTGACCAAGATTGAACTTCCAGGGCTATCGTTCCTCCAGTTTTGGTGAGAAGAATAAATAGAGGTCTTTGTGGGCATGGAACATTCTACCAACTCTGTAATATTGTATTCTCCCAAGTGTTTAGTACTATGCTCTGCACACAGTAAGAACTCAATAAAATACGATTATTAAGTTTTGAAGATGATGTTGCTATTTCTCCCTTCCCTCCTTTACTGACATAGGATTTTGTTTTAAAATCACCTAGAAGGTTCTCTCAACAGAGGTTCACAGCAAATAAAGGTGTCAAACTGCCCCCCGATTCAAAGACAACAGTGCTGACGCTGAGTTCGCATGGTGTTCAGAAGAGGATCTCTTACACAGTTAAACACGGTGCCCACAAAAAGAGAGTTGTACACCTTCTCTGGCCCCTTGCCATTCAGAGTGAGCACGGCTCCGACACCAGTGAAGGGGAAAAGGGTACATCTTAGCGCCAGCAGGACGTGAGCCTAAGTTGTCACAGAGGGGGTCAGGGTTTGCCCTGAGCCGGCCACACTCTTCTGCTTACTCCCTTTGGGCCAGTGGTACATGTTGCCAGATGGCCAGCAGAGACAAGATGGCCACAGAACGAAGTTTCTCTGAGACCTCGGCAGCAGCCGACAACGCTGTCCTCACTCGTCCTGGGGGAGTGTGACACTCAAGGGGATGTAATAAGGGCTGGAGGGTGTTTTTCTGTGACAATTGGGACAAAAGCCACAACCGAAACAGAGCAAAGCGATGGACAACAGAACCAAAATGTACCGGCATCCTCCAGCCAGCCTGACACTCTGGAGCTGGAAAATGGCCAGAGTAGCAGCCCAGGGCCTCTATGGATGAAGACTGCTGGGCTGCTTCACCAGATGGCCACTTCTACCTCCAAGCAGACGTGTAAGGCCTGACCCCAGCGAGTCACGGACTCCGAGGCTACCTCCAGCCAGGCAATGGAGAAGGGACACCCCCAAATAATGTGCACCCATCACTGTGAACCACCCTTCACTGGGCCATACAACTTTACTCTGGTCGGTGAGATCTACTCCTCACTCAGCCAACTCGTGGGCTAGAAGCATCTCCCCCCATTTCTGGGTAACGACGGTCCGAATCAGAGATAATAAGAAAGAGTGCAATATAGGAGAGACAGCTGGAGCTAGTGAAGGAATGGGATAGAAAGAGCTAAAAACCCACACTCCATACGTATGAACCTGCTTCCCCTAAGTCCCCTACCCTTTTTCCAGACCAGGTAAATATGACACACACGAGTCAGCTTACCCTCCTTGCTGTCCTCCTCTCTGGTGTCTCCTGGACAAGCGTATGCTCCGTTGTCGAGCGAGGGACTCGTTTACTCCGCATGCTCTTCCAATAGCCTTATGTACAGCTCATGTATAGATGACTGCCGTGATCTAGCGTGATTTTGGGAGTCCGAGGACTCCGGTTAGTATCTGGCCAGCAAGATTGTGATCTTCTCTGCACCTCAGATATAGGAGAGTTTGTCGACAATACCAAAGGATTTTACACCCGTCGGTACAAATGGGCTCTGAGGACTACTTAGCTCATTTGGCTGCCCTAATAAGTTTAAGAGACTTTGGTCTTAGCAGCCACAGTTACACAGATCTATTAAAACAAAACCTTGCATCAATATCTTCTTGGAATCTGAAGGTCAAAATATATATCTGCACACCAACTCACATCCACTTAAGAGGGTGCTCCGTGAATACCGTTGACTGATTCATAAGCACAAATATTCAAATTTGACAGAAGGTGGTACAGAGGAGGGGAAGAACTTGATCAGTTTCTGTAAGGGCCAACATCCGACTTAGCCCCTAGCTTTTGTTCATTTGCTTGGTTGCTAAACTAAAGACGACAACTGGTCTCACGGCTAGTAATTTTTTCCTTTCTTAAAAAATCAAATTTACTTAAGGTCCTAGAATCTTTCTCATTTGTAATTCAAACTATAGGTGTAGATAAAAAAACAATACTTCCCTAAATGAATGTCCTCCTATTGTTTTGCTCTTTGGAATTCAACAGAATGATTTCATAAGGGTTGAGGTTTGGAAATTGTCAGAAGTCTACCTTAATTAATTCTCACTGCCTGTTTACTTTAGGTGAGACTCAACCTGTATATAAAAAATAGTCTTTATTTTGAAACGACACAAGAACTGTGACCTCTGTAGAGCTCGTTTCCCAGACCGCAACTCTATTACATTATTATCACAAAATGTTACAACACTCTCAACTGGCACTGAGACTCCAGAGTTAATTCCATGTAGCACATTCAATCGTATTTGTTGAGTGCTTACTGTGTGCAGAGCATTGTACTAAGCGCTTGGAAAGTACAATTCGGCAACAAATAATAGCACACAACGCAGCACCGTTAAGACTCCATGAATCTAGCTCAGACCTTCCGTTTCAAACATTTCTAATGTCCCTAACTACTTCCTAGCAACCTCGTATGAATCACTTGTCAATAAATTTATCCCAATTCCAATATTTTCTGCCTGGCACAGCTTTCCACGGTAACCAATTCCACATGCTTATCACATGTTGGTGTGAAGAGGTCTTTTCTTTTATCTCGGGACTTCAAGCTTCAATAGC
Source organism: Ornithorhynchus anatinus (assembly GCF_004115215.2). Classification (NCBI taxonomy): domain Eukaryota; kingdom Metazoa; phylum Chordata; class Mammalia; order Monotremata; family Ornithorhynchidae; genus Ornithorhynchus; species Ornithorhynchus anatinus. The sequence goes on from NC_041738.1 coordinate 39,929,414, forward strand.
TAGCCCTCAGTCTCTATGTTGGGGAATCTGAGTGATCAGTAATGACAAGTCCACCCTGCACATGTCAGTACTGCAATAAGGGAGAACTAAGGAACTTGGACATGTTTGGGTGATGATCCATTGTTACTTGTTCAGATTTTGGATATGGGTTTTGACCTACTTTACCCCAATCGATTTTAAAAAAAACTTGGTTTAATCTCCAAAACCTGAATTGTGTGTCTCTACTTGTTTCCCACTGTGAGCCCCTTCTTCCTCACATCTTGGAGAAAGATCTGAGGAAGCTGGAGGAAGAGAGATGGACTTCAGCTCTGCGCCCGGGCATCAACACTCTTAGTCGGTTCCTCCCTTCGACAGCTCCTGTCATTAGCAGTCCACCCCTACCAGCGATTTCCTCAAGGCACCCACTCCTCATTTCCTCTCCCGCCCTCAGCTCCCTTTGCGGGGATCTCGAGGGCTGGGGAATCATGAAAATAAAGGGAAAAAAATAAACTAGACTAAAACCCCCATTTAAGCTTTAAATCCAATTTTACCTCAAATAAAAAACAAATTATCCCCAAAAGGTCCCTTACTCATTTACAAAATACTCCATACCTTATTTATAATCCACATTTAATCACTATATAGTGACTACCCTGTCTCCTTTAAGAGCTACAGTTCCTTTAACTTTGTTATACTCAACACTGCAGGGGATGGGGAATTTGAAGTGAAAACTTTATAAAGCCAATAAAACCAAAGTGCCCTCCGCTTCTAACGTAATCCTGGTTTACAGAAAGCAGAAACTCACCCTCCATCTGTTGTTGAATGAGATCAGGAGAGGAAACAGGGCAGCATTATTTTAAAAATAAAGGCCCTAATGACGTTTAGGCAGACCAGCTGCTGTAAGGAGAATCTGAAGGAACATAACCAAATTCCCCATCGTTATAAATTTACTCATGATTCTGAGGCCACCGCGTTCCAATTCTGCTTTCGACAGTCTATTGCTTTGGCGTGCTGCATTGTATTTCTCGGCCACGTCTCTCTAAATGAAACAAACGCTGGATCTCCACTTACCTGTGAAGAAAGTTTACTGTCGCATTTAAATGACAGAAATCAGTTTTCCCTCTGCTTCTGAAACTCAAGTGAGGAGTAGTGATTGCCCTCTTGTGGGGAAATAAAGCAGCCTAGGTGTTAGAACTCAGGCCAGAGGGGAGGTTCGGTGTTTTTTTTAATGGAATTGGTACAAGGCTAAGTGCCAGGCACTGTATTAAGCGCTGGGGTAGATACAAACTCATCAGGTTGGCCACTCTCCATGTCCCACATGGACCTCACAGTCTTAATCCCCGTTTTGCAGGTGAGGTAACCGAGGCACAGAGAAGCAAAGTGACTCTTAAATCTCTTTTAAATAGATGAGAATGTCTCCTGCTTCTCGGGAATGGAGAAATCAGTGGGAGTTACTGGGGCATAAGTTATTAGGGATAAATTTCACTTTTAAAATTCCCTGTGCAAGAATGACAAGCGAATTCATGGAGTGTTCCATATTTCCCCCCCTCCAGACCATGAGCTCATTGTGGGCAGAGATCGTCATTCTTTATTGCTGTATTGTACTTTCCCAAGTGCTTAGCACAGCGCTCTGCACATGGTAAGTGCTTAATAAATATGATTGAATGAATAAATGAAATTCGGAGCAAAGACAAGCAATTCAACAGAAGGAAAAGAAACCCGGAGAGATTCTGCGACTGCAGAGTTGAGCACAGACAGAAATTGGAGAGAAGTAAATAAAAGGGAACTTCAAATCCTGGTGAACTTGCTGGTATTTTCTCCATTTCTCATACATCAGAATTCTACAGGACTTTGCATTTCCCCAGATCGGTCACATTCACTCAAGTATACACACACCAGCATGCCCCACGGAATGAAAATTTGAAAAAAAGTGAGTTTGCACAGCAAAAATGAAAACTTTCAATGTTTTATTCTCGACTGCAGCTGTTTACAGAAATATAGTTGCGAGTATACAAATGTTCCAATAGAAGCAAAATATTTTTTTAATATTTAACAAGTTATCACAGAGAGCTAAAAACATAGATGCGAATGAAATTCCCCCAGAGAACAAACTGAAAACACCTGGTATCAGTGCTCTGAAAATCCCAACTACGAAAGCCATATACACAAAAATGCACAAAGGAACATCTGGTGCTACCTTCACATCATTGCAGGACAACGGAAGAAGGAGCTCAGTGGCTGATCAGTGTGCTCTAGCAAAACCATGGCAGAATGAGAGAGAAACCACTTGAAAGAAAAAAAAATGCAACCCCCCGCCCCGCCAAATGGGAAAATACGAAAGAACAGATGAAATAAAAGTGAATGCAAGTGAGCAAAGAAGGGTTAAACGTGCAGCCGTTTGGAGCTTATCCTGTAAGAACGTAGTAAGATCAAGGTGAGCTGATGGATTTTATTAGTCCCCTGTCTGAATATCCCAAAATCCCTTGGACTTGATCTGTAGCCACTTATACTAGAAAAGCTTCAGCATCCTATCCTAAAACCCACTTCGTAAGCAACACTGACTTCCACTGTGGGATATGGGACTGAATATAGAAGAACAATTAATATCCCCTCAGATGACCTGCTGCTCTGAAGAGGATACCTAAAAACCACGTTTTGAGGTCTGTGGGGAAGCCAGGGAATTTCCTGGTCATCATCTGTGGGTCCAGGCGTGCAAAGGAGGGGAAAGAAGTTGGGCTGCGAAAGATTCTTATGGGGTCTTTTGGGTGCAGGAGTCTGGGTTAAAGAGTGGTGACAGAAACATGAGAGTGTCACAATTCTAATCCCCAGAACTTCCCACCGCCACAAAACACCCATGCCATGATGACAGTCTAGTTATCCCGGGTGACTCTCAGAATTCTTCCCATGTCTCCAATATAACATGGTGAACAGGAAAGCCAAAACTCGGTCGTAATCTTAAGGAAGCAGACGATGTGCCCCGTTTTACGGAGACATGAATTGATAGAGTGTCTGGAATGGATGGAGGAGCCTTGTATTACACAATGTCTTATATTTGGGCCGGTCCAAGCACAAATGCCAGCGACAAGCGGTTGTACGAATGGACGATGAAAGGTAGAAAGTTAGAAGGAAGTTGCCAGGACATTGAGAGGACGATATTGGTTTCAGTAGAGAAGTTGTTTTAAGCTTATTCTACTTCTAAGGAGTTAAAAGTCTAATTTGAAGGAGTGATTAAATCAAATGGGGAAGATGATGATCCTCTATTAGCTCACAGCTGGATATAACAAAGCAGAGAGAAGTATCATATTCCTATCCCCGGCCTCCATCAGTTCCTTGAGCTTATTTTGTTAGTGTAGCATGCGGGAATCTTAAATCTAAATTCCACAGTGAAAAACAGAACAGCGAGCTCAAGCTTCGAACTTCAGACCCAAGTTTTCAAATCCGGGGTTCGTTTAAAGCAGCCGAAAACTGCTCCTGTTCAATGGCCCCTGGGTAAAGTGATACTGGACTCGATTCACTGGGTCCTCAAGGAATAAAACCCCCAAATTGTAGAGTTAGCACTCCGGCTAGCTTACTGACTCAATGAGCAGAGACAGCCGAGCATGGGGAATGAAACGCAATATTGTTCCTAGATGTGGTCCAGACAGAGCAAAGTTCTTTATGCTGGCAAGGTGGAGAACACTGAGTGGGAAGTCTGTATTTCCACTGTTACTGATATATTCAATCTAAAATGAAAGAGGAAATTTTAGTCTAGCACCTGTCTCATCTATCGAAATATCATAAGATACTTTTTAAAGTTCATTCAGACTGTTAAAACAAAGCCATTTCATGTAAACTTTTAGTGAAGTGATAATGAGATTATACTTGTTATACACAGTCAACTGAATATTAATAAGGAGATTGACTCTAATGAATTTAGGCAGGTACCACTGAGGACTCATACATGGAACTTTCTTAAGCATACTCACAAACTATTAGGGAGATTTTTTTGAGTTTATATAACATCAACATGTCCATATCTTTATGAATTCCAAAAGAAAAACCCTATTAGTTCTAAACTACATATAATATAGATGTATATATATATATGCATATATATATATATATATATGTGCATGTTCTATGTACAAAACTAGATAATATGCTTATATACACAACACAGAAAATGTAAAGGAAAAGTGTCTCAAAGGTGTGGGTTGTCAACTAAAAAAAGAGTCGATTTTAGGTGCAGCTACGTTTTCTTATGAATCATCCGATTTCAAAGGCTTAAGCTAATTATACATTCAGTTTGGAAAAGAGTCACACAATGCATAATCATATAGGTCAGAAGAATGCTGATTATGCAGAGTAAAACGGATAAAGCCCCTCGGAGAACTAAAAGCTTACTGAAGAATGATTATTATATTGCGCATTCAAGCTTCTTTAGAATGATTAAAGTGCATGCTACGAACTGGTTATGAAGAAAATCGCACCGAGTCCTGCAGTCTCCAAGGTGCCGCCAACTGGCTGAATGACCTTTCGGAGCAGCTCCAGCCCCAGCGACAGCCACAGTGGGTTGTCCCATGTCCCCCAGATCTCAGCATACTTCCAGGAGGAGTCAACCAGGAGGAGCCTATCTTGTGAGAAGTAGCGTTTTGCCACGCCACCTTCCCATTACCTGCCCTTCCCTTCTGCCCTCAGTTCCTACCAGATGCCACTCAAGTTATTCTCTTAGAGTGCTCCAGCATCTCGCCACTCTAACCACCCTTCTCTGTGAATGAACCTTCTACTGCGGAATCCTTTCTACCCCCTTACCTCTGGTAGGGGACGAAAAAAAGAGCTAAGTCAGAAGAGATACCGTTTCTCTGTTTTCCCCACGAACATTAATGTGGGATGAGGTTTAAAAGAGATGATCGGCTTGGTACTTCCTCCTCATGACAGGGAAGAGATGCCAACGGATTCACCCCCTTCCACCCATGGGTCTTCTACAGTAACCAGACTGCTGAGTTTGGGCCCTGGCCACGAGAGATTCCCTAGAAATGGACCTGGTGATTCACTTTTCAATGGCTCCAGCGTGGGATCAGTAGGCCCCTGCTGCCATCCTGCTCCGAAGGCAGCTCAGCTCTCCTGCTCACGGCTTGCTCTGACTCCACCTCTGGGCTTCACTAATGAGCAAGAGTCATGTTCACGCAATACACAGAAAGAATGAAAAGAGCACACCAATCTCAACTGCCCCAGTCTGACAGGCCCACAAAACTCCTCACTAATTGTTCCAGTTAAACTGGGATGACACTCATTTGAGTCTCCTGGCAAGTACTCGACATTTCAGTTACAGAGATAACTGTGTCCCTATTGTCAAAGCTAAAAGTCCAAAAAAAAAAAAAATCAAATTTGCTACTCCCCATACCGATGAAGATGGGTAATGGAATGAATAAACAAGGAAAACACACACAGACACAAACAGAGCCACGCATACGGATAAGCTCCAAGCATCAGCGTTAACTGCTAAAATCCAAAGCGTACTAGAGAAGCGCTATGAAAGAAAGTGTGGTTCACAGTTTACTTAGGTCTTTCTGCCATGAAACTATTTCTATAAACTGTTATTTCCAAGAATTTGCTGTTTCCAAGATTCAAATTTCTCTATCATCGGTACCTATCATTTGTAACAGTTGTTTGAAAGCAGCAATATTAGCACAAACCAACCACTGAGCAACCCTCCGTTCAGAAGACAAATACTTTTTGTAACCAAATTACATGTTCAGAATGTTGTACAATTAACATTGACCTAAAATGAATCGGGAAAATTTAACAAAGTCAAAATGAAGAAAATCCATTATTACTTAAGAAGAAGAATATGGTAGAACAGCCCTTATTATAAAACAATTCTAAAATTGATAAACATATCAAAATTGGGTTTTCCTCCTCTAACCCCATCCAAACTGGGAACATTGACAGTTCAGGTTGAGGTTCTGTTCTGACTACAGATCTATAAGCAGAAAATTGGTCCCTATTGACTTGGCACAGGCTGTTAACATTTCACAAATGACAAAAACTTCTCTAAACAGCAGAACGAAAGTCAGAACACAAGTCAGTCTCCTAGTCACTCCTTCATCCCGTCCACTGCAGGATTTAGGCACCACGCCGTGTCAACAAGCATCATAATCCTGGGACAAATAGTAAATAAATTAATTTTGCTAGGGCTCATGGGTCACTGCTTATGACCTGTTTCACGACACCCAAGAAGTCAGCAGAGAGCCATCTTGCACGTCTACATCCCTAGCCCACAGTAGCTGGCTAGATTTTGAAGCTAAATCTCCTTTACATTCGGATAAGATTTTACAATTTGTACCTGGAGCACTGGCTGTTCTTTTTCATGTTCTGAACTCAAATGGAAAATCACCCCCCCCTCCGCCCCCCCTCCCCCCCCCCACTGGTACTGTGAAGAAAACGAGGAAGAAAAAAATACGATGTTTTTGGTGCAGACAATTTAAAAAGTAGCTCTGGACATTATCGCATGGTAGGGAAAATGCTCTTAATTACTAAAACTGCAAATATGATTTTAGTGTATTTATAAATAAAAGGCATTGAACAAAGCCAATTAATAATAATAAAATATTAAATATATAGGGAGCAAAAGCTGAATGGTTCATTCTGATGAAACTCCTTTGGACAAAACTGCCTAAATGGGTTTCCTTACTACAGTAAGTTGCTGAGTAACAGACACAGCAAGCACAGAGTTAAGCTGGTTTTTTTTAGCCCCACTAGAACAATGCATTGCCTGATGGAATGGCCACAGATGAACAAGTCATTTATGATGCAAAAAGTACTTAAATACTTAATAAAGACATAACAAAACCCCCCTCACTGTTATCGGACGCCACGTTGTGGTAGAACATCAGACAAACTCACAAATTTACCACAAAATGTGTGGCAAAAAAGAATATTTTATATATATATATGTATATATATAAATTTTTTTTATATTTATGCCAATGTACTCACTCAGTACAAATAGCAAAATAGTATACCATTTCCTAAATACAAAATATAGCTTTCCAAAAAAATGAAACACACATTAGATATAAACCATCCAAAACTTGAACGATTGAAAACTGTATTCAAAATTAAATGACCCAGAGCAGGTCTCTTTCTGAAAAGTTCCCTTCATATCGGCAAGAAGCCTGTACTACTGAAAACGTAATTCAATGCCTCTCAATCAGAGAGAGAAAGAAAAGGAGGGAGAGGAAAGGAGAAAGAGAGAGAGAGAGAGAGAGAGAGGGAGAAATTGGAAACCAAGAGAAAATGACAAGGAAGAGGAAGAGAACATACAAAAGAACAGAGAAAGACTATCACAAATAGGGGAAAAAAAAATCTGGTTATAAAAACAAAACCAACCACACCACAATCTTACACAATGCAGCAAGGTATACAAGTTAGAAAAACAATAAACAGAAGAGAACAACTTTAGAACAATTTACAGGCTATTCCTCTGTACTTAAACAATAAAATAAAACGAAATAGACAAGAATACCAGAAACAGTATATCAAGGCGTAAAAAGCCATACACAATAGTTTGGTTCTAAACAGCATCAATAGCTTTCTACATGCCAAAAGGAGAATAAGGAATAAGCACAGGTCCAGACAAGAGGTTGTAGCGAGAAGTCGGCAACCCACTGGGTTGGTTGGAGCGCCCGAAAGCCTGGAACTTGAGCGCTACAACCACAAGTCCTGGAGTGTGTTATTTTGCTTTTTTGAGCTAACGCATATATGAGCAAATTCTTCATTTTAAGTGAACGACAATGACCTGGTACAGCCTAAGGCTTGAAGGAACTCTCAGTAAAGTGACCACTCAAAACCGTAAAGCACTGAGGTGACAAGACAGATGATAGTCACTGCAGCTCGGGGAGAGAAGGCATTTTAAGAAATCCTGGCATTCATGAAAAATGTCACTGTTTCCCATCGGAGGGAAATTCTGAAGACTGTAGAAGAGCACCGTTCGTGGAAAAAAAAAAAAAAAAGGGATTGCTTCGCTGGAGTCAAACCGCCTCCACCCACATCTCTGAAAGGGCCCTTTCTCTTCTTTTGTGCTGCAGGGTTGGACAAAATCAGTCACCTGGAGTTCAAGTGCTCTTGTTCCCTCTACGCTGCCTCAGGTCCTAAAGCCAGTAGTGTATTAGATGCTTGCAACTAAATGAGCAAGAGGAAGAAAAGCATGAATATAAAAGAGAATGTTGGGGTGGAGACTGGGGAGAGAGTAACGGGTTCTGACCTGTGGCTTCTAGGTAAGAGACACAAAGGGCTTGAAAACTCGGCCACTCAAACTCTTCCTTCGGTTCAAACTTCATTACGAGATACTAGGATATAATTTACCCTAAATCATCCTCTTCATCTGTGATGAGCAAGGTAATCACTACTCTACGCACAGTCATATCTAAACACCATAATACAAATACTTAGAAAACTGTTAACAACTTTGTGGGACTGGAACTCCACAGCACTCCAAGCTGTTCCCAGTGCCGTAGCAGAGTATTTGCTTTTTGGTTAAAATATGTAGAGTTGTCTTCTCTGCATAGAGTTTTGACTACAGTTTACTTGCCAGTGACAGCTCTTCGGCTTATTTAGAGAAACTGAAAACGGGATTCCTTCAATCCAGTTGGTCGACAACTGTGCTTTTTAGAGCGAAAACGGCAGCGTCGGCCTTTTCTTCTCCACCAGCCACTCTACTTGACTGAAGGGATGGAGGGAAGTCAAAATGATGAAGGGGCAAAGGTACACAGGACAACAAAGGTTATTTTCTAATGACAATAATAACCGAGGAGCCTGGCTTTGAATTCCAACTGCTCTTCATATAGGCTTGGTGCCTAGGGAAGTAGCAAAACCTAATTCCACCAACTGGAAATACAAAGCACAGATTTTGAGTCATTATTGTGATCGAGAGCCTGAAGTATTGCAAGGATGATAACATTAGTTACTAGTCACTGCACCGGCAGCATGTAAGATGCACTCTTTTGCAGACAGGGTGAAATCTACACATTTGCTCAAATACAGTTACACTTTCTCTACATTAAAAAAAACAAAACAAAACAAAACAAAAAACAGCGACAATTCCATATACCCTAATCCATGCTGGAATACCAGGTTTAAGGGCATCTTGGGAAATCAGATTTTTCTTGACGGAATTTCTGTAAGGAAAAAAAATACATTTCAGTTATATTAGGTGTAAATAACTATTTGCACTTAAAATACTTCTTTCATCCTAAAGGAATCTCAAATACATTTCGATCATATGCAGAACATCAAAACGTTACCCCATTTGATATTTTCGGGCACATAATTCCACATGGAAGATCTAAATAAAGCAGAAGTGAGCTAATAGAAGAAAATGCTTTTTCTGCACATTTGTCAAAGCATTAGGATAGCTCTAGTTCAAATTAGAAAAGTTTGCAATTTTTAATCCCGTGATACTCTGGAAGTACCAATCCATGGAAAACTGTCAGAGAAGCTATGCTTCAAAATAATTAGAAATCCAGGCGTTACTCTTTTATTCTATTAGAAAGGAAAACTCCTCTCATCCATAAGTCTTGTGGGCAGGGGTCGTCTACACCCACTCCGATACAGCGTACTCTCCCAAGCACTTTGTACAGTGCTCTGCACTCAATAAGTGCTCAAGAGATACCACTGCGTGATCGTTTATGCTCTCAACCGGAAAAAACCAGGGTGTTAAAATCCAACACTTACCCAGTTAAAATGAACCAGTCATATTGTTCCCCTGATTTTGCAATGAGACAAGCAAATCGATCTTTTCGATATTTTGGTTGGAGTTGATAGATGACGGTAATGAAGAATTCTCAGGCATCTGCTGAGACAAAAGCGTCGATACGGGAGGCTGACCTTCACTTTGGGGCTGACCTGGTTGATTTATAGCCATCAGAGGATCTGGCAATGTAGCTGGTCCAGAGGCCAAAAGCTGGCTACAGTCTGTAAAGATATTTGAAATGGAAGTAATTAAAACTTGAAAAGACACACCTGAGCCAGCCAAAAACGCTCTGATCGAGATGCAATTCAAAGCATTTTTAAACTTTGGAGAAAAAGTAGTTTTGTGAACTCCCTGCAATCCTCTTCCTCATCAAATACTTATCAGGAAGAATAAAATCTATGGCTACAAATTAGATGTGACAAGACATAACGAGAGGTTCTCGCGTTTCGAACTACAGGTTTATAACCAATCCAATTCAGACAACAACATGCAGGGCCCGCGCATGGCCATACCTTTGCTACCCAGGAAGAGAAAAAAGGACTTCACTCATTCATTCATTCAATAGTATTTACTGAGCGCTTACTATGTGAAGAGCACTGTACTAAGCGCTTGGGATGAACAAGTCGGCAACAGATAGAGACAGTCCCTGCCGTTTGACGGGCTTACAGTCTAATCGGCTCCCGTAGCTAGTTAGCACTCTTTTACTAAGAAGCTTGCTCTTATGAAAAGACACTTCAAATAAGTTTCCTAGAGAAATGTTTTTATACATTTGAAGAGAGGAATTGGCTAAAAACTATTCTTCTTCGAGTTTGGCTCCCTATTCTCTCAACAACAAAAGTAATTTGTAGCTTAGTTTACGGCAAGAAAAACCCGATCTGCCAGTAGACTGGAAACTGCATTCTCCTGTATACACACCTAGTCCTGCTGAAGCCCCATTTTCTTTTTCTCATGGCATTTGTTAAATGCTGTACTGCCAGCTGGGGTAGATACAAACTAATGAGGTTGGACACAATCCATGTGCCACATGGGACTCAGTCTTAATCCCCATTTTGCAGATGAGGTGTTTGAGGTACAGAGAAGTTATTATTATTGTTAGCAATAATTACAGTAATAATAATGGTATTTGTTAAGCTCTTCCTATGTGCCAGACACTGTACTAAGCGCTGGGGTGGATACAAGCAAATCGGGTTGGATGCAGTCCCTGTCCCGCCTAGGACTCACAGTCTTCATCCCCACTTTCCAGATGAGCTAACTGAGAAACAGAGGAGCGAAGTGAGTTGGCCAAGGTCACACGGCAGACAAGAGGCAGAGGTAGGATGAGAACCCACGACCTTCTGTCTCTCAAGCCCGTGCTCTATCCACTACGTCATCATCGACTCGCCCAAGGCCACGGAGCAGACAATAATAATAATGTTGGTACTTGTTAAGCGCTCACTATGTGCAGAGCACTGTTCTAAGCACTGGGGTAGATACATGGTAATCAGGTTGTCCCACGTGAGGCTCACAGTTAATCCCCATTTTACAGATGAGGTAACTGAGCCACAGAGAAGTGAAGTGACTTGCCCCCAGTCACACAGCTGACAAGTGGCAGAGCCGGGATTTGAACTCATGATCTCTGACTCCCAAGCCCGGGCTCTTTCCACTGAGCCACGCTGCTTCAGAGCTGGGGCCAGAACCCAGGTCCTCCGACTCCCAGGCATGTTCTCTTTCCACTAGACCACACTGCTTATTACTTGCTTAAACGTGATTTGGCAGGGGGAGAAAAAAAAATCAACCACTCCAAATAATCTAGCTTTCTTTCCAAGAAATTTTTAAGCAGTGGGAAGGTTCTACTTACTATTCTGAATGCCAAACAGGAACATTCCTGAAGTCTGCTGAGTCGAACCAGGAGAATTCTGGAGTTGATTCATTGTGCCTCCTGCGGTATTGTGAAATAAAGTTGGTTGTTGTTGTGGTGCAGCTGTTGTCCCCTGGATTCCCGTCATGTTGTTCTGAGGTGGGTAGAGGGGGGGCTGCTGCAGGTCCTGTTGGTTTATACTGTTCTGCAAGGCAGACATGGAAGCCGATGAGATGAACAGCGTGACTTGTTGCTCTTGAGAGGAGGCAGAGCCTTGCACCAGCTGAATCTGAGGTGAGTTATGGAACAGAGACGGCTGTGGTTGATCGGACGGGGTGGATCCTGGGTTCTGAAGAGAAGAAACCGTGGTCTGGTTCTGAAACTGCATGGGCTGTTGATCCTGGCTCATCGGAGGCATACTGTTTTGCGGGTGAAACAGGGACTGGTTCTGCTGTTCCTGGTTAGTCAACGGATTTTGACTGGGACTGAATATCAGGTTTTGGGGGGGTGGTTTTTGAGACGCCATTGTGGCCATCGTGCTCTGATTACTGAAGAGAATAGTCTGCTGTTGCTGCTGCTGTTGCTGTTGCTGCTGCTGCTGTTCTTGGGACGCTGAGTTATTCGGCATGGTGACCATCGAGTGCTGAGGCTGGAAGATTGTACCTTGCTGGTTCTGAGACAGTGAATTTGGGGGAAGGGAGCCTAACGATACCTGAGCCTGAAACAAGCCCTGTTGAGGGGGTTGGGCCTGCTCTGGAGAGAGCAGCGGGGTCTGGATGTGGGGTATCTGAGACGGCTGTTGGAAAGCAGCCTGTTGTTCGGTGCCCGATGCCGGCTGAAGTGGGGAGATCGAGTTCTGGGTTGCAAAAAATGTGATCTGTTCTTCTTGAGATACTGGATTGTTCTGCAGAGTGCTTAGCGGACTCTGGGAAAGGAACATGTTGGGCGGCGGCTGCTCTGGAGGGACAGAAGAACCCTGCAGCACAGCCATGGGACTCTGGTTGTGGAACATCGAAGACGGCAACTGTTCGGAGGAAGAGGAGGGCGTCTGACTGTGGACGATGGGGTTTGGGCTGTGGAACATGGAACCCGGGGGTTCCTGGGACAGGTTCTGCGCTTCGCCAATAGGATTCTGAGGATGGAAAAGCTGAGCTTGCGTATGAGACGACTGTTGCAAGAAGCTCCCAGACTGAAGCGACATCATATCGCCGCCTTGCTGGAACAGTCCATTCCCTTGCTGTTGGGATCCGCTGCTCTGAACAGTCATCATGCCCTTCGTAGGGGAAAAAAGAGTCACCGGAGCCTGATTTTCCCCGCTGTGCTGCATCTGAACCATGGTCTGAAACACACTGTTCTGAATCTGTTTCGCCTGGCCTCCGGTTTCCTCTCCATCTCCCGAGCTGGGCGCGGGAAACAGGGCAGGGCCAGGGGCGGCAACCTGCTGAGAAGTCGGGGCGGACGCTTCATTCCCGGAGACCGCGGGAGACGAGGAGAACAGCTCGCACTGCATTTGGATATCTTCGTTTGTCGACAGTGCGCTCATCATGTGAGACGCCTGCTGGTACACTGGGGACTGCTGGAGGTTTCCACTTCCCGAAGCGGTGGGCGAGAAGAGCTCGGACTGTATCTGGGCAGCCGCCTGGCAGATACTCTGCTGCATTTCCATAACCATGGCTGCTGAGGATTCCAACGCTTGCTGCTGTTGCTGCTGCTGCTGTTGTTGTTGTTGTTGCTGTTGCTGCTGTTGTTGTTGTTGCTGTTGTTGCTGTTGCTGCTGCTGCTGCTGCTGATTGGATAACGTGCCCTCAGTCTGGGCATGAACGTTTTCGGCTCTCCCAGACAGTAGATTTTCGGCTCTAGGATGGACGGTTGGCTCTGCTGAGGAAAACAGGCCGGGACTGACACTGTTTTGAATCTGACTGACTTGTTGAAAAATCTCGGCACTGAGTTGCTCTTGCACGTTGTCGTTACCATCCGAGGTGGAAAAGAGAACCGAAGATAACTGCTGCTGGGCCTCCAAGACCTGCTGGACCAAATCGACGTTCCCCCCGCTGCCACCGGAAGGACCGGTCGGAAAATTTCCGGCCTGCAGCTGCTGGATGGTGTTCTGCAACTGAGTCACGCCGTTCGGGGAGGAGAAAATGCTCGATGAAATCTGCTGCTGTAACGTCTGTGCTTGTTCTTGAAGCGGTGACTGCTGTTGCTGCTGAGATGCATCCGTCAGCTGGGACAAGTTCACCACGGTGCCGTCTGACTGCAACACCTCTCTGGACTGAGACTCTCTGGGCTGAAACTGGGTGGCCTGCTGCAATAATGCATCGCTGTTCGGCAGCTGGCTGGGAGCAGAAACGGTTGGAAAGGTCCCAGGCTGGGAAATGTCCTGGGTTTGGATAGTTGTCAGTGTCTCCGGGTTGTATACTTTAGGCTGAATCTGCTGCTGCTTTTCGTTGTCCGGAGATAAGTGGGAAGCAGAAGATGAAAAAGATCCATTTCCTGATATGCTGGAAATGTTTTCTAACGTTTGCTGAGTTGATCCAACTGCCTTTGTCGCCTAAAAACATAAAACTCATCTTAAAACTGCAAAGATAACAGATTCCAAATTTCCGCCTGCAACCAAAATTAGGAAAGGAGAGCTAGGCTATAAGGTTGCATTCATGTTTAAAGACGCCAATGCAAACAAGAGGTGCCCTCTAACCTCAGAGGAGGCAAAATAGAAGACAGGATATGAAGATAATCATCCATGGAGAGAGAGAACAATATGGAAGATTTTTTCTAATACAGTTCCTTCTTAGGGAAGGTTAAAGGGAATGCAAAAAACCAAAAAATGTTTTGTCTGAGACTTGGAGTAATTAATTCTATGGGGCACAAGAAAAAACACTGCCAGGTTGAATTTGGGTTCTTCACTTTTTAGCAAATAAAACAGAATGAATATTTACAGAAACTATATCGTAGGTGAACACACAAGATCCCGAGATCATTCATTATTAAATTTAATTCCCATCGATGTGCGTTTAACTGATTAATTAAATGACATCTCAATCTCAGTTTCGTCAAGAAAAACTAGGGGTATCAGGAGTGAGATCTGGTGTGGATACTAAAGTAAATGTAAAGCAAAGTGCCTTTCTTCAAGGCAACTCCCCCCCAAAAAACATGAGTGAAGCACAGACAACAGGAAAACAAGCTGCTACAGGGGAAAGTGTCTATGTGAGAAATGCACATGTTGAAAAGCATTGAAAAGTTAATTTAAATTGCATACTTCTTGACAGTGCAACATCATCGACCTCTTCCCAACCTGTGAAAGAGGGCCGGACAACTAATATTTTGGGGTGTAATTCAGCACTGTTGGGCTGGAAAAAGTTAGGCTGAGCCTGTGGAGCCCAGTCTATTTTCCTATAAGAATTTTTTTTAGAGTCTGATGGGCCGGGAGACTGCATTATTGACAACTAGTCCACAGGGATATACTGGTGACTCTGTGTACCTCCCTCACCCTTTGCCCAGTTGCCTGAAAACTGAGAACTGATGCCGTCTTCTAGGACAACAAAAGGGTTGGGGGCTATAGGCGGGAGGGGGGAAAATTTGTAATAATACCCTGAAATAATTTCTAGAGCACTTTATTTTATCAAGTGCTTTCACAATAATTACACTTCACTCTTCCATTACTTCTATTTTTATTCTGTCTTTTGGATAGAATGTCATTAAGGAACAGTGGGGCATTCTTTTGACACTATCTGGATATAGTGCAATGTGATTTTGGAAAAGTCAGGTGTGATTCTTCACACAGTATTCATCAGGGCACACAAACTGCAATACACATTTATCTTAATGTGGAGTTCATCAGTAACATAACCCCCACATTATAGCAGGGCTGAGTGAATCTCATTTTCAACTTTACCACAGCAGCTAGGGGAGCAGCATGGCTGAGTGGATACAGCACGAGCCTGGGAGTCAGAAGGACCTGAGTTCTAATCCTGACTGCACCACTTGTCTTCAGTGTTACTTTGGGCAGATCATTAGTGTCCCTGTGCCTGTTACCTCATCTGCAAAATGGGAATTAATACCATAGGCATGGATTGTGTCCAACCTGATTAATTTGTATCTAGCCCAGCACTTAGTAGTGGGGCAGACACAGTATTGGCCCGTTATTATCATTATTATTATTATTATACCTTAAAAAAACCCCATGTGCATTATAGGGAAAAGCAGGCCTTTTTATCCACATTTTACAGATGGAGAAACTGAAGCACAGAAAGGCTACAAGACTTGCCCAAAGTCACACAGCTGGGCAGTGACAGAATCAGGCTTTAAAACTAGGGCTTCATGACTTCCAGCTAAGTGTTCTTTCCACTAGGTCACACCATCTCTTAGGTAGGCTTAGTAAAGTGCTCTGCACACAGTAAATGCTCAATAAATACAATTAATTGAATGAAAGGCTGAAATGTTCCCTGTCACACTTGAAGTCACTTGAATTGTTGGGGACAAACTCCGAGGCAGAACTAGATTAGACATGAGCTGTCTCAATATTAATTTTGTTTACACATCTCTGAAATTACTGTCGCTATGTGGGTGCTTAGTGTTAACCTAACTCATGAGGAAACAGGCCCGGAATTACATTTTTCAGGAAAAAATTTATCTCCACAAAGCATGACTGCCTCTTTTAGATATGTACACTGTACACAGGGGAGATTTCAAATTCATGACAAGAATTGGATATCTGAGATTCCCAGCGTAGCTTACCTTAAAGACAGGAGAAGGTCTCTTTTCTGCTGTTACTTCCATTGGAGTAACATCTTCATTCTTAATCACACTGCTTGGCATGAGTGAAGTGGGAGGAATCAAGGCACTAGAAAGAATATTTACCTTATCTAGGTTACAACCAGTGGCTTTCATTACTGAAAAAAACAAAAAGTATTAAAGAATCCATTATCCACTTCAGAATCCAACGCCACTCTAAAGCCTAGTGGCTACACAGGACATTCTCAATACCACATTCTTGAGGAAGAGGGAGAAAAGAGGATCTAATTCAGGTGCTCATATCCTTTATGCCACCTCAAAAGCTGAAACAAATCTCTTTTGCAAAAGTGGGCCCAAATCCCCAGTTCAAATGTTTTCTCCCCTTAATTAACTGCCACTTCTCTGTTCTTCAGTAATCTCACATGTGAAATGAGGATTAAATAATAATAATGTTGGTATTTGTTAAGCGCTTACTATGTGCAGAGCACTCTTCTAAGCGTTGGGGTAGATACAGGGGAATCAGGTTGTCCCACTTGAGGCTCACAGTCTTCACCCCCATTTTACCGATGAGGGAACTGAGGCACAGAGAAGTTAAGTGACTTGCCCACAGTCACACAGCTGACAAGTGGCAGAGCCAGGATTTGAACTCATGACCTCTGACTGCCAGGCCCATGCTCCTTCCACTGAGCCACGAATACTGTGAGTCCCTCGTGGGACACAGACTCTATCTAACCTGATTAGCTTGCATCTACCCCAGGGCTCAGTCCAGGGCCTGGCACAAGTAAGTACTTAACAAATACTATTAAAAATGAATAATTATGGTATAATTATAGTACTTGTTAAGTGCTTACTCTATACCCGGTACTGTTCTAATAATAATAATACTAATTTTGGTATTTGTTAAGCACTATGTGCCAAGCATTGTTTTAAGTGGTGGGGAAGACATAAGTTGGACACAGTTCCTGTCTTAATCCCCATTCATTTATTCAATAGTATTTATTGAGAGCTTACTATGTACAGAGCACCGTACTAAGCACTTGGAATGTACAATTCGGCAACAGATAGAGACAATCCCTGTCTAATACTAATAATGTTGGTATTGGTTAAGCGCTTACTATGTGCAGAGCACTGTTCTAACTGCTGGGGTAGATACAGGGTCATCAAGTTGTCCCACGTGAGGCTCACAGTCTTCATCCCCATTTTACAGATGAGGGAACTGAGGCACAGAGAAGTGAAGTGACTTGCCCACAGTCACACAGTTGACAAGTGGCAGAGCTGGGATTCGAACCCATGACCTTTGACTCCCAAGCCCAGGCTCTTTCCACTGAGCCACGCTGCTTCCCTACAATGGGCTCACAGTCTATAGATGAGGTAACCAAGGCCCAGAGAACTGGAGTGACTTGCCCAAGGTCACACAACAGATAAGTGGTGAAGCCGAGATTAGAACCCATCATTAGAACCCATGACTTCCTGATTCCCAGGGCTGTGCTCTATCCACTACACCATGCTGCTTCTCTAAGCACTGGAGCAGATATAAGGTTAGCATTTTGGACACAGTCCCTGTCCCACGTGGGACTCAGTCTAGGGAGTAGGATTTGATCCCCATTTTTACAGATAAGAAAACTGAGGCACAGAGAAGTTAAGTAACTTGCCCAAGATCACAGAGCAGACAAGTGGGGGATCAGCATTAGAATCCAGGTCCTTTGACTCCCAGCCCCGAGAAAAGTGCTCTTTCCACTAGGCCTCACTGCTTCTCATTTACTACAACCCTTGGTTGGAACACACGACCTTTAAATTGAAATACCATAGTGACTTGTATAACCGCCCCACATTTTGCACATAATTTTTGCAATTCCCCAAAAGGGGAGGGGCCATTATGCAAGGAATTAAGCTTAGCAATAAAGGAAGCAAGAGAAAAATGAGAAGAAAAAAGGAGGAAAGGAGGTGAGGAGGAAGAGAAAAGGAAAAGGATACTTGAGATTGAGTCTCCTACTTGCACTGTACTCTCCCAAGTGCTACATAAAATAGATACAAAATGAAGTACGGTAACTCCCCCACCCTCTTTTTACCTACTTGTGCACATTTCCAAACAAAGAAAACCTCACGGCACAAACCCCTATCTGGAGCATTTAGATCCTACTCCTCTTATTACCTCAGCACGCATGCTTCCAAAATGAAAACTTTGCAGTGTGAGCCTGTATCCATGGCATTTTGACCCTAGTCCCCTTCTGCCTATTGCTTACAAAGGTGATCTTACATTTCCTCCTCAAAAGTTGATGGGGGGGGAGAGATGAGTCAGAATTTTAGGATGAGGTAAATTATGCAAGAAAATATGGTAGGTGGTGTATGAATAAAGAAAATTTTGAAATCTCTGATTTCCAAGAGATTGGTCTTAAATTCGAGTTATTTTTAAGATGGGCAAATGGAATTACAATATTAAGTTGGAAAATAGGTTTTGGAAAGTCTGCAGACATAATTTTTCTCCCTACCGATTAGTTAAAAGCTCAACTTCTTTGGTTAACCTCTTAAACAGAGAGCGCTTATTTGCTTCCTGATATTGGGTTTGTAACTACTATGCTGGAAATACTGGGACAGGATGATTGTGTGCACGTGTGTGTATGAGTGTACGAAGATATTTATGTATACACGGGCCTGGGAGTCAGGAGGACCTGAGTTCTAACCCTGGCTCTGCCATTTCTCTGCTGTATGACCCTGAGCAAGTCACTTAACTATTCCGTGCTTCGGTCACCTTGTCTGTAAAATGGGGATTAAGACTCTGAGCCTCATGAGGGACGAAGACTGCGTCCAACCTGATTAACTTGTATCTTTCCCAGTGCTCAGTACGCAGCCTGGCACAGAGTAAACATTTAACTAATATCATAAAAAAAAGAGCTCTAAAGGAAAGACTCAAATATATTTCTCTCGAGCCATCCACAGTCTGATTCTGCCTGGATCAAGGTTCATAACTTTCAGTCATGTGTAGGGCAGATATATTGGCAACTAGACAAAAACAACGTCTATAAATCATTTTAAAGATAACACATACTTGCCTACTAATGAGGAAGAGGCTACAGAAAGAGATTTACAGCACGTTTCACTGGATCAAAGTAAAAGAAATATCACCATTTAAGAACAAGCGTCATGAACTGAGAAAGCTAGAATGTCCCCTTTGGCCGAGATTTACTTTAAAAGGAAAAATTCCTAATCCTAAACTATTTCTGGGAATACTGAGGGTTGGAATAGCAATGAGCTGGATAATGTTCTTCAAGATCCCACCCCTTCAATTTCACTGCAGAGTGTAAAGCCATATTTATTCTTTACTACTGGTTAAACTTTAAATGATTAATGAGGCAGACGTTAATGTTAATTATTCAGATATAAGAACAAACTAAATTATTGGGTACATTTTAGACTTTTGTTAAAAATATGGCGCAGAAAATAACCTGGGGCTCAGTCTGATGCCATAATCACAGCATCATCCACTCCTTCTCTGTGACCTCCCACATGTAGTTTTTCTCCCATTACCTCTTCCTATGAAAATCTCTCCTTCACCATGAATCCCTTCTCTGTTCTGCCTAAAAGTCAATTTTTGAATGTTAAAATGTAATGAAGCCTTTCTCTTGGTTAGAGAATTTTCTAGCTTCCAGACACCTTTGGACTGACACACAAAGTAATTATGCATTTAAATGATTTCAGTGTACATGATTATTTCAGTAGCCTCCTCCTCCTGCAGCATCTTCTGCTACATAAAAGATTATGGCCTAGGTTCCTTCTTTCTAGCACTATGCAAATATGAAGGAAGAGTTTCAGGCTGGTATATCCAGACGTATTAAAAAAAAAGCTCTCTTTTATGAACCTGTAAAACTTGGAATCCAGCTATCTGCTTTAATGGGTGTGGAGGGGAGGTCTGAATAGAGTGATGAGAGAAATGAGAAATAAATTTGTCCTCAGAAACCTTAAGGCACTGGGACATTTTTAGAAAGCTTAAAAATCAATATTACAGAATCACATTAATTTGTGAGAACACGGAAGGCTTATTGTTTCAGGATTATAAGGCTGTTAGGAAGACCACCAGTTTTACGAAAGGAACTCTATTTACAGTACAGAGAGACATGTATTCTCATGTTGACTTTTACTCTATCCAATTAGAGAATTACATAACCTTGATTTATGTAGTACACAAATAGCGTCTGTTTGTGTGCATGTAGTTTTGGCTGAGACTCGCACGTACGGGACTGTACCTCACTGTACGAAATTCATCAAACACACGGCAGACTTTGTACAAACATAACACACACTTCTTAAAAAAGGTAGGGTTGTTTCCTTAGGTCTTTCCCGTAGTTCAGGCTGAGAACGTGATAATGGTAATGAAGAGGCTGAACTCACCGCTGAAGGCCACCCTATCCTAACGAAGGGTCTAAGTGAATTCACCGGTAGCGTGGCGAGTAATCCCCATGCTGAAAAGCAGCATACCGTAGTGAAAAAAGCATTAGCCTGGGAGCCAGAGGACCTTTGTTCTTTTTTTAAATGATATTTGTTAAGCGCTTACTATACGTCAGGCCCTGTTCGAAGCACTGGGGTAGACACAAGCTAATGAGGTTGGACACAGTTCCTGTCCCACACGGGGCTCACAATATTAATCCCCATTTTACAGACAAGGTGACCGAAGCACAGAGAAGTTAAGTGACTTGCTCAAGGTCACCCAGCAGACCACTGGCAGAGCCAGGATTAGAATCCAGGACCTTCTGACTCCCAGGCCTGTGCTCCATCCACTAGGCCAGGTTGGCTTCCAATCCCAGTTCTGCCCAATTGCCTGCTGTTAGATCTTGGGCAGGTCACTTACTCTCTCTGTGCTGCAGTGTCCATATCTGTAAAATGGGGATTAAAAACCTGTTCTTCCTCCTACTTATATTGTGAGCCCCCCGTGGGACAGTGATTGTGTCCAAACTGATTAACTTCTACCTACCTCAGCACTTTGAACAGTGCTTGACACAAAGTATCCACTTTACAGATACCATAATTAGGATCATCATCATTACAAGGAACAGGAGGCTCCACTTTAAGCAAGGAAT
Organism: Ornithorhynchus anatinus; assembly: GCF_004115215.2. Classification (NCBI taxonomy): domain Eukaryota; kingdom Metazoa; phylum Chordata; class Mammalia; order Monotremata; family Ornithorhynchidae; genus Ornithorhynchus; species Ornithorhynchus anatinus. The sequence continues at coordinate 39,950,766 of NC_041738.1, forward strand.
TGAGTGACTCCTAACGTGTGAGCTCTTCTTAAGAAAAAGGCCTAGCGGTCTTCCATCGTTGTATTTTCGAAGCCAGCTGCTTCGGCTTTCACTCCTCCTGAAACCCATCAGGTGTTCTGCAGATGTTCTTCTTGTTAAGAATTCATTATAGTGGAAGAAATGAAATTTTATAGTTTTCAAAGCATACCCTGTTCAGTACACCTTATTAGAACACTCAGTATCTTTTCTGACATTCCGTACTCAAATTTGGAAGATAATCATTCCTTGTTAAACCTGGGCCTTTTAAACACTGCGCTCTTTTCCCTAAGAAATATACTTCTCTTTCTTCAACGGTACTCTTGTTTCAGAGTTTTTGGGTCTCCATAACTCCAAGATAAGACTTGCCTCTTCACAGAATCTAATTAATCCTACACTTTCGAATTCAGCAGATTTCACTGTGTAGCAATTGCTGATTCTTTCTCTTTCAAAGGGGACAACATTAGTGCCTTCATTATTCTTCCCATTTGGAACTCAAATTTGTCTCGGTCTTGGATTAATCTAATTTTTTTTGCTTTTGCTACCAAAGTTAAGAAAGATGTTATTTTTGAAGGAAAAAGTTATTTGCTAAAGAAATCATTATCCCCACCCTGTTTATGGATGACTTGATTCCTTGGGATCCTTCATTATGGTCTTCCCAATCGCCAAGTGGCATACAAGCTTAGAAATAAATATAGTTCAGCTACAGTTCACTTCGGGGTTCTGCTCACTAGTAACAAACAACAAGAATTAATGTTTGCCAGTTCAAACTTCCAGTCACCTTTTTGTCAGGTACAGATCCCCTTTCAGGAATAAAAGCCGAATGATAGCTGTAAAAGCAAAAATTGCACTTACACAAACCATTCACACCTTGAAAGTGTTATAAAGGTGTTTTTTTCCAATTATTTACGCTTGTAAACTAGGATGTGATAAACGAAGCTGTGAATTCCATACTTTCCAAGATCTGTTCTGTGTATGACTACTCTGGTGCTCTCAAAAAAAAATCTGGGCAACACTGAAGCCCTCTCAGGTACTACAAAATTCCTAGGGGTAGTTCTAAAACAAACAAGTCTCTTAAGGCTATTTGGAAGGTTTTTCTGATAAATACAAAGCGGCAGCTAGGAAACTATCAGAAACCTCATCTTTTTCAAAGAGACATTTTCAAAACTAAATGATAGCATGAGAACTGTCATCATCTATTACATTGGTTTGCCTGTAGTGTTAGGGTCTGGTGGTGCATATTTAGGTCCCGGTGTAAAAAAAATAATTGAAAGAAAGCAGTTGCTGCTCTAGGATTGATGCCCGCTAAAGGAAAAAAGTAATTTCAAGTGCTTTGAAATGGAGCCTTTACAACAATTTTGTGAGAGGCAAAAATAACTGTGGTATTTGTTACGCACTTACTTTGTGCCAAGCACTTTACAAAGCGCTGGAGTACATACAAGATAATCAGGTCCCATATGGGCCTCGCAGTCTAAGTAGGAGGGAGAAGAGGTATTGAATCCCCAGATCAGGGAACTGAGGCACAGAGAAGTTAAGTAACTTGCTCTAGGTCATACAGCAGGTAAGTGGCGAAGCCAGGATTAGAACCCAGGTCCTCTGACATCCAGGCCCGTGCTCTTCCCACAAGGCCACGCTGCTTCTCTAAGGCAAAATCTGACTCCCGCCACCTGTGACCCACATAATGAAGACTACTGCCAAAACACTCAAATTTTGTTTCATTTCCCAGGAGTCTTTATGGTTAAAGTTTATCCAACTTAAATCACTCACATGTGACTTCAAACCCATTATTTATGTATACAAAGAATGCCACCCCTTCATTATCTGATCAAAATTGGATTTTTTTTTTTAGATTTTTAGTGCAACTCAACATATCAGTGTTATTCCATTAACTCCAGAGAATATGAGAAATATTCTGCCGCTCTCTGCCCCCACTCAAGAATTCAGATCAGCTGCTTAACTCGTATTAATGGTCCAGTGGTCTAAACCTAAAGGAACCAGAGGTCAACTGTTTACAGGGAGGGATCCTGGCTCTGAATTTCAACCATCTGGAATCCACTTTACAATGCCCCACCGATGTTTTTAAGAGGCTTTACTTAGAATGGCAAAAAATCACCTTAACATCAGTTTACCCACTTCACTGAATCTCAATCCCACGTAACTCAAAAAACAAGGAACAGGAAATGTTATACAGATATACCTCAGGTTTCAACCATCCCACAGTACATGTGAAACGACGATACATCCTGCGTTGTCTGTTGATTTACCTCAGCATATCAAAACTATCCCAACCCATCAATCTATAATATTTATTGAGCATCTAGGCTGGGTAGAGCATTATACTCCACTCCCAGAAGAGTACAGTAGAGCTAACAGACATGATCCCTGCCCTTTTGGAGCTTGCAGTTTAGGAAAGGAGACACACACTAAAATAGTTCACAGATAAGAGGAAAAAGGAAAATGGATAGACAGGAGAGTGAGAATCTGAGTAATAGACAGTTCTTTAAAGACGTGCTACAGATAGTAGTGAGTGCATATATCTGTAGCTGACACAGAATTGCTGAAGAAGTAGCTGGGAAGGGAATAGGACTGGTGGAAAGGAGCAAGTAACTGGGGAAGGGGTCTTGAAGAGATGTGATTTTAGAAATAATAATAATAATTATGGTTATTTATTAAGCGCTTACTATGTGCCGAGCACTGTTCTAAACACCGAGCACTGTTCCAAATGCTGATACTCAGAGCATCTGGTAAGCGCTTATACTCTGTGCCGAGCACTGTTTTAAGTGCTGGTGTAGATGTGGGGTCATCAGGTTGTCCCACGGGGGGCTCACAGTTTTCATTCCCATTTCCTAAATGAGGTAACTGAGGCACAGGGAAGTTAAGTGGCTTGCCCAAGGTCACACAGCAGACAAGTGGCGGAGCCGGGATCAAAACCCATGTCCTCTGACTCCCAACCCTGTGCTCTTTCCACTAAGCCACGAAGGTTCTGAAGATGGAGGGGAGTTGTGGTCTGGTGGGCATGAAGGGGAAGGTGAGCTCTAGGTAGGAGGAAGGCCATGAGCAAGCGACCACAGCAGGTAAAATCATTCTTGACTCCCCTCACTCACTTCCTCCTCACCCTGTGTTGTTCCCAGGGAATTTCCTGCCTCTCCTGCTTGCATCCTAAACTTGCCACCCTATCTCTGCAGTCTCCCACCTCACTCCAATCTTATTTTTTATGTTTTTATACTAACTTACTGCTGCCAGTGTGGACACTTCCACCAAACCCTCAGTGCTCCCTTCCCCATCCTACCTATAACCTCCCTGGCCCTGGCGAAGTCATGGAATGAGGCAAAGGGATAGATTACAACAGGACGGGGGCTGTAAAGGATGGTTGTGGTGCCATTTTCACTACTGCCGTCTCCCCCCTTGCTCAGTCCGTCCTTAGTCTGATTCCCATGACTTTGGGGGGAAAGTGGGGTTACAAATGGGAAAGGGAATTGGGGTGATGGCAGCCCCCATTCCTCTGTCATCTCCTTCCCTTGCCTCGCTCCATCCTCCACACCCTCTCATTCTCAGTACTTTTTCTGCCACGCCTCAGTTTCCCCGCAATATCCAGATCTTGAACTCACCCTTCTCCATTTCCCAGTCCATTCGTCCCACATCGTCCTCGTGCCCTCACACTCCAGAAATTATTCTTTCAACCAACCACAGAAACAAGAGAGGGTATGGAGGACGGAGTGGGGCAAGGGAAGGGGTAGACAGAGGAGTTTACAATGCAGTTTTCACTTACTGTAATGCTTGGTTGTCAAGTTGGGGCTGATTCTGCAAAGGATTCTAATCAATTGAATAGAAGTTTAGGGGCAAACATACTCCAGGATATAACCGTGCAAAACACAACCACAGTTTAAGAAAGGGAAGTTGGTTGTTTTGTAGGGTATGTCTACATTGTGAAATAATCTGAATTGGGGAAAGGCAAGGCATTATAGGTGCTGAATATTTTTATTATTTATTTTCTCAATGAGTAGGGCAAAGTAGTTCTAAAGAATGCATCTTCTGAATACCAAAATTCCAACAAGGCACTAAGAATTTTTCATTAGTTAATTTTCATAATTTGAAACTTCTGCCGTGAATGCATATTGACTCTAGGGTCAAACGTAAATCTGCACTGCATTCAAGGAGTGCAAATGAAACCGGTTCTGGAATTGCTTTACTATTTCACAAGGTATTAATATTGATCAATAATATTTTAAATCAAGTTTTTAAAAATTAGCTCAAATACAATTTTGATTTCAGGGAAAAAAGCCAGGAACAAAGTAATATACACCAGGGTAAATGACCAGACTATAGCCACTGATAGGAAATTTGGTGTGCAAATAGCTCATTGGAATTTTTGTTATAAAAGTGTTTCAACAAGTATTAATGCCTCGCTCTATTGAGACAATTCCTCCCATTCCTAAAGAGAACCCACAGGCACTGTGTTCTCAATATCTAGTTTCTGGGCTTCAAAATTTCATGCACCTCAAACTCACATTAAAAATCAGCCTGTTTTTGGAAAGATTTAGGAAATGCTTAATAAATATCATACAAAAGATGTATATTTTATTTGCTGAAGAGCTGAGGTGGTTTATTGCATGCCAGAAAATTTGGGGTCCACATCCCCCTGAGTCAGGGGAGGAGAGCAGAATTAGGAACAAATAACCACAAGGAATAGCCTCCATGGAACCCACAGTTAATATTTGGTCAGTTCTGTACAACTGGGACATGGGAATTTAACTGGGAATTAAAACTCAAACATGCCATTTATAAAAAACAGCTAAATGTGTCTGAGTAGAAAAGAAAGGTAAATGTCACACCAGAAATGTAAGGTTTGCAGGCATGCTATAGAAGAGTTAAGGTATGCCAAGGAAAAGAAAAGGTTTACCCATTAATAAACCTGATAACTAATTTGGTACCTTTCATAGCTTCTTCAAAAGAACAAGGTCGGGCTGGGCTGGATACTTCTTTCTTCACATTTACATTCAGAGCACCAGCTGTTAGTAAAAACAAACATATATGTATATATATTTAATTAACAATCCAAGAGGAAAAGTTCTACGCTTAAGTACTGAGATACTATTCCCTTCTGAAAAGTTTGGTCACCAAATCTAGAACATCATTTCTTGAGCTTTTTAGACAAGTTAAAGGGTGTAGCAATGTCTAACATTGGAGAGTCAGTCATTATCAAATATATTGCAATTCAATGATTTTTAATATATTTCCTAAAAAATACAGCTAATTCTTCTAAGAAGTGTTACGTTACTCAGATGGCAACTGTGGTTAATGAACATGAAACTCTGCCCTAGATATAGTATTGCAACATCTATGTAAATTTATCCTATGACACTTTTCCCACTTATTTTACTAATAACAACTCTCATAAGGTAGATCTAGGAGGTGAGAGGCAAATTTCAACCAATCAATTATAACCGCTGCAATAAAATTCAAATATAAATACACTGCAGTAGTCCTGGTGTAAAAAATTTTAATCAGAAAGTAAAAAAAAAAAAACCTAATAAAAAGGGGTATAAGAAAATCCAAGCACCTATATTAACATTCTAGTCTTCACTGTTGACTGTACTTCAGTTTTGTTTGATTAACTTTAGTTTGTATTTTCAATGGAATTTTCAGCATTCCGGAGGAGATACCTTCAACCGATAGCTGGCACCAATGCCAAATAACAATAAATAAAATTGCACATTTCCCTTGAGAGTTGTTACCCTGCATAATTTATCTTGGTGTTCAAGAGTTCCACAATTAGCCTGTCAGGAAAAAAATTTATGGGGTATTCTGTGACAAATATACCTATATATAATTCCCAGCTATGGGATATCGCTTTCTAGGTTTTTAGAAGTTTGTTCCCCAAATCAAGGCTTTGGGGAGTAATGGCATTATTAATGACAATAATTATTTTGAAAAAGTTAAAATTTGAATGAGTTCATTCAATTTGGTTATCTTGGGAAGCCCCCTAAAATATGAGGTTTTTTTTTAATTGAAGGTCATAACTTCTCATAGATATCTTCCCCACCTACTTACCTTTACTAGACTTCATTCAGCACCTACTTTGTTCTACTTTACTACAGAACTCTGGAAAGCTGGTCACTAGAACCAATCCTGTGGAAACCCGGGTTATACATTTCGATGCAGAATGAAAAGTAAAATGCTACACATTTCAGGAAAGAAGCCCCAAATAACACACATTCTAAATTTGTTTCAATAAAAAAATAATGCAACTCTTCACTTTGGAGCATCCTGTTCTCTGACTGTTTTGGCATCACTATTACCAAAGGTAATGACCATTTAGGGTGCCAGAAATCTAGCAAAAAGTTGTGAAGGTGGGCACTGTAAGATAAAGGAAAATAACAGAGAACTATTGGGTAGTTTGCTTTCTCCATCTGATCTCCTCACCCTCTGTTTATGATCACCACACCCCTACTTGCATACTGGTCAACACAAAAAGTTGAGATGAAACCTAAGTTTGCTTAGATTCTAGGGAAAAAAAAGTCAGTAGTAGAAAGACTGCTAAAGTACGATTAGAAAAGACAATATATCATGTGATGAATGTACATTTATAGATTAGAAGCATATTGACATTCCACTAATCATTCTATATCAAATGAATCCCCTATAAATCAAAATATTACGATTGTTGATGTAGGTAGAAAGTTATATTCATCATGTTAAAGATGCAATCAAACCATGGAAGTTCAGGAACAAAGTCCCGTAGAATAAAACTGGGTGCTGCATTTCCTTCCCTACTGCTGCCTTTTTGACTCTGAACCAAAAACAACCTACAAATGGTAAGCCATAGCTCAGAGAATGTGACTGACCATGATGGTGTAAAAAAGCAACAAAATCCATATCCACATAAGACTTTATGTTCTTCCAAAGAACTTCCCTGAAAAGCATGTTATCTGTTCCCCACTTTAGTTTAAAAGATTCAAGATAATAAAACTAATATGCATTACCGATTCTTGATCTTTGCATTAGGAATCTTGAGAGTGGTAACTGAACTGGGTCAGAAGCTGTTCTAAGGCTATTTTTTTCTGCCCATATAACATATATAGAAGCTTTCGATGTGTGTGGCTTACACATATCAAACCTTGGCTTGCTTTTTTTTTAAACATTCCACTCATCATTCTACATCAAATGCACCCCCTGTAAATCAAAATATTACATGATTGTTGGTGTAGGTACAAAGCTATATTCAGCCGGTTAAACATGCAATCAAACCATGGAAGGTCAGGAACAAAGTCCCGTAGAAGAAAACTGGTTGCTGCATTTCCTCCCCCTTTGCTGCCGTTGACTCTGAACCAATAACAGCCTACAAATGGTAAGCTGTAGCTCAGAGAATGTGACTGATCATGATGGTGTAAAATCAACAAAATCCATATCTACATAAGAATTCATATTCTTCCAAAGAACTTCCTTGAAAAGCATGTTATCTGTTCCCTACTTTAGTTTACCAGATTCGAGATAATAAAAACTAATTGGTATTACCGATTCTTGATCTTCGCATTAGGAATCTTGAGAGTGGTAACTGAACTGGGTCAGAAGCTGTTCTAAGGCTATTTTTTTCTGCCCATATAACATATATAGAAGCTTTTGATTATGTGGCTTACACATATCAAAACTTGGCTTTTTTTTTAAACTGCCTCCTAACTCAAAATAGCCAATTATAATTTTTAGCATATTATGTAGAAACAGCATTTTACATTAGCTAAATGTGTAAGTCATGAGAAGTCTTAGCTCTATAAGTTTGAAGCAACAATTCATGATCATATTTTCATCAGATTTTGGGAGTTTTTCTGGACTTTCGGAAAGTGACTCATCACAGTGTAAGACTCAGAGTGGGCATGGAAACCCCCATTTTGTTTCCACTTTTCACTTTCCATTCAGAATTTCTAAAAAGTAGCTTGAATTCTGAAAAATAAAATATAACTACTGACTGAGGCCAATTCTACCAGTGCTTGTTTTCTAGGATATTTATGGAGGGGACTCAAAATATCAGTTGGGGCTGAGAAGATAATATAATAATAATAATGTTGGTATTTGTTAAGCGCTTACTATGTGTTAAGCACTGTTCTAAATGCTGGGGTATACAGGGTAATCAGGTTGTCTCACATGATGCTCCCCATTTTACAGATGAGTGTTGCCTCTACATCTGAATCTTTACCCCGTAAGCTCTTGATAGTCACCTCATCCCTCACCTACGCAGATATCCTTTACACACTCCCATTTCCCTAACTGTAATTTATTTTAGTGTCTATCTTCCTCTCTAGACTGTAGGCTCCTTGTGGGTCGGGGCCATTCTTACCAATTCTACTGTACAGGGCTCTCCCAACGTCTTAGTACAGTGTCCTGCCCCCAATAAGCACTCAGTAAATACCACTGATTCCTTGGCTAGGGAACCCGAGAGAAAAAGCGCGGACTCCAGGGGCTAGAAACTATTAACGCAATGTCACTTGTGATTCCACAGAACAGAAAGTTAGTTCAATCTTAACTTCTTTAATTAACATACCTGAATCTGGAGTGTAAGTGAAGGGTTGGACATCATGGGATCTTCCAGCATTAGTCACCACATATATCCCCACGGACACGGGTGAGGTTATATATTGGTCATGATATGGAGGCACCTTAACAATAAGATGATTCTGCATTTAGAGGGGAGAGAGGAAATGAGATAGTCACAACATTCAGAAAATCATTCAAAAGCAATTTCGTACTTATGTAACTATCTTCATACTCTACTATTTCCTCTATCTGTAATTTTTTTAAAGTATACCTCCCCCTATAGAATGTAAGCTAGAATCTCATCTTGCAACTCTTATTTTCCTAAGTGTTTAGTACGGTGATTTGCAAAACAGTAATCACTCAATACCACTGTTTGATGATAAAAATGCCAATATAGAAAAATATTAGTTATATAGGGAAGAAATATTAAAAATCACCATCCACATAACATAACTCGGAAGTCAAATTTAGAGAAGCAATGTGGCCTAGTGGATACAGCACGGGCCTGGGAGTTAGAGAGACATGGAGTGGCTTGAGAGGCATTGTGGCTTAGTGGAAAGAGGATGGGCTTGGGAGTCAGAGATCATGGATTCTAATCCTGCCTCTGCTACCTGTCAGCTGTGTGATTTGGGGCAAGTCATTTAACTTCTCGGTGCCTCAGTTCCCTCATCTGCAAAATGGGTATTAAGACTAAGCCCCAGGTTGGACAAACTGATTACCTTGTATCTACCCCAGCACTTAGAACAGTGCTTGGCACGTAGTAAGCGCTTAACAAATACCATTATTACTATCATTATTATTATTCTAATCCCTGATCTGCCACTTGTCAGCTGTGTGACTTTGGGCAAGTCACTTCACTTCTGTGTGCCTCACTTCCCTCATCTGTAAAATGGGGATTAAGACTGTGAGCTCTCTGTGGGACAAGGATTGTGTCCAATATGATTATCTTATATCTACCGTAGTGCTTAGAACAATGCCTGGCACATAGGAAGCACTTAACAAATATTATTATTATTATTATTACTAAATTTAGGTCAGGTTCTTTTGAACAGGACCATACTGTTTGCTTACCCAGGCATTTTATGACATCTTTCATCACAGTACTATAAAGTAGACAATTTTTATTTAACAAGGGCAGTGGGAATAAGGATCTCATATAATGGAAGAAAAAGTGTTAGAAAACTATTGTTTGGCTTTATTATTGTTACACCTAAGGAGGTTATTAGAAGTTCTAAAAAACAAGTCCACAATTATGCAGAGGTTTTGTCTAGTCTTATCTCTGCCGTAGACCACATTTAAAAAGATAAATCAGAACATTTAAGAACTGAGACAAGAAATAACCATCCACCTGCTGCCCTCAATATAGCACAGTTGTCAAACATATCTATTTGACAGCGATAGGTGCAACAAATATAAATAGGATTAAATAGATGTTGGAGTTGCTATTGAGGAAAACATCTTAAGATGTCTGAATGCAATCAAGGGTTGTTCAGATACTGGAAAAGGGAGCCTGGGGAAACTAATTAATTTAAATTTAGTGCTTTAAATAGACAGCTATATGTTTTAGATGGCTTGAGGTCACCACATTCCTACTTAAAGTCAAATGGGTGTATTTATTGCTTAACTTTTAGAGTCCTTTCTAGTCGTAACAGTAATGGCTATTTACTGTAGAAGTGAGATCTTCTGCATAAAGTTTTACATCATGGCAACTTAATTTTAAAACATGCACATACATTCTGCAAGCTAAACACTTTTTAAAAGGGCATTCACTATTTTTAGAAATATTTCATCCAAAACAGTGTTTTTAGTCACATTCATTTCTCTGAGGTGTTGCCATATTAAAATTTTAATATGGGACAGAAATTCAACAGCTGCTAAAGTTTTTCTACATTGAAAACTAAGAGTGTTTTCTTTGGAATGGGGTGGTCTTCCCATGACTGCCTTTCCACTACTGTCATATTTGAACAGCCTCCAGATTTAAAACAAAACAGAAAACCACAAAAGGTAACATTTTAGAATGGAAAGTTTCACCTTTTTATTCTTTTTTAATTAAGTAGCAAGTTATGCTAAGCTTTAATCATTTCTTTAGCAGTTTAACTTTACCAAGTACATTATCATCTTATGTTCTATTATTTTTAAACAACCCATGAGTGAAAATATTAACCGGTTTTTCAGATTAGGATTTAGCCAGACTTGCTCAAAGTCTCAGCAAATTCAATGGTACAGCCAGAATTAAAATTCCCCAGTCTTAAGGACCCAAGCCCTGCTTTAGCCCACATTTTCCTATTTCTGCCAGGTGAAGTGATATTATAATATGGCAAGTCTACACCTTCCTAGGGGTCAAGAAACACTTTTTTCCTTCCCACTACTGAGAGGAGGCATACGCTAAAGAAAGAAAGGCACTCTTTTGCCTTCTGCTGATAGCACGCCACTCCCAATGAGTACGCCACATTCCAGCTGGGCACTGAAGTTTAGAATGAATGCTGGGTCAAGCTGTTGCCAGAGGGTGTAAGAAACTGTTTATAACAAACAGGACACCTTCTAGAATCAACAGACTGCTGTTCAATTTTGCAGTCGCAGTAGTAACAGTATTTATTAAGCACCTCCTGGGCGCAGCACACTGTACTATGAGCTGGGAAAGACTACGCAGTTGGAAATTAGATTCGTTCCCTGTCTCTTAGGGGGCTTGTAAAGACCCTCAATCAATCAATCGTATTCATTGAGCACTTACTATAAGCAGAGCACTATACTAAGCGTTTGGGAGGGTACAACAGAATTAGCAGACATGCTCCCCGGCCATAACGAGCTAGCAGTCCTCCCTTATGGGTGCCATCACGTCACCCCCAGAATGCCTGCCTACTGTGTGACTCTCAGCCATACAGTGAATTTGCTTCGTGGCTCTTCAGTTCGTGAGGTTTGGCAACGCTATATTGGTCTAAAACCACCTTCCCCCCTACCAAAATACTTGCCAGAATCCTAAACTACCGGACCATACCACCAATAATGGCTCTGAACTCCGCCCACCCAGTTGGAAGAGACGAGTGTAGGAAGTTCAAGGCAATTGGCTTGGCATTGGAATAAGATGATCCTGGAAAAGAGCTCTGGAGAAAAATCTCAGTCCCCACAGTCTGAAACTGCAAACTGATATTCCCTTTAGCCTTCCCCTATCTAAATGTCAACAAAAAGAACAATACTAACAAGTCCACGGTCCACTCCAGGTCTCTCAGAAAGACACTTCCTAAAGGTGACTCTACCCCAGAGAAAATCTAAGGGCTTGAAACTCTGAGGCTTTAGCAAATTTAGGAGGATCGCGGCTTAGATCTCCTCCTCCCTACAGCAAGTAGCATTTTATACAATAGGATCCTGTATCAATGCATCTCACTATAACACATGGCCTACTTTAGAGTTGGTCTCTCTTTTTACTCCCACAATTTTCCTATAGATTATTAGTACACCAACTCGATTGTATTGTACTCTTCAGAGTGCTTGGCACGCAGTAAGCACTCAATAAATACCACTGACTGATTGATTAGTTCTGAGAAGAGGGTAAGCAACCACTGTGCCATGATACTCTGGCTCTGATCTGAATTCTATCTTAGGAATTCCCTTAATAAACAGAAACTGGCAGCCTCTGGTTTTATTTAAATTTGCCCACCCTGGGGATATTTTTTCAGGTTTTGCAGGTGCGAAATTCAGCTCAAAGAAGCTGTGACACCTTTTTATCCCGAGAATGGAAAATTAATCTCTTTTTCTCCGTGAGAGATTTACTGAGAGTACATTATTGCATATTTCAGTGGGACCTTGACTATGTCGGCATTTCTGTCTACAATGTGGTTCAAAACTCGGACCTTGATGATTGTCTTTTAGCCGGGTTCCACTAAGTAAACTTGCTCCAAACAAGGAGATGGAAGGCAAAGTCAACAGCAGAATGTGACCCAGCTATACATATGTTCCTTCTTTTTATAATATTGCAAAATTTTCCAGGCTTTTGGCAGAAGATATGTTCAGATTTTATGTTTTGGTTTGCTTTTGGGTTTTTAAATTTTGCTTTGCTTTTTAAACATAAAGAAGTTCACATACCATTCACTCTAATCAACTTCCCATTCTCCATCCCCAAGCTTCAGCACTTGATCCCATTCCCCATTCCTAGTTTGGCCTTCTGCTTTCCCTATTTTCTCCAACCTCTTGGGTCTTCATCCCTGATTTGGTCCAACTCCCCTAAAGCTTGATGCTTATACATGGTTCAGCCCTGGTCCTTAAAAACATCTTGAATTTGCAAAGTGGCTTTACGTTTTAAAAGTACCTTGATAAGCAATGATGCCATTTTAATCTCACAATATCCCCTGTGAGGAAGGGATAGCAAGAATTATTATTTTCATTTTACACTTGAGGAACGGCAGCACGGAGCTATTAAGGACCTTTCCTGAGGACATAAAATATTCATTCATTCATTCAATTGCGTTTATTGTCCGCTTACCGTGTGCAGAGCACTGTACTAAGTGGTTGGAAAGTACAATTGAGCAAAATTGGCCAGTGGCAGAGCTAGTCCTAGAACTCAGATCTCCTGACTCTACTATCCCTGATCAATCTCACCCTGCATGCCTTACCAACACATGTATCCTATTCCTGCTCTTCTCAATTCCCGCTTTAAGTTGCATTGTCCATCTGCCTGTCCTTTTTATTTTTCCTGAAGAACTCTGCCCTCACTAGCCAGCTCTTGATCCGTATATCTGAGAGCTACAATCTGTTTATACATTACAGAAGTTACATTATCATACATAAAGCAAATAAAATTTGAATGAATGCCCAGAGAAAATACTGGATTCACTAGCGTAACTGCCTCCACTGCATAATTCTCTCCCCACATTGTCTGAGAAGGAAATGAAATATTTTTTCTGTTCCATGTACCAGTAATTGTAAGAAGAGATAGCCGTACATGCTGTGCTGGAAGAGCAGAAAGGTCAGAACATGGTAATGCCCAAGTGGAATCTCGTCTTAAAAACGGGCAGGCTCTGGGGTAGGAAGAGGGCGAGGGTCAGTATCACCAGAGAGAGCGGCTCATGCCAGGTTGTGAGTGCTTCAAGATGGGAAAAGGGGAAGGGTCAGATGAGGAGTTTCTTCTTTAAAAGTCAGGTTCTTGAATTAGAAGAGGAGAAGGGAGTACCTATTGAATGCAGCTCTTTGGGGAGTGACAGAGAAGGAGGAGGCTCGATCTCAAATGGCCCCTTTGCTTTCTCTTCCTTCTCCACTTTTTCCTCCTGCTCCTCAAAGTGTTGCACTTAACAGCACTTCCCATTTTGAGTTGCAAAAATTATGCCAGGTGGGGCAATTAGGCTAGTAAATATGGTACATTTCTCTTTTCAATCATACTTATTGAGCCCTTACTGTGTGCAGAGCACTGTACTAACTTTTTGAAAGAATCACAATATAACAGACACATTCCCTGCGCACAACGAGCTTAGAGTCTAGTTTACAGTTAATAAATACCATTGACTGGCTGCCATAACTATAAAAAAAGTGGTTTTGGTCCTAAAATGCTCTTACCAATCCATCAATGGTATTTATTGAGGGCTTACTGTGTGCAGAGCATTAGATTGTGTTTGGGAAAGGACAATATAACAGAGTTAGTAGACATATTCCCTGCCCACAACAAGCTTACGGTCTAGAGGGGGAGACAAACGAATATAAACAAGTAATTTATAAGATATAATTTAAACATGTGCACATGAGTGCCGTGGGGTGAATTTATATGTGAAAGACTGTTGCTCTTTGCTTCTCACTACAGAGCTATCACCCAATTTTCTTAAGTGAACATAACGATTAACAGAAGAAAGAAACACTTAAAAATTAATCTCACATCTGCACGCAGTGAAGAATTTCTTTCAGACCAAAAAGCAAGATCAGGATTGTAAGGGGCATAAATTACCAACCCGTGTAAACACAAATCATTTTTTAACAAATTATACCTGATGAAATAATTCCATGTCTATTTCAGCTTCTGATTTCCATGAGCTTTCATCTGATTCAAAGAAAAAAAGAGTATTTGAAACATTGTGGTATTGGTAATCCAAGTGCTACACGGTATATGCTGTTTCACGAATACTGAAAAGCAGAATAAGAGCAAATACACCTGCATTATTACAGGTTCTCCCCTCACAAGTCCATAGGATTAAATGTTCAGACTCACCAGAAATATTCTCTTGAAAAATGACTTTAGTTCCCTTCAGAAAGTTCTTGCCAATTAAAAAGACTTCCTCCTCTCCTTTGACCGAACAGCTGTGCAGGCTTTTCTTTAGGATTTCTGGCACTCCTGCTGGTTGAGCTATGGGAAAATAACAATATAGTAAAAAAAGAGTGCCAATACATCTTAACAAAACATCCTACAATTCATTCTTAATTATTCTCAGGATAATTATCTAACTTATTGATTATCTGTGCACCAGGCTTTCTTCTGTTTCTGAGGACAATTTCACTCCTGGTTAGCACCTCTACCAAAGGATAGGGAAAAGGAAAGGTGAATTGAAAAAATCAATACATATTTTTCAAATATGCACACCCACCCTAAAATTGTTTACACATTTTTTCACGAAGCATTTAAACTATTTTACAAGGATACATTCTTATCACAATTATCTGAGTGGGCAGAGAACTGAATCGCAACCACATTCCGTTTTGCTCCGAAACCAAGAGGAGGCTCTTGGGCTATACTTAGAACTAACACAGAGCTTTATTTTCAAATCAAGATTTAAGCAATAGCAAAGAGCAAAAACAACTGCACGCAAACTACTTTCTGGGAATTAGATGCTCTGGGCTGGAGGAGTATTTCACCTTCGCTCCCCGTCTCTTCTCTGATTCGATGTTAGAAAGGGGGAGTGAGGCCCAAAACCTAGAAATCATGAGAAACTTCCTTTCCCCCTTCCTTACACAAATAACTGCTGGAAGAGAGGGTAGGGCTCAGCATCAGTACAAGAAAAAAAACAAGGAAGACAATGAGTAGGTTTAATTTCTGGCTCCTTCCCTTGCACACGCGACATCTGATTATAAGGCTGAATTATTTTTCCAATTTTACGCTCACATTTTAGGAATCCGCCTTGGTCTCACTGTGATAAAGCACATTCAGTTCTCCTCTGACACAGGGGCTACGTTCTAGCACAACGCACCCCAAAGAGAGCTCGCATTTTAATATGCATGTGTTGACCAAGGCCATGCGCATTTACACAACTTTCTTCCAACATTACAGAGTACTGTTTCAGTCCAGGCACAACTTTTCAAAAAAGCACTCTTTATTTCCCCCAACAGTGTTTCATCCAAAATACATCCTGAAATCATAAATTAAGGGAGAATTGCATAGGTGCTGTTAATTCCATAAGATCTCAAAGTCGATGTCAGCAAGATTCAGAGATCAAGTTCTACAGTCTACTGGGGATTAGATAACAATTTTTAGCTTCCTATTTAAGAAAAATGTTGCAAATAATTTATTGATGAGAAAAACCAAGCAACAGAAGTGAACAGAGGCAGAAGCCTATCAAATTAGCATAAAGAAATAAAACCAGACCATAATCCTTCCTCACTTTCATGAGAAATTTCACTTCATTAATGCAACTTATATTTCCCTATTAGCTTTTTTTTCTAGCTCATTATCTTTTCCTCATGTGTAGCAGGAATACCACTGTTAATGAGGCTCATTTTCGGGTACATGTCTACCTTCATAAATTTTTATTTACTATAAGGAAAGAATTGGGCTATGGATGTTCAAATTAATTTTATTTTTAACTTATGATCATAAAATGTTTTCTCAATTGTTTAATGGTTATCTAGTAGAATAACTTCACCCGTTTAATAAAGGATCTTACAACATTTATGTTGCTCTATATTTCTCTTTGAAAAGAAAAAAATAACCTACTATTAAATTAAAAGAAACAAAAAAAACCCCTCACTGCTTTATTAAATACCCCCAAAATATTCCCTTAGTTGCTTTGCAGTAACAAAGATAATAACTGTGGTATTTGTTAAGTGCTTACTACCTGCCAGGCACTGTGCTCAGCGTTGGGGTAGATACAAGATAGATTGGAAACGGTCCTTGGCCTAGAAGGCGCTCACAGTCTAAGTGGGAGAGAGAACAGGTAATGAACCCCCTTTTTGCAGATGAGGAAACTGAGGTACAGAGAAGTTAAATGACTTGCCCATGGTCAGACAAGAGGCAAATGGCGGAGCCAGAATTAGAACTCAAGTCCTCTGACTCACAGGCCCATGCTCTTTCTACTGGACCACACTGCTTCTCTGAATTTTTTTTTTAACCTAAATGATCCAGTTCGTCTTCATCAGAGGTGGGTAATGATTTAGGCTGGTGGGTCCCTTAATGACTTTTTCTCAATTATTGAGGGTCACACCCAAAGCGATATGTGATATAATATTTCATATCATGTATATTTTATTTCATGTAGATATGATCACTCTGATACTTCTCATAGTGATATGATTAAGAGTGGAGGAGGAAAGGAAGGATTTAAAGGAGAATCAGCAGTTAGTACTTCCGTTAGTAACTGGCTTCGCTCTGTGGATGCAGTCAGCAAAGCCCAGAACCACGAAAAGTAGTGGAGGGCCCCACTGCCAATTAAATGGCAGGCTAAAGTAAATCCACTGATTAACTGAATTTGGACCACAGGCCATTTTGCTCAATACTGGGTTCACATGGATGAAAATAAAGTTGATAAATGTTAAAGCTCCACGTCACTTCCCTGGTTGGATAGACAACCTGAGAGAACAGAGCATGTCCCTGAATGATCTTTTTTCAAAGCATCTCACAGAGCCCTGATTACATTTAGAAATCTTACTAAAATTCTTTATAAAAAATTAGGAATTCCAGGTTTGTATTTTTCTGGAAACTTGGGAGCAGAGAGAGAAGAAATACTGCAAACAATGGGAAAGTGTAAATTGTGGGAAATAACTTACTTAGTATATTATTTGTCCTTAGCAAGGAGAACCAGGTGTTGAGCTACAGGACTTGTGGGGAAAGTTTCTTTCTCTAATACGGAGGTGGGAAGTGGTTTTTTGGCCAGAGCGCTACTCATTTTCCAAGAGAATGGAGAACTACACAGAGACTCCTTTCCTCTTGGATATCAGGGTGAGAGGCAAGTGAAGGTGGGGATTTAAGAAGCAACAGTTGAAGAAAAGATATCAGAAGCGATTCAATGTACTGGGAAACTTAGCTGTTTTTAGTGGCGGAGAAATCCCAACTCACATAACTGAGGTTTTATGTTTTGCTTCAAGTCTCATATTTGCTTTGCAAATTTATTTATTTGGAGGACAAGATTTATCTTGATCAACAGTTCGTAAGAGAAAAATGGGGGGCTTATTAGTAATTATGACATGAGCATAGACAATCCTCAACTAAGACATCTGGAGTTAAGATAAAGGACACTTACAATGTTCCTAATTTACATTTGGTTTCATCTTTACAACACATCAGCAGGGCTGGATTAATGCAGGATTTGCCCGTTTTTCTCCCTCTCCTAATTAAAAAAAATCTAGAGCATCGATTGATTTTGAGGTCCTGAAGAATTAATTTTTGGGTCTCTCTGCCTGAGGTGATGATTGGCACAAGTTCTTGAAACAGCAAATGCAACAGAATCCAAATCATAGGTAAAGAGAAGGTACAATGTTGATTTGTTTAGCTCACTGTTGCATAATTTATAAATGTTTTTGCTGTTTTCTGCAGCGTGATTATGTCAATAGTGAATATGCATAAGCCAGCAAAGCACATCATCAACTGCATTAAATAAATAAATATGTAGAGTGGAATAAAATCTGTGGTTGCTAAAATCACCCTTACAGCTACACTACAGATTTAAAGAGGAAAAGTTAGCTCATTTTCTCAACTAAAACGACGAAGCCAGGGTCACAGTACATTCAAACCAACGCCGTAATCCCGAGTCTATAAACTCATCGTGGGCAGGGGACATGTCCACTAACTCTGTTGTATTTTACTCTCCCAAGTGCTCAGTACGTGCTCTGCACATATTAAAAGCTCAAAAAAACCCACTGATTGATTGATTACTGTAAGAAAAATCTCATTCCATTTTCCTCCATTTGAAATACAGAGCTAGGGTGGGGCATGCATAATGTTGACAAATAGAAATGGGTTAGTTATCATTGCATTTATTACGCAAGTATGATTTAAATGACATATGACCTCATGCCACTGTTGTCTGGGGAGCTGAATGCACGGTAAAAATCGGCTACTGCATTTGGGGAAATGGAGAGAATTAGAGAATTAGAATTAAATGGGCTGCACGAGTTTCAAATGAAAGACAGCACATGACAATATGACTTCTGGCCACGTGCCTTCGTTCCAGTGGTTACCTGACCCTTTCTGGAATATCAATGTACATTCCTGCCTGTTTCCTCTCTTCCTGCCTTCCCTCATCACCTTCTGTTCCCATTTCCTCTCTGCCTCCTCCCAGCTTCCTGTTTCCACCTCCCAGATTCCTGTTTCCACCTCCCTTCCAATCTCCAGTCCAGTTCCTTTCCCGATTTCCTTCACGTCCCATTTTATTCCAACTCTCTAACCTGAACAAGATGCCTACATTTACGTAAAGGTGGAAACAATTCAAAATGGGGAATAAGGTATAAAGTTTTTCAAACTGTCTCGTCTTCTGTTTTAACAAAGTCGTCTCGCTCCGCATATTTGTTTCTTTATGGCATTTCTTAGGATGCGAGTTTTGATGATCAGTTCTTGTTGCTGGAATCTAAGCATCTAGTCAGCTTCATACAGCATCTAGCAGCAGAGGTTATTTCTCACAGGTTTTTTAAGTTCAGATTTTATAATGAGGCTAAATTCTGAAATATTACAAAATGGGAAAACTCATAGAAGAGCAAATTATATTTTTTAAATTAACCAAAGTTTAAAAGCTTTAGCTTAACTTTGATAGAATGAAAATAATCTGACTGGTAGTCAAGAAATCAGTTTTATTACTGAGTGCTTACTGTGTGCAGAGTACTGAACCAAATATTTGGGATATCATGCTTTAACAGAGTTGACAGACATGTTCCCTGCCTACAAGGATGTTAAAGTCTAGAATTGGAGCTTACCCTCCGAAGTCTAGTAATAACCATGGCCCACTTGTGTAAATATTTCTTGGAGTACTAGTACACTACCATATTATAGTATATTTATTATATATTATACTATATATTATATTGTATACATATATACTATGGTATATATACTATACCATATTATACTGAAGCAGCGTGGCTCAGTGGAAAGAGCCCGGGCTTGGGAGTCAGAGGTCTTGAGTTCTAATCCCGACTCCGCCATTTGTCTGCTGTATGACATTGGGCTTCTCCGTGCCTCAGTTACCTCATCTGTAAAATGGGGATTCACACTGAGAGCCCCATGTGGGACAATCGATTAGAACAGTGCTTGACACATAGTAAAGCACTTGACAAATACCACAATTATTATTAAGTGACTCACCCTAGGCTCACAGTAGTGTGGTGACAAAGCTAGAACTCAAAACCAAGGTCCTTCGACTTCCGGACAGTCTTCCACTAACATCACAATGCCTCCATTAACTTCCACTGGCATTTTTCGTAGCCTTTGCAAGTTGTTCCCCAAGAAACATGGTAATGTTGCAGTATATGAGATTTATTCTACGAGATACTGCATATCTGTATTTGATCTATAAGCAGTCATACTGTCTAATTAAACAGTAAAGACAGCCAAAGTTTCAAATTAGAAGAAAACCATCTAGAGGGTAAACGTGAACATGAAAATAGAAGTTCTGACTTAAAACTGCCATATGAATGGACATGAATATGTCCATACATGGACAAATGTATGGACATATATGAATTTTGGAACAAAGTTGCCATTTGCTTTTTTGCAGGTCACACTTCCTGTTCATATATGACATAAACCAAAGACGTCATGGGAATTTCAGACTTCACTCAACATCTTTAGGAAACATTTAAATGCATTTTTCAATGAAACGCAATATACGTTTTTCAAAGTTACACAACAGTATAAATACTCAGGAAACTCCATTCCTAGATCAGCATGATAGTCCTTCTGCACTCAGGATGCCTCACACTGAAACGTGAGGTCTTTGACTACTCAACACAGGAGTGAAAAGGCCAAAAAATAAGAATTTTAAGAATGCTCTAGGAAAAAATAAAAACTAAGCAACCATCAAACCAAAATATGTGCAGCGAAATGTGCACTTTATAAAGCTTCAGTTATTATAGATACAGCGGAACCAGAGCACCTAACAGCAACCCAACAGGAAACAAGAGAATGGAGAAAAGGCTCTGTTTGGCTCCTCTGATTGCCATGGTGCAAAATAACACAGAAGTACTGCCAAAGAAAATAACCCTTATTGTAATCTTCGGTAAGTGGTCTAAAAAGGAAAAAAAGAATCCCCTTCCCCTTCCATGTTTTGCTAAACCAATTTAAAAGTATAGGACCTTCCAGTATTCATTTTAATCATCCCAGAAACAGACAATACCCATTATGTCATTATCATCTGCATCGATAGCATCTATTGAGCGCTTCCTGTGAGCAGAGCACTTGCGAATAAAAGTAAAAGTCGGGGAGTCTACTCACAAGGGTTTACAATCTCAGCTACATAATTTCATTTAATAGAGACAGCCAATCCAGTCAACTATTTTCTTATGCAAAGTTAGTCATGGATAGAGAACAATTAAACATTCATCCAAAAAGAATCTGATTTTCCTTTTCTAGAATCGTAATCTGCCATCAGGATCAACTTCTGACACAAGGGGCTTATTATCCAAGAAAGCTGTTTACTTTCATCATTATTTGTCATTGTAAACTTGAGGTCTACCTACTGTAGTTACAAGTTAATAATGATATTATAAAAAATTAATTATTCTGGAAATTGAGTTAACACAATAGCCATAACTACAGGTCTTTTCACTCACTTATTCCAGCGTATTTACTGAGCAATTACTGTGTGCAGAGCACTGTACTAAGCACTTGGAAAGTACAATTCATTTTAAATTTCATTCCAAACATTACCTTTCAGTTTATCCTAGAAAATCGAGCTTCAGTTTTAAAAAGGTTTCGGACTTCAGGCAAGAGAATTTATTTTGCTACTTACTGCATAGGATCGGAGAAGAAGGTGTTTGCAGAGTTAAAGTTGAGCCATCTTTTCGTATGATGTTAACCCGAAATACCAATCTGGCCCGAGTGCTTTTTTTCTTGGATCCAGCAATTCCTATTCGAGCTTCAACATCAGCATTCCTCAATTTCAGTATCCCCACACAGTCCACCCTAAGAACACAAAAATAAAAATTGCATTTATTACTAATTATTACATGCAGTCATATGCCATTATTTTCTCTCTAGACCCATATTCCTGATACAATTTTGCAAATGGCTTCACATAACTGATTTTTTTTTTTTTTAGGAACGCCTAGGTAATGAAGGAGCGAGAACTGGACTTCCCAAATTTTCACCAGCTTTCTTCTCCACTATAATTCACTTAATGCTTGGATTTCTTAGCATTTATCATACCCTCTTCCTCCACGGAATACATCTGATGAATGGTTGGGCACATTTCTAGAAATGCCTTGTCTTTTTCATGTACACACTGAATATGTCCTTTTGAAAAAAGCTACTTATTTTTATTAATACAGTAAATGACATTACAAGCTCGTTGTGGGCAGGGAACGTTTCTATCAACTCTGTTTTAATGAACTCTTCCAAGTACTTAGTACAGTGCTCTGCACACAGTAAGTGATCAATAAATACAATTGATTGATTGGTAAGATAATGGTTTAAAAGAACTTCATTCCTGTGGTTCTGGCCTATACTAATACCTCTAAATGGACTATCAATCATATTTATTGAGGAGAGGAATGCCGAGGGGCCAAGGAAAATTAGAAATATGAAACCATCCACATTTTTCCTTAGGCATCAAGAACAAAATATTTCAATACATAAAAGCCAACTATTGCTAAAGACCTCTACCTAAGTTTCAGATTTCATAAAAGTTAGGTGGTGAAGAAATCCTAAAAAACAGAGCGAAACGCCATGCCAAGAAAAAATCATCATCGAGAGGATCGTTCTCAAATCTGGCATGTAAAAAAAAGGAATCGTGAATACTTAAAAACACATCGATTAATTCCACTAAGTACTGTACCGCTCTGAAACCCCAGCGCAAGATTTTCAGTCTATGTTTAGCATTAAAAAACTAAAACTGCCTTGAGCTTTGTGAATTGATATGGATTGGAGTAAGGAGCCACCCTGCCTAACAATTTTGCCCCAATCTCATTCCTCACGAAAAGAGCCCCAAGTTGGTCTCTAGAGAGCAGTCTCCACCTTATTTCTCCATCAGGTTCAAGAGCCTGTCAGAGTCTTAATAACAACAGTAATAATAATAATAATAATGATGTTGGTATTTGTTAAGCGCTTACTATGTACAGACCACTATTCTATGCGCTGGGATAGATACAGGGTAATCAGGTTGTTGCCCATGAGGCTCACAGTTAATCCCCATTTTACAGATGAGGGAACTGAGGCCCAGAGAAGTGAAGCGACTTGCCCACAGTCACACAGCTGACAAGTGGCAGATCTGGGATTCAAACCCATGACCTCTGACTCCCAAGCCCGGGCTCTTTCCACTAAACCATAATGAAGCAACAGAGATTGAGGGGCAAATCTGAGTGGGCGTGCTCCCTCCAGAGTTCCAATTTTCAGAAGACGTTAGAAGAATCAAGGAAAAGATCTACAGGTGTATCCCTGGGTCTGCATGACTGCAATACAAGGAATTCCGAGATAACCTGTGTAGAGGTAATTTTAGTTGAACCAACAGAAAATGGCAGAGGGGAACATGGCCAGGAAATCTCAACTGGCTCACTGTTGTTGGGGCCAAAGTGGTGGAGCCGTGATTCAGCTATCTGGACACTGAGGTCTAGCCTGGAACCATTTAATAGTCTCCGGTCCTCTTTCTGCTGGAAAAATCAATGGTGGCAAATGGATTACGCAGAAGCCACATGGACTCGTAGGGGAAAAACTAATACTAGTAGTAGTGGGGAATTGGAAAAGGAGATGTAAAATAGGCAACCCAGAGACTAGTCTTAGGACTCAGATATGATTACTGCAGTGTCTGTTATTACAGTAAAAGGGGTGGAGTGTAAATGGTCCCTAGAGGGCCATCCCTGCAGTAATAAGCAAGGATGTCTATGGCAGTAGAATGTCAAACAATAACGAATTAAAAATGACATAGGAACTGCAGTGTCTGATAAGGTAGAGAAAGTACAGAGATATTTTGTTCCAGGGAAACAGACGGCACCTGTCATCCCAGCCGGGCAATTTGCAAAGCATGCCGGATAGGGAGAATTAAAATCAGAAGTAGAGAGTTATGAAACTGAGAGACTTACCAAGTATTACTGATGGAGAAGTGGTTAAGGAGAATAAGGCTAAAATGAAACCCTCATAATCAGTCAATAAATGGTATTTACTGAGGGCTTGGGAGAGTACAACGGAGTTAGCAAACACGATCCTTGCCCTTAAGGCTCTTATAATCCAGTGGGGGAGAGAGATATTAAAAATAATGATAATTACGCTATTTGTAAGGTGCTTATTATGTGCCATGCAATCTCCCAAGTGCTGGGATAAGATAATCAGGTTGGACACAGTTCCTATCCTTTAGCGGGCTCACAGGCTAAGTAGGACGGAGAACAAGTATCAAGTCCCCACTTTACAAATGAGAAAACTGAGGCACAGAGAAGTTAAGTGGGCAAGTCATTTAACTTCTCTGTGCCTCAGTTACCTCATCTAGAAAATGGGGATTAAGTCTGTGAGTCTCACGTGGGACAACCTGATTACCCTGTATCTACCCCAGCACATAGAGAGCACTTAACAAATACCAACATTATTATTTTTATTATTATTATTATTAAGTGATTTGACCAAGGTCATAAGAACAAAGAATAGAACTCAGGTCCTCTGACTCCCAGATCTGTGCTCTTTCTTCTAAATTATTGCTATGGAAAGCAACATATGTAAGGATATGTACATTAAGAGTGGTGGAGGTTGGAGAGGGTGAGTATCAAAGTGCTGAGGGGTACAATCTTAAGTGCATAAGTAGAGCGGAGGGGAAGGAGGGAAAGGTGGGGAGATGAGAGGTTGGTCATAGATAACGCGGACAGGAGGAAGAATTGGGTGGATAGATGAGTGGTTATAAGGGAAAGCTTCCTTGAGGTGATATGATTTTAGCAGGGTTTTGAAGATGGTTCTGAAGAATGGTGGTCTGTTAGACACGAAGAGGGAGGGAACTCTAGGCAGGAGTGAGGGGGTCAATGGCGAGACAGATGAGGTCAATAATAATAATAATAATAATGTTGGTATTTGTTAAGTGCTTACTAAGTGCAGAGCACTGTTCTAAGCGCTGGGGTAGATACAGGGTAATCAGGTTGTCCCACGGGAGGCTGACAGTCTTCATCCCCATTTTACAGATGAGGTAACTGAGGCACAGAGAAGTGAAGTGACTTGCCCACAGTCACACAGCTGACAAGTGGCAGAGCTGGGATTCGAACTCATGACCTCTGACTCCCAAACCCGGGCTCTTTCCACCGAGCCACGCTGCTTCTCTAGATCAAGGTACAGTGAATAGGCTGGAGTCAGAGGAGCAAACTATGAGAGCTGGGTTGCCGTGGGAGAAGAGCAAGGACAGATAACAGGAGAGAGCTGACTGAGCGTCTTAAAGCCAATCCTGAGAAATTTCAGTTTGATGAGGAAAAGTAGGATGGGTAACCACTGGAGGCTGTTGATGGGTGGAGAGACTTGCACAGGACCATTTTTAGGAGAGTGATCCAGATTGGAGAGGGGAGCGGCTGGACTCGGCGGCAGCAAGGAAGGGCAGGCTGTTAGAAGAGTTGAGAGGGAAGAACACTTTGTGCAGAGCACTGTATTAAGTGCTAGAGAGAGTACAATGTACCAGAGTTGGCAGACTTGTCCCATGCCCAAAAGGAGCTTACACTCTACAGGGGAGACATATTGACATAAATTACTAACATGTCATAAGTGCTGTGAGGCTGAGGGTGGGGTGGATATCAGTGAAAATGTTAAAAGATATATATAAAAAATGGTGCAGACACCAAAATGAGACAAGGCCAACTTCAGACGGAAAACGAAGAAATGGGGGGAGACAGATATTAACATAAATTACTAACACGTCATAAGTGCTGTGAGGCTGAGGGTGGGGTGGATATCAATGAAAATGTTAAAAGATAGATTAAAAAAAAGGTGCAGACACCAAAATGAGACAGGGCCAACTTCAGACAGAAACTGAGTGAAGCAGCTACCTCAAAGGACAATATCAAAGTTGATAGGGATGGTGGGAGTGGAATGGAATGGGGGCAGATAAAAATGTAAAAGCATTTAGCCTGAATTGGAATTGGAACCTTTGTGAACAAGAGCCTCAGAAGAAAATGTAATGGCTCTGGGTTCTCAAGGTTCTGCAGGAGAAATGCGTATCTGTACATATGTATTTATCTTTAAATTATATAAGTGACATTCATATTAATGTCTGTTTCCCCCCCAGACTGTAAGCTCACTGTAGGCAGAGAGCGTGCCTGCTAATTCTGTTACGTTGTGAGCTTCCAGGCGATTGGTGCAGTGCTTTGCACATAGTAGGTGCTCAGTGAGTGCCCCTGATTGTCTGGTTTATTACTTAGACTGTGAGCCCCAAAGAGAACAGGGACCGTGTCCAACCTAATTAACTTATATCTACCCCAGAACTTAGAACAGTGTTTGACACATAGTAAGCGATTAACAAATACCATAAATCAAAGAAAAATGCTCTGGGTTCAGGCAGACGTCTGTACGGACGTCAACGAAATGACACACCATGGAATGTTGTGTCCACGTGAAGGCTAATGTGACCACGTTGCATGGAACAGGAGATGGGAGAGAGCTAATAAATTCCCATCTCAGAATGGCCAAACGTTTGAAGCTGGCCCCGAACTGAGGAGCAACAATATCAGAAAATCCATCAGAGATGGAATTTTGGCTA
This sequence comes from Ornithorhynchus anatinus, assembly GCF_004115215.2. Lineage (NCBI taxonomy): Eukaryota > Metazoa > Chordata > Mammalia > Monotremata > Ornithorhynchidae > Ornithorhynchus > Ornithorhynchus anatinus. Next base: position 39,977,354 of record NC_041738.1, read on the forward strand.
AAAAACAGGAAGAATTTTTATGAATGTTTGCAATGTTTGCCTTTCACATTCATGTGCGGAAATCCCTCTCAATACACAGAATTTAAGAAAGTGACACAGGCAAAGGAAAACAGTCAAGAATACGATTAAAAATGCTTTGATCAAAAAATGACATTAAAATGGCTAATAAGACTAGCAGTAGCACTTTTTCTTTCTCTGTGTGTCCCAGGAGGGCAGGTTCTGTGCCTCATTGCATTATCCTCTCTCTCCCCCACCACTTAGCATAATGTTTGGCACATATTAGTGCTTAATGCCATTATCATTATTATTACATGCTATTTTGTGGGCGTTTTCTTCAATATATATCAACTAAATTTGGAGTATATAGATTTCATTTTTATATAAAATGCAGCAGCAACTTAACAATACATCATTTAAAGACTGGATGGTTAAAATCTGTATTACCAGTGTTATTTTAGTCTTTGCTCTTCTTTTTTCACCAAAATAACTCTTTCACATGCAAGTCATTCAGAAACAGGAATTCTGCTTTCAAACTAAATCTTGAAAGCTAAAATACAAAACATTTTCTTGCCCTATCACAAGGAATAATGCCGCGAGGTAAAATTATTACTCACGCCAGTGTCATGTTGTTGCTAGGATCGAGGCCAACTTCTATTACTGTAGTGCCTTCAATGTCGACTTCTTTACAGGGGGTTGTATTTCGTCCAGTTACCCTGCAGGCTTGATAGAACCCATGTGGTTTCACTCGACCAGAATCATTCCCCACAAACACTTGCAACACTACAGGCTCATTGTGGCCTTCCAACTGGAACAAAATAGCAGGAAATAGGAATGTAATTGACCTTTCAATTGATCTAATTATAAAATCAACATTTAAAACGCAGTCCAATAAGTACCTAAGCTATAGTGTAGCAATGAAACGACACAGGAAACACCTACATAAAAGGATTTGTGTGAAAATATTTTCAGAACAATGACTTTGAGCATTAAAAGATACACAATTGGAATTTCTAAATTAAAAAATAATATAAAGAGCATATATCGGATTGAGTCCTGTAGAAGAGGAGAAATGGGTGGGGGGTGGTTATTCAGAAGTTCCGGTGGAGAGGAAGGATGCTGAGAGGATAGAGGATGTTCTATCCTAGAGCAAAGGATTTTCTATGCAGGGAGTAAAGAGACTTATAAAAATCCTTGCATCCTGGTTTAAAAGCAGCAAGACGATGTGCCCTGCTTTGGGTTATAACATATCTGGAGATCTGGCTATAAGGTATCACTCTGCTCTCCTTCCTAAATCTAATGTAACAGTGATACATAAGCTCCTCTCCAGACAGTAAACTCATTATGGGCAGGGTGCGTGCCTGCTATTCTGTTGCACTGTATTCTCCCAAGCGCTTAGAACAGTGTTCTGCACATAGTAAGCACTCACTAAATGACAACTGATTGACTGACTGATAGAGGGGCCACGGAGCACATATTTGTATCTGCGACTACAGCCTAGACAGCACTTTCCGACTGGAACCAGGAATAAATCCACCTTCGGCAGAGGATTTAAGAAGGGAAGGAGGGAAGTGTCTATCTTTCCCCAAAGGTTTAGGAGGGAAATGCTTCTGTGCACTGGGGAGCTCCAAGGAGAAAACAGCCTACTGCAAGACGTTTGGCATTCAAGGGATAAAGTCTCAGTTATAATTGATGAACACAATGATACTTGTTGAAGAAATTGTTCTTTAGGTCTTCTAACATCCTGGAGTATGCACGTGATTTTTGAGATCCATTTGCAAACCATGAAAGCTATGTTAACAAGTTGTAACAGTTTGGTCAGAGAACCAAAGCACAGTTTTCTAGCCCAAGATAAGCAAACGCAATCTTAAAAGTTTCAATTCTAGTTCATTTCACACATTACAATCCTACCCAAACCTGCTTTATAATTTGGAAGAACACCTCTGTGGCTTGAATTATACTGTTCCTTTATGTTTCATACACTAATTTTCATCCAGTTGGAGACATTTCAGTAACTCCCAGCTCGGTTCCTCCCAAGGGCAGGCTACTCAAGCAGCTCAGATCCATGGAATGGTCAGAATTAAAAGGCAACATTTCCGCTTTGCCCAAGTGACGCACCATTTGGAGCCATTCTCTGAGGAAGTCTTGGGTGGGGAGAAACTGTGCCAGCAGAGGACAACTGATCATCTGAATCCTCTGGCACTCCTTGAGTCAATGAAGTCATCTACTGGATGAAATTTAAGGAGTAGACAGGCAGTTTTGTGCTGTTTCTGCCACTGCTAAATTAAAAGGAACTATAATTTTCCAGAAAGATGAAGTAAACAAAAATCCTCAACAAATACTGCTATTTTCCACTTCCTGTCAAGGGGAAGTCAGTATGGAGACTGCTGAATTTTACTCAAGTGAAGTTCCAGTACTTTAAAAGATAGGTGAGATTGTAAAAGTTAAAAGGAATGTTTGGAAATATTTTCTTTCCTGTAAAACTGGAGATTGAACACTCCTCTTTGTCTAGGAAGTGTTGTGTACTTATGATGTCAAGACCATCTGGTGAAGAAAAATTAGTCGCAGTTCAACTTTTTATTAAGGGAACATGGCAGGAAAAGAATGGTTGGAAATAAGCAGAGTTATTAATATACTGCTAGACAAAGTACCTTTACAGTAGGAAATCCTTGCTGGGTCCTATCTTTGACCGAGCCACGGCTGCCCTCGGTCAGGTATCGAGCTCTGTGCTGGGTCTCCGGCTGTACCACTATTTTCAGCTCTTTTCCCTCACTTTTAATAGGATACTGTCCACATAACATAGGGCTCTTCTTGGCTCCCGTTCCTTTCTGATTTTCAGATGCTCTGAGAAGTGGAAGCACATCATTGAGATAATGTCATAAGAAATATTTTAAAAGAGCAAGTTACATTGGAGGACAGGTAAAACCGGCAGGTAAAAGCAGAGCAAATGTCCAGCTAGAATTGCTTTTCAGACACAAAAACAACCTAGGGAAAGGAAAGAGGGTCAATGGTGTATATGGAATGTCTTTGAAAGATTTATAGCAGAAGACAATAGGAAGGAGGATAAGTGGAACAGGTGGGCAGGGGATACAGTGGAAGGTAAGGCTAACTCCTGAAATGGCTTTCTATCTTAACAATAGTTTGGCAGAATGTAGGAAAGCTTTTTTATATATATTTTCTAAGTGGATTTCCAAATTAAATAATTTCCGTGATAAATTGCCAAAAGCCGTCATTGAAAAATCATTTAACGTTGATCATTATTGATATTCACCACCTTTATGGATATTATTTGGGGCTTCTGGTGAGTCAAACCTAGGAATTTGAAATAACAAATACTTTCTGAAATGTGACTTGGAAAACATGATGAATCTAAGTGGTTTTAAACAAGTGCACTGTTAGCACCACTAATAATACCTAGAGCAATCTTTCCCGGATTCATGTTTTCTAACCGTATTTTTATCTTAAAATCTGAGAGTAGAAACATGAATCCAAGTGCCCTTACTATGGGAATCCACAATCAAGATTTTACTCTATATCTGTTTCAGAGGACCAAGAAGTAAAAGTTTTGATGACATTCAAGAGGTGTTAATGAGGTGTACATCCCTTTGATTCTATTTATCGTGATTATGTTGTCTTGTTTTTGTCCATCTGTCTCCCCCAATTAGACTGTGAGCCCGTCATTGGGCAAGGATTGTCTCTATCTGTTGCCAAATTGTACATTCCCAGTGCTTAGTACAGTGCTCTGCATATAGTAAGCACTCAATAAATACTGTTGAATAAAGAGCCTATAATTATATGTCTATCCAGGTTAGACACTCAGTTTTGAAACCTGCCTGCAAATCTGATTGCAGTAGTGTAGAGCACCTGACAAAATTCTCTCTGAACAGATCAAATCCTCTTTTCATGCTAGATTTCAAATTCAAAACAAAAGGTGATCTTCTCTAATTAAAAATTTCAAAAGTACAGTAATGTATTTCATTTATTATCTTGGCATTACACTTCTTCTCCAACTCCTTTCTTACCTGACTGGCTTTGTGATTCTGTTGTATCGTACTCTCCCAAGTGCTTAGTACAGTGCTCTGCAGATAGTAAGCACTCAGTAAACGCAACTGACTGACTGATGAGTGGTTGGAAGACATGTGAGAATGGAATGACTTTTTTGCTACTTATATCACAGCATCCCATAAGGTTTGGAAATGTCTATTAAGTTCAAAGACAACGCGGAAATACAAATGACCTTCATTCAAGAAATCAAATTTAAAAGTCTCAGGACTTTTGACAAAATACCAACCGATCTACCAATAAAACATTTTCAAATAATTTCCATCGGTGCAAGTCTTTCTAATCACTTTAATGACAGGACAATAATACGAGAATGTTATCATCTATTGGTCTGGGTGCCTTCCACCTGCCAACCTAAATGGACAATTTAGGCAACTATTCTTGTCCAATATTTAATTGGGATATTCTGATTCCTTTGCCTGCGTAATCCACCTAGTTGCCTCCAACATGCGAGACTTATACCTGCAAAATAACACCCTGAAATAATACCCTTGGATGACAATCATGACCAAAATCCCAGCTACGCTGATATGAATGAATTGTAGGCTACTAGAAATTTAAAGATAAGATATAAGAAGGAGATGGCCCAATAAGAATAATTACACTTTAAGGACTCTGACCTTGTTATACTGATTCTTCCAATACATCTTCTTGAATGTTGAAATCCGTTTTCTTGAATACCGGATTTAGTATCTGTCTACTTAAAAAGGGCAGGCACTGTTCGAAACTTGGTTAGAATATCTTCTCATGAACTACCATTGTGTATAGAGATAATAGGAAAGAGTTTCTATACTCTTGTGAAATTGTGTGTTTACCTCCTATTCGCTGACTACTAAAATTGGAAAGTTAGCTTTAAAAAAAAATCCTACTTGATTATTTCTAAAGAACGGTAGGCCACCAAGTTTCTCATCTGTCCAAATAGCAGCATTCTCTTAATGTATGATTCCCAACCAGCTAGTTGCCCTAAGAATTTCTGGGCTCTGATGTCTTTAATTTAGCCACACCCTGAGTGTAAGTAAAATACAATTCTCTTCCCAACAGATTCCTTGCCACACATGAGAAATGACTTGCGAGCATAAACTCCCACCTCCTTGAGTTCCTCATCAGGGAGTAAGGTGTGCTCCCAGACAGCTTCCCCGATTAAAGACAACTAGGAAGCAGGGTTCTATAGTGTCAGAACCAAATTGATCCGCGTGAGGAACCGAAAAATCTTAACACCTCTTCCAATGAAGATCAAGATTTTATTTTTCACAGTGTTTATACCTTTGTCTGAAAAACTAAAAGGAGGAATTTTAAAAACTGTGCACAATATTTCACGACGCTGACCATGATTCTTTCTCTACTGTATCCAAGGTCAGAATTAATGAAGAAATAAAACTTTCAACTATTTGCTATCTTATTTTGGGACTTAGAGTAAAATGTTTATTTACCAAACCCCGGCCTACCATCATAAATTTAAAATAGGTAGGGAAAAGCATGTGCGAATAGAAATTCTTTCAAATGTTAATTACAGTTCTCGTGATTATCCTAAAAAATAAAAACTTTTGCTTGAAAACAGTGTTATAGATCTTCCCTCTCGCCTACGTGAAAAATCACCTTAGGGATAAGACTTCGCTACAAGGGAAGAAAGGCAAGCACAGGTAATTCACTCATGTGGCCATAAAACACAGGCCAAAATTGCAATTACCTATTCTAATAATGAAAACTATAATTTACTCTTCAAAAATCTACTTCTGGGAGGAAGCTATCACCTGTGCCTTAATCGGAAGTTTTCCTGAACATTCAAATAAAATGCACATTTTCTTCAATGACGTACAGGGTATAAGAGGGATATAAGCATTTTAAACTCATTGTTCTTACTATCAAATAGTTTCACTATAATTTCTCAAATGGTCAAAGCTTCCAGTCTTGGATTTCTTAATTTTTTTCATCTAATTTCTCAGGAAACAATAGGCTTATATTTTTTCTTTAAAAACAGATCCTGAATCAAAATTTCTCTCTGGAAAAAAAAAATGAATTTATAAAAAACATAAAATAGTTCTGTCTGTTTTTTTTCAACAATGCTTTAAAATGAGGTTTCTTGAATAATTATTTCTGCAGGATTATTTAATTACATTATTTGCTCAGTCTTTCCTCTCATGGGAGAAGAGTTAATAAATTTGAAATATGACCTCTTTTTCAAGATCCTTGAGCACAGAGATGGTGTCTACTTTTACACTACTTAACTCCCCCAAGCACTTAGCAGAGGATTTTGCACACCGCAGGTACTCAATAAATACTACGGATTGATTTATCCTTAGTTCCAAAACACCAAGTATTGGTGTCTATGATGTCATCAAGTTGCAAACTACTCTGAAGGATTTTTCAATCTTTTCAATAAGGACAAATAAATCTGCAATTTTAGTAGTTCTCTGACAGACTTGGGGAAATTTTCCCAAGAAAATCCCCAGTTAGCATTTCCAAAGTTACGGGGAAATATTCACCACTCTAAGCTTTATTGCAAATTTAACATTAAAAAATTAGTCTAGCACATGGATGCCATAACAAAAGGTCACAGGGAGAGAAAAGTTACACTCGCTACACATTAGAAAAAACAGATAAATATTTTCTAAGGTAGCTACCGGAATGTACTTCATGAAGAGTGCGAACCGGTGGAGACGAAAGAACACTCAGATGTGCACTCTGTCCCCACTCTACTCCCCTCCACACACACAACCCAGAAGCACAGTAAGAAAGAAAATTAGAGATTTATTTCTGAAAAAAAAAAATCAAATACAGAAATGAATTAACATTTAAAACAAATTTGATTGAGCAATTTAGCTAACAAAATGTAAAAAACGTATTCATCTAATTGCTGAGAAATCTTAACAAGCCATTAACCTCTTTGCCTTCTCTTTATCGAATGAAGAGAGATTGAAGTAGACAGTGAGACGGAAGTCCTCACATTAAGTCTGAGCGAGATTCAGTTAGAGCACATAACGTGCCCAAGATTGTAATCTATTTCCAGTTCACGTGCCGCTTTAAGAGGGGGCCGCTATCGATGGACATTTATATTATTAATATCGTCACCTTCTGTTTGTAAGTCCACTCGAAAAAGCCAAAACGGCCCTTTCCATCCCCTAACCGGCTTGTTACGTAAATTCGGCCCAATACGTTGAAATCGACCACTCGTTTTACGCTTCGGCAAGTCTAGATGATTCTAGTTAAGACTTCTCACAAGCTTCGGTTCCGAGCTAGCATCCCTCCTACCTAACCTCACGTAGGAATGGAGGCTACCGCTTGAGAAAAGGGATGGTTTAGCAGTTTGGCTTTATAAGACGGTGATAGAGCTTAAAAAATGCAGATACCAACCCATTTCCTGCTTTTGAGTTTCCTTTGCTGTCCGTAGTGAGCTGGGAAAGCACGTAGTGAGGTGCTTTGGCACTGTCTGCGTCGAATATATCCATGTTGGACTCTTCGCAATCTCGTCGTTTGACCCCCGGCCTCTGCTTTGGATTTCGTTTGCGAGATTTACGCGGTACCTCAGTGTTATCGTTGTAGGAACTGGTGCTCATGTTACTGAAGTTGGAGGGGGAATCCTCCATCCACATACTGCAGCTCTGCTCAGATTCCAATCCGCACCCTTCATCCTGGCAGGACATCCGACTGTTATCCAGCAAGTCCTCCGGCGGCGGGGAGATGTACAGGACTGTGTGTCTCTTCGGTGTTGACGGATGCTGCTGGGCTGTGTTACCGGTTAACTGCTTTTCACTTACCCCTCGATTACTTACCCCCACGGCTGAGGAGCAGCTCTCCACTTGCATAGCCTTGCTGTCGGTGACTGAGGTAGAATAAATGGTAGGGCTGGAAGAGGTGGTAAAGGAGCTGCAAGCACCGCCCATGGAGGAAGAGGAGGGAGCTGAAGAAGCATCTGCAGTGTACAATTTGAGAGTAAATACACTATACGTGATTTCACCTGCGCTGGCTAGCAGTCCCATTGAAAATGTGATCTGTGAACCGATTGATTTTCCCCAGATGTATATTTGGAATTTGGTAAGTTTGAGAATGTAAATGCTTCAAGCAATACAAGGCCTAAGTAATGCTTTCCTTGTTTTCAAATGCCCAGATTGTAATATTTAACTTGTGTTACGATCATGGTTTTTTGTTTTTTCAAAAAGACTAACTTTAAAATTAAAGTTGTAAAAAAAGGCTGCGAAGCAAAGAAGGAAGCTTTTATTGCCTCTGCTGGACTGGTTCTTTTTGAATTTAAGCCATTTAAAATAATAAAGGAAACCCCAATGTGAAATGTATGCTTGTAGTCCACATTCAATGCCAATTAAATCATTCATTATAAGAATTTTTTTTGGAAAAAGTGGGACTGTGCTTAGCCACAAAATATTAAAATAAGTTTCTAACCTATGAAGCAGAGAACTACAGGTCATTTTTAATGCAGACACTCCCTGCTTCAGAGGCAAATCCTGGAATAAAAATATGAGAAAATAAATGAGAAAAGAGCTGCTGATTATTCCAGATATCAATTATAAAATGATAAATAAATAGAAAAAAATATTTATATATATATATAACTGAATTGTAGGCAAAATGGAACTGGTACCAGTCACTGTTAAATGGTTGGCTGCAGAAGTTGAGGACAGTAGGTGTGAAAATTATTTCATTTGGAACGTGCTGGGCACTACATGATGAGCACCACTAGGATTTCAGAGGCTGGAAGTGGCAGTTTAAAACAAAACATTCTGAAATTAATTAATCTCTAAATGCAGAATAAAAGCAGAGAAAAGAGCCAATTACTGAATCATTTTTCCTTCGAGAGTTAGTACTTCAGACCTCTGGCAATTGAATACCACTGTTCCACTTCCCTTTAAAAGGGATAGGCTGATCATCTATATTAAAAGGGCTACTTTTGACTTGAGTAATAGCAGGGTTTAATAACTTAAAAAGAAACAACAACAAAAAACAGAAAAATCTTTTGGGTGTAGCAGAATCGGTTCTTTAAAAAAGATTTTTGCAAATTCTGTTTATCACACCCTTTGTGTCTATGTATGAAGATAAAAAAGCAGAGCTCATCTTACAGTACAGATATTTCTAAAATCGTGGCATAGGGCAGAACAGCTCATTGAATTTTACAGTGTTTTAGCTCTTAGCATAATTTAGAAGGCAAACCAATATTTAAATGGTCAGCATAAATTAGAAATCGAAGGTTCTAATTTAAGAAGTAAAACAATCTACAGGAGAAAACTGGAAGCCCAACACAAAAAAATAAGAAAAGGTAAAAGCCTTATTAGGCCAATGGAATAGTGGGAAAATTTCAAATTAGTATTTTATCAGTCCAAGAAGGATCAAAGCTAATGGTTGAGGTAAATCTTAAAATAGTAATTGCTTAGTGGGGGAAAGTACTGTTTACATGAGTTACAGTACAAATCTGAAAATGATCAACAAAGTCTTGAAAGAAAATGGGGTGTACCAAATATATAATCAAATAATCTATTTTTTGTAAAAAAAAAATGGTATTGGTAAAGTACTTACTATGCGCCAAGCACTGTTCTAATCGCTGGGGTAGGTACAAGATAATCAGGTTGGACTCCGTCCCTATCCCACATAAGGCTCTCAGTCTTAATCCCCCTTTTACAGGTGTGGGAACTGAGGCAAAGAGAAGTTAGGCGACTTGCCCAAGGTCACGGAGCAGACAAGTGTCGGAGCCGGGAGTAGAACACGAGTCCTCTGACTCCCAGGCCCATGATCTTTCCATTTTAGGCCGTGCTGCTTCTCAAATATATATATTATAAAATAGTAATTGGGAAAAAGTGTCATTTTGTGTAAAAGTAAAGACACCCACAACATATAATCGCTGTCAGAGTTCAAGAGGAATGCTGCAGTTGTTAATATTGTCTATCAATAAGGTGCTCTACTTTTAGCCACATGGAAAGATTTTTCCCTGTGACCCTAAGTCCTGAAGAACCTGGGGCAGTTGGATGGTACCAGTTCCATTTTCCAGAGTTTGAGTCCTTGTCAAATGCAGTAGCTGAAATTGGAAGATTCAGTCACTTTAAACTGCATTCCAATTTAAAGAAAAATTGATCCTTTTTGTATCATGCATTAATGCAATGCTTTCATAGTAAACAAATATTTTTAAAAGATTTGTAAAATTACAAAATCTAGATGCTAATGTCAGTGACAGTTTAGGAGCTGATTTGCAGCCACTTTGGGTTTAGATCCGTTCTTTCCTTGTTTATTTAGAAATGCTATCTACCAGATAAAAAAACACAGCAAAGTGTGTTTCTCTAACGTTCTCCACGGGTCCCAACTACTAGCAATGTTGAAATTAGGTTCCTTTTTAACTTTTACTCTAGCCCTAATAGAAATACAAGTATGCAGCATGCAATGTTTGCAAATGGAATGCATAAAGCATGCAGCATGAATGCTGTGAACTTGTATTTCTGTAAAGCAGCTCCCTCCACCCCACTTCTTCAATGGTACAACTGAAACTAAACACCATGCACAGTCAAATGCAGAATATGAAAATCCCAGGGACCCCTGCCCATGACAGACAGAAATCATGTTGGAAAAGAAGGTCCATGACTTCAGAAGCTGGCTATAAAATTTTACGTTAAAATAAAGATCCATCGCAATTTTACAGAATATGTTGGAAATAAGCCCTAATATTGCTATTCGTTGTAAATAAAATTTTGCTTACGTGAGTCATAAAAGTCTCATTTACAACCTCCATGAAAAACCTTATCGCAATTACAGAATTTAGTTATCTAACAATCAAAGTCTGTTCTGGGACAGGTATACCAAACTGTGATATCATACCCTACATTAGTTAATTTTGAATGCATCTTTCTTGGAGACCTAACATACAACACTTGTATATTTTACCTTTAGTTTCCCGGATACACTTATTAAATAAAAGAGTATATTAGCACAAAGCTACAAAGCTGGAAATATCAAGACTATCAAAAGACACCAGCAAACATCTTTCCAAAGTGAAACACTACTTATACTAGGGACGTTTACCCCAACCTTGATCTTAAACTACAATTATTTTTTTTTTTTGCCTCTTCACATCTCAGATTAGAACACAATGTGCATGAAGGTTTCTGTTAATTGTAGGATATCCCTGCACCCTATTACTGCAGGCTCTTGGCAGGGGGAATCCCACTAATTACTATACTGAATTAAATAGAGGTCAAGGCTCCAGTTAAATGAATGCAGCAGTGTGTCCATACAGCTCTGGTTCCATATCAACTGAGTTCTGTGGATAATTTAGCAGAGTGCTTTCTAGATAGAGCCATATGTTGCATTACTTGAGAATGGGTAAATATTTAATGTTTCCAAGTAACTACTTAGTGTTTCCAGGCCAAGGCCCTTCAACCAGCTTCTTCCTTAAAATTATAAATGACTTGGGTCCCCAAAGTATTAATCCATCAGTAACTAGGAAAGAATCAACAGGTCACAGTGTTCCAAAGTTGTTTTACAATTCATAATATAAAATCAGTGGCTAAAACTGATTTAGAGGACTTGGGGTTAAGGCTGCTGAATTACATCTAACATGATAAATACTTTGAAGAAAACTATTTCTGTTTTGAATATTTAATCTTTGAACTCTAAATTCAGAAGTCATTTAATTCGGCATTCCTTACATTCTAAATGACTATCTACAAAAGGAGTTTTCTTGACAATAGAGAATAGGTAATTGAAATATTTAGAAAAATCATATATAAAGTCATCAAGAAATAGCCCAGTTCATAGCCTGTGAAGCTAGATGGCTAGCATAGGGCCCACGTCCACTTGAGTATTTCCTCAGTTTACATAAAACCTTTAAATATTCTCCTTATAAATATTTGGGGCATTTTTTCTGCTGCTCTCTCTTAGAGCTTCATAATACTCATGCTCGGTATTCAACAAATGTTGACTTGATTCATCTGTCACACAAAAGTGCCACTGGTCGGGTGTTCTTATCCTTTGCCTGTATCTTGTGCTCTTTGGCTTATCGTTCTCAGTTTCAGTTTGATACATTTTCTCTCTACTCTGCTTCCTGCTGCTGTATTTGTTAACTGAACAGAACAGATTACTCAATCGTCAACCTAGATTGTTGACTGGCCACTGATATCAGTTGAGTCCTGCCCTTGTATATGCAGTTATGTGGATTTTTTGTTGTAATTGTTACAGCTATAAATGTGATTACAAAGACAAGCTAATTCTGGAATCTATTTTGATATCTGCTCCTAAACACCATATTTAGCCCATTATTGCTACCACTTTATACTCTGAAAGTATATTTTATTTCATGGTTTAGGAGCAAAATTAGGTACCTGGTCCACAGTTTTACAAGTTTAGTTTTTATGTGGCTCTTGCCAAATGAAATTAGTGAACCATTAAATAGCACCTCCAAGTTGGAAGGTCAACTTCCCTCTCTATTGTAAAGAAAAAATTCATTTTTTCCTTTATATAACTGATATAATCGCCAGTGGGTAATTATCTTGAACCCAAATGAATTAATAATGAGTAATAGTTTAGGTCACAGCATTTTCTTGGCCCTTTAAGGCACATATTACCAAGTGGAATAATGAGAAATCCTGTTTAATAAATACAAATATTTAATCTTAACTTAGAATGTTGATTCTAAAATGAATACTCTAAATGTGGTGTAGAGTAGTCTTCTACAATGGTTTTCTATTTCCTGACCAACTGAAGCAAAATGAATCCTATTTCTGGCAATGTAATCGGCTAATCTGTGTTTCTGTCTAGCAAACCGAAAAGCCGCCTATTGGCCTATGGTCCCATTTCTTTCTGTGAAAGCGAAATTGAATTCCGATGAACTGTTGGAATAGTTAAGGTTTGATATGGAAATACAGAGCTCATTATTGGGCAGGGATTGTCTCTATCTGTTGCCGAACTGTGCATTCCAAGCGCTTAGTACAGTGCTCTGCACATGGTAAGCGCTCAATAAATACTACTGAATGAACAGCCGAACGAAGGAAACAGTCGACAAGGCCTAAAACGGCTGATTTTTGCTGCTGAATTTACTCCTACAATTCAAGTAGCAAAGAAAAGGTGAGAATGAACAAAAAATGGCACTACCATGCTTATGACAGTGCAGGATTCTTCTTTTCCTTCAACAAGGTTTTTAAATTCAAAGAAATAGTTGAAGATCCAAGTCCTAATGGATCTGTTCCCCTATAAACGTATATTCAGGTAACGTAACTTTTAAAAAATACTCTTCATGTGGCGAATTGTTTAAATGTGTGCAATGAAAGCAACTGTCATCATCAGTGGAATTTAACTTTCCTTTTCCCTCAGATCTTTCCTATAGAGATTCTTTAAAGTTTTAGAAAGAGCAAGTGCCTTTCAAAAAATTTGAAGTCAAAATGTGGTGCAAGCCACCTGATATTTAAATGCAGAGAGGCGCTCTTCAATTTTTCAACAACTGCAGCTATTAAAAGACTCCTCACGTGACCCTTGCATGTATGCCAGAAGGGCCAGACTACTGGCCATCGAAACAATCAGGAAAATAATCATCAACATAAGGATGGGTTTGGAAACGTATCTGGACTTCATAGAAAGTTTAGACTCAGTGATTTATTTCTTCAGCAATGGCTTCAAATTTAAACATCATGTCTGGTAAAAAAAGTCACGGGATGCAAAGGTACACTTTGAGAACGAAGGAGAAAGATACTCAGAGAACAAAAAATACGCAGGGTGGACTCTCTTGTTGCTGAAGAGCTGAATTATGAACCAGAACACACAAAGTGGCTGCAGACCTGCTTTTCAACACTTTATAGGCCAACCTTGGTTTTCTACTTTTCTTCTTTTTCTTCTTATATTATTGATGTAAAGTTAAAAACTTTACCCAAAAGTTTAGTTTCAATCAGTATCAATCCACGGAAGGAAGGAAGGAAGGAAGGAAGGAAGGAAGGAAGGAAGGAAGGAAGGAAGGAAGGAAGGAAGGAAGGAAGGAAGGAAGGAAGGAAGGAAGGAAGGAAGGAAGGAAGGAAGGAAGGAAGGAAGGAAGGAAGGAAGGAAGGAAGGAAGGAAGGAAGGAAGGAAGGAAGGAAGGAAGGAAGGAAGGAAGGAAGGAAGGAAGGAAGGAAGGAAGGAAGGAAGGAAGGAAGGAAGGAAGGAAGGAAGGAAGGAAGGAAGGAAGGAAAAAGACTTAGGAAGAAGTCTGAAAATGAGACCGACCTACACCCTGGGTGAGATTGGATGGGTTAAGTGTCTCTGGCACTATTTGTCTTCACTATTGACAGACACTGTCACACAACCCACCACACGATGCCTGTCTCTGAATGGCGGAGCTAGAATGCAAGTGTATTAATAGAAAAAACAACTAGCATCCCAGCAAATATAAGCAGCAATCCAATTTATTTTATTTAAGAAATAGCAAAGATTGTAGGTTTGGTTATTTTAATTTACATTATGATTTAAACAGTTTCCTCATTTACAGTCACATGCTGAAACAGCAATGCTATAAACCTACAGCAATCACAAAATTTAGACTTTAAAAGAAATCAAAACTTTGTAACAACTAGAAGATACAATAGTGGCAAGTTCTTACCTGAAACTTTTGTTGATGACTCATATTCACCAATACAGACAAAGAGGTTCTACTACTCGCTAATAAAAATGCAACCCAATCCAAATGCCAAAATTCAGTCCCCCTTTGGGCTTTCAAGAAATAGCAAAACTTTATTTCTATCCCACCTTTTTAAGAGTATGTTAATGGTAAACTGTTTTCCTAATAGATTCGGGCAACAAGAAAATCTGGGAAGCCCAAGATTTCTTTCATCTCTTTCCCTAAATCAACAAATTAACTCAATTTGCTATTGTCTATCAATACCTATCCATCACCCAGCTTCACACACTGATAGAAATCAAACAGTCGTTTTGATTGACCAGCACTATGGTTTTTTTTGTTACTGGCATTAGCAGAGAACACAATTACCTATTGTTGAGATTAATGATTATGTGACAGGTATCAAGATTCTGGATTCAAGCCAGGATATAATAAATACTTATTTCTTTAAGAGGTCATAACACCACCAAAATAGTACCTAGAATTTTCTGGGAGTTTTTCAGCTCTCCAGTTTTAGGAACTGTACATTTTTAAAGTTTTGCTTAAGACTCTGATATGAATTATACTACAACAGGTATTTTTCAGGTGTTGAGAGGTAAACTTAAACTTCACACAAATTGAGATACCTACCTAACAAGCAAATAGGATATAATTTGTAGCTGAAGAACTTCTAGCCCAGAAAGAAATGTCCAGGTCTTTGAAAGCTCGTTAGCAATCCCTTCCTTTCCAAAACCTGAAATCTGCCGGGAAGTTATTTTTCTACCGGTAAATAAAGTAGTCTTCTGCCCTGGTATCTCAGATTTGGTCCAAAGGGCCCAAAATAAAGATGAAGTCTTCAGATAATAAGTTTTTAAGATAAAAGGCCCCAAATTGTGCTATAATTAGTATACTAGAAAAGATTGCGGGAACTATGGGTAAAGCAAAGAAAGTACCACCAGTGGCCAAAATGGTAATACTGACCAAACACAAAAAAAGTAAATAGTTACTACTGGCTTAGAGAAATTAAAATTATAGAGAATAAAGGTCATACTGTCCAAAATGTCAATCAATGATATCTACTGAGCACCTACTGTGTACACAGAACTTGGGAGAGTAAAATACAGCAGAGTTGGTGGATAATGTTCCCTGAAAACGCCACCTTGCCATAAATTATTTCAAATATTTAGAATGCACGTCAATGATTTTCAGTTGACTACTAATAGTGTAGATGTGGGTGGCAATTTTCCTCCTAAAGTCTACCTTATCTAGAAGTTTTCTTTACTTGGAACAGAATGAAGTTCATGGAAAATCAACAACAAAATCCTCTGTTTAAAAAAAAATCTGGTTTTGCTATTTGGGTCTGGATGGAAAAATGCAATAGTTTCAATAGTAGATGAATTCTCACAGGCAACAGATAAAGGATATTATTTTCTTAATAAATGTCTTAATAAAACGATTAGTAAACAAATCAAGCACTTAGTACAGTAAGTGCTCAACAAATACGCTCGAATGAATAAATTTCCAATTGCTGCTATAACATGTGCTTCCATTATAAAATTTGGATATATTGCAATGAAAGTATTAGGAGACTTTCTACAAATATCTTCTGGGTATAACAAAACCCACAAATTGGTGAAAGTAAGTTCTGTGTAGGAATAAACTTTAGTGCCCAAGAGCATGGTGTCAAAGTACCATGTTACTATAATGCTCTCCGGCCTCGGATTCAATTTTATTGTACTTTACATTTCTGCGACTGTAGAAAAGGTGAAAAGCATTCTGCTAGTCAAGGACATGACAAGTCAAGCTAGTCAAGGATGAAATTTATAGTAAGTTGTTTGGAAAAACATTAGTTGTGCTGGTAACCTAAAACCATTTTATCCCCCTAATTAATAAATTTCCTCTAACTCAATAGCTACTATAACATAATTTTCCCATTTTGAGATTCTTAAAGAAAAAAATCCACTACATTTCAGAAATGACTAATTTATTTTTCCATACATTATTGATCCTCAAAGAGAAATCTATAATGAAATTGTTTTTTATATAAAATTAAAAATTAAAGGGAGGTGAGTACAATGGGCAAATGCTCATCTATTCTGTGCCTATCTAATAATCCCCTACAGTCTGTCACTTATAGGAGGCATTCCTTAATTAATCTTCCCTCCTTTCTGTTCATATCATTCCCTCAGCCATCTCAGCACTCTAATGTATTCATCTGTTTTTCTTTTTTGTATTACCTATCCGTTTGTGTTATTTATCCCTACACAGGGTTTCTTAAATATCGTTGCCGTAAACAAAGGGCAGAAATTGCATCTCATACTTCTGAATGTCCCACCAAGCACTCTGTAATGCTTACAAAGATGATGGTGATGACAACAATGAAATTTATAGATCAGAACTCTCTGTGAGTAATACCATTTAGGCAGCAATAGCATTTAGACAGCAATGCATTTTCGGGTGCAATCATTAGTAGATGGGACAGTCTGTTCTTCACACTTTTCGTCGTGACCCAGAAAAAAGTAACTATTATTTCAGAGATTGAGTATATCAAACCACAAATGAAAGTTGAGGCTGGAGATTGATTGATCCAAGACCAAGAAAAACATCCAAGTGAAAAGACATGTTGACAAAGGTTTACCCTCTAACAATGATGTGTGCAATTTAAGGATCTCTCTCGATTCATTGCTGTTTTTATATTTTTAGGTGCCAGGGATATTCTTTTTCTTTTCCACAGAATTAAAAACTCACGTTTTGCACTAATTCAGATCTTTCTGTAGTTGGATTTAGGTTTTCCAGGGCATAGCACCCTGCATACAGTGAGCATTCAACAAATTTTGCTGTAACTTGCACATAAGCTATGTTCAAATGGTAGCTTCAGGACCTTTAGTTACCTCACAAAGACTTCTAGTGGACTTTCCCATCTCTCGTCAACATTTTTCTAGTTCTTCTGGTCTAGCTCTTTCATCATAAATCATTCTAGTGGACAAAAATCACAATTATCATCATAGTATTTAAGTGCTTACTATGTGCCAAGAATTGTTCTAACTGCTAGAGTAGGTACAAGCTTATTACATCCCAGACAGGGCACAAAGTCTATGTAGGAGGGAGATCAGGCATTCTAGACTGTAAACCCTCTGTGGGCAGGGATTGTCTCTATTGTTAAACTGTACTTTCCAAGCGCTCAGTACAGTGCTCTGCACACAGTAAGTGCTCAATAAGTGACTGAATGAATGAATCCAGATGAGGTAACTAAGGCATAGAGAAGTGAAGTGACTTGCCCGAGGTCACACAGCAGGCAAGTGGCAGAGCCAGGATTAAAACCAAGGTCCTGTGATTCTTATGCAGTGCTCTTTCCACTGCCCTATGATGTTCCTCCACTATGCCATGCTGTTTCTCACATATTATAAAGTGTATGAGGGAAATAATAGATAAAATTCAAAAGTTGGGGGTGATAAAACTGTGACTTGAAAACTGTTACATGTAAAATGTATATGTTTACAGTTCTCCTAATCTCATACACCTAGATGTAATACAAAACCTAATAAAGACCATTGATCTAGCAACAATTCACAAGATATTGAATATGTCTAGTTAAAGAAATAGACTTTTCTGTGTGCACAAATGTGTGCTGCAACATCTCATTCTTATTACTGAGAGCACACTTACATCTAAATGGTTCAGTACTTGGCTACCGGGGAACTTGCCTCTAAGTAGCAAATTGACTCTTTCAATGTTTTGGATCTATGAGAGCTGAGAGAAACTGCACTACTCCTGCTAATAATCCTCTGCTTTAATTTGAGGGAACTGGAGACTTCGAGCTCTACTTAGGCTCCGAAAAGCCTGTGGGTCCCACAAGATCTCAGCTTTTACCTCTAGGATGGTACAGTGCCAAATACGATTCGCGGCTCTGATAGCCCCTGGCCTCATTTTTCAGGCCAAACCAGAAATGTGTGGGAATTTGCTTCTAAGGGAGCATTGCAATGCAAGCAAGGTTGGGCTACTGGCTGCTTGTCCTTGTAGGCCTTACGCAATCTCATACCTGCTGCCATTTCCCCCACTACTCGTAGAAGTGAGTTTAACCCAATGTATTTCCACACCCATGACATCATGAATGCCACATGGCAATCAGAACAAGGCTGGACCAGTTCAGTAGGGGCAGCAACTGAGGTTGGGGACAGGCAGGGCTTTGGGTGGTCCCGATTTCCGATCTCTACTGGAGTTAGCACATATTCCACGTAGGGGCCAGAATTCTA
This sequence comes from Ornithorhynchus anatinus, assembly GCF_004115215.2. Lineage (NCBI taxonomy): Eukaryota > Metazoa > Chordata > Mammalia > Monotremata > Ornithorhynchidae > Ornithorhynchus > Ornithorhynchus anatinus. The sequence goes on from NC_041738.1 coordinate 39,996,218, forward strand.
GAATATGCTTCACAGGGACCAAAGAAACACACTTTTATTACCTACTAAGACACAGTGAAAAAACTACCTCTTTGGGCTAATGAATTTTAAATGCTTTCTATCTTAGCGCAACACCTTCACGGGACATTCAATATAAGTTAATACATGCAGTTATTGGCTTCCCGTTCAATATCTTTTAACAATTATTTACTTCCATGAACTTCGAAGATTTGTTGTGAAAACTGATAAACTTCAAAAAACCTCCAGTTACCTGCATTATGAATATTCTCGTACTACTCGCACCCTCGTTTAACCCTCTTCTGGACAGTTTGGTGGCCCTGGAGGGCTCAGTAGCCGGCTAACACTAGAAGAGAAAGCTTTCCTTGAGTTTGATTGCCCAGTACCACATTAAACGAAGAGGTGAGAGGTGAATGAACAATCACCATCCTCCAATTTGGGATGTCCGACATATCTGCACTCACCTCATTTCAGGTGAATTGGCATCTCTTCACTCCCTTCTGATTCCTCCACCTTTCTTTCACTTTTCTGAATTTCCCAGTAAGATCTGGGCAATGCAAAGTTCATACTGTATTTCCAAAGCTGCCAAATTGGAGACCCAGAAGTCAAAGCAGCAAGGTTTAGAAATAACTTCAGTTTACTGCATAGGAAACTCATGCCATTTTCTAAAACACCTAGGTCCCAATGAATGCTAAATGCTAAAGAGAAAGTCCCAGAGGACTTAGGTTTCCTCGGAGATATGTCTGTGGATTATTCATTGCTTATTAATGCCAATTACTCCCTTCCACAGGCCTGATTTATAGAAAGTATAATGGTAAATTGTGAAATGTTTACATTCTTAGTAAGAAAAGGACTACCTGAAATCATTATTTTTAGACAGATCAAGCTTCATGAAAGTTAACAAAATACAAAGAACATATATTATGAGCATTAGATTTTAAGGAATTGGAGGAGGTAGCAGTCAAAAATGAATTTTGATAAAATATTAAAATCAATCCGCGGTACTTACTGAGCACTTACTGTGTGCAGAGACCTGTACAGGGTTTTGGGGAGGGTAATAGATACGATCTCTACCCTCAAGGAGTTGACTATCTAATGGGCCCTCAAAATTACATTTTAGGCCAATAATTTACATTTTATTTTAAAATAAGTCCCTGCTGAGGTAGGACAATAACTGATTCATCCTAAAGCAAATGACAGAGTATTGGATTTGAGTACTGGCATTTGAAATAAGTGAGGAAGGAATCTGAATTAAAATTTGGGGGAAGAAATATTGAGAGTTTCTTTTTTCTAACATTATAAAAAGATAGAATTATTACCTTAATTGGAAAAAAAAAATAAAAAAACTCAGGACAAGAAAGGCAAATTACAAGAATCCCTAACACTAAACAAGCACCAAGGCCTATTCACATACCTCAATCCTCAGAGATCTAAATATTGCCTAGGGTTGAAAGTCCTTAGAATTTACTGATTTCACATTAAGTCTGATCACTCTTCCCCTTGAGGAGTAGATCCTCCGTCTTTACGAAGAGCCCAAAATACTGCTCCAGGAAGACCTATTCTTCCAAAACTGTTTAAGTGATTCCAATGAAGAACCACCAAAATCATTCTTTAAGTTTCAACAAACGGGATCTTAGTATTCTGATGGGTTATTATCCCATTCTGCATTGTGGATGAGTTGCATTTTGTTTTGTCATGTAAAATATGTGTAAAAGTTCTGTATTGGTGAATCTGAGAAATACACAGTTTAAATAATTAATGAAATATTTTCATGAAAATCCATATACTTTGAAAGTTTTAACTAATTCAAACTTTATGAAACAGATGGTAGAACTAGAAGTCTGTTCCCATTTGGCTCCCTTACCTGTTGGCAGCTAATCCTGTTCCTTCAGAACTGAAAAGTTAGCTGTATTAAGAATCATATATATATATACATATACATATACGTATACACACATATAAAGATATATACACATATATATGTATATATGTTTAAAAGCACCCAATTACAGAGCAAATAATTTAACAGAACCTAAATTCATGTGACTAAACACTGTAGTGTTATGCCTACAAAAGCACAAAACAAATTACGTTTAAGTGATTCTGATTATTCTTGAAATATAATCTTGTCAGAGTGTTTTGTCAGTGTTTCTGGTGAACGTTTTTGGCTCAAAATAATCCATGAGAATTATCTCTATTACCACGAGAAATCTGAAGATTATTCTAAGGCTGTTTGTGTTAGCCATGTCTCAAAAAAGTGATAAATCATTTGCAAGCTTAAATTGGTTTCTCTACTATATATATAGTAATTTCGGTTTTATTTCTTAACAATAAAAATTGTAATTTTAGACTAAAACCAATCAGACACAAACAAAATTGTACATACAACTAAGAAAAAAACTGCTCGAGAAAAAACAGAGTTTGATGATCTGGACATGGCTAAATCGCAACAGCCACGTTTCTTCTCACCTCCACGATACCCTTAGTGCCAATTTACAATTTATAAGACGGGATATCACTTTTCTCTTGCATTTTAACTGTATATCTGTTGGTGCCATTCTAATCAAAGTTCAAAGAAATGTGAAAAAATCAGGATATTTAATTATTATAACTTTGAGTAACTGCATCTTCTGCCAATGTTTATCAATGAAAAATTTGAGAGCTATACTATACTGACATCTTTTGGTTTTATTTGAGTTGTTCCGACTACAATCCAGCTAACGTACTTTCAGCCTCTAAAAGGATCTGGATCTACCACTGTCAGCAGATACTGGATAAGCACAAAAGACACAGACGTTTAGTTCTACCCAGCTCAGTTTAGCTTTAAAAACGGTTTCAGAAGATATTAAAGAAATAAGCAGTTGGTTAATTTCTCAATGTGGATTTAAAGTGAAATAGAATTTTTGAGCTACTGAAAATATTTTTCTTATATTTTGCTCTCCGGTAAATTTTAGTGCAAAACTTTAAATTGTTTTTAAATATCTGAACCATATTCCTGGTACTTTTAAAACCAAATTGAGATAAAAATACAACCCATGTCATGATAGAAATATGGTGAATAAAAAATTCCATTCTACACAAATTAAATCCACAAAACCGGTTAGAAATGTCTGGCAACACTTGAAGAGTGAGCAGTGCTGTAAAGTTTCTTTGCCAGGTTCCAAGTTTTTTCTGCTCCCAGATGGGAGGTCTGCTTACTGCACTATATATATCAGGGTGAAGGTTCCTATACATAAAGTTAATGCATATGAATAAACATCAGACGCCATATAACGTAGTCAGCACCCATTTCAGATAACTTCCGGCTTAATTAACGTCTTTCAGCCGTCAGAAGTTGACGACAGCACCTCCCTCAATGGTCTTAACACACCATTTTAAAGACTAGAGGAAATATATTATCCAAGAAACCTCAATAATCCGGAGGGCAGATAAGTAAACCTCAGGCATGTCTGTTGCTTTGCCTTTTCAACCAAGTGAAGTGGCTCACCAGTCTATAAAACTGACTGAAGAGCAATCCCAGCTGTGCAAGTCATCACTGGGGAAAAGAGTAATGGCAATTTCTCCAAACTGTTCTCAGTTAGTAGCCTGTCTGCCCCCGTTCTTCTACTGCCCTCTTCCTTTTATTTTAAAGTATAAATTTGGGGCAAAGTAATTATTTATTAAATAGCAGGTCCCTTGTCCTTCAACAGAAATCAAATAATTTAGGAGACAAATATAAAACACAAATTCGAATTTCAAATACGATCTTCCACACTTTTACAAAGAAATTTCCCCATCTTGGATGGATAGTCTCATATTCAAATCCCTAACGTCTTTCATCTGAATATAAAATAAGCATGACGCCACCCTGGCCAGTAAGAGTTACACAAACATTTTAACATGCAATGATAAGGTTACAGTTACATGCTACAAACAGAAAAGAGATTTGAGCGTTTTAGCCTGGAAGCCTTCTTCAGGCCAATCGCCAAAAGAGAATAATTTTTCATAGATAGTTACAAATATTGTCTCAAATACCATTTTCTACCCATAGCTTGGACTTTAACCTTCTACATGCAGTCTACAAAGACAGCTTCAAACTGGTTTCCTCTTTTGAAGGTAGGGTCCATTCTAGGAGATGGCAGGGTCAATACACAAATGTCTTGCTGGTACGTTAATTTCTTGCTTGAACAGCTTATCATTCACAATAATCAAATAAGAATAAAAAAATTTGGGCCAAAGGAAATTTCAACCTCCTACAATGAACCCTCAATTATCCTCCATGATCATTTTTTTTTTTTAATCCAAACTTTGCCAGCACTGTTCACGTCGGCCAGAAGAGAACAACCTTATAGACATAATAGAATAAAATGAAATGCATACCAGCAGCAACTACAGCTGGAGGAGGCGATCCCGCCTCGCCACCACTTGTTTGACTCATGGATGCTACAGTTGTTTCTCTGGATGGAGGTAACTGTAACTCTTTCGGGAGAAGATCATAGACCGATTCTGAAAAGACAAGCAAAAGAAACAAATGAGACGGATATTAATGTTATAATCTCGATGAATTATGCGATTCATCAGAAAAACTCAGATTAAATTGAAGGAAATCTTTTTTTGGCCCTAACATTTCAAAAAATAGTGCTTTTCGCTAACACTCTGATTTTTTGCTATCAGAGTGATTTACAGCTGTCATAAAATTACTTAATTCTTATGTGGGTGCTAAATCGGTTGCAGATAATCTCTAGCATGGCCATCAATGACCAACAGGGAATGAGCAGGCACTAGATCGAGTGAAAATTCCCAAATAAAGTTTAAGGGAGGTTAGGTCTGCCGACAATCAGCTCCTCTAAAATCATCAAAACAGGTATTTATTCATATAATTGCCTTCACTGTAAAATCTACCCCCAGTCACCAAATTTTGAGCAGGAAATAATTTTCTTTTTCATTAGGGATAGTAACACACACTGGGGTACCACGAAAAGTAGGGTCAGACAGATTCAAGCTGACAAATTTTCTTTCTTGAAATGTGTGCAGGGGCCAGGAGAGGAAAGAGAGGAAGGGCTGAGGGGAGCTACCATACATTGAGTACCTACTGTAGGCAGCCCTTTGGATTGCAAAACTATACAAACTCCTTAAGCAAGTTGTCTAGCCTGCTGCCTCCTCTTCCTCTCCTCCAATTCTCTCCTTCCAACCTGGCTTCTGACCCCTTCACTCCATGGAAACTACCCTCTCTACTTCATTCTAATCCTCCTTCACCACTCAGCTGACTCTAACACTACGGACCACCCCATTATCCTTGAGACATTATCTAACCTTGGCTCCACTGACACCATCCTCTCCTGCTTCTCCTCTACACCGTAAGCTCATTGTGGGCAGGGAACACGTCTGCCAACTCTCTTGTACTCTCCCAAGCACTTAGTTCGGTGCTCTTCACAAAGTAATGCTCAATAAATCCCCTTTGACTGACTCATTAAAATTTTCTCTTCCTTCTCTGCTCCTGTCCTCCTGCTTTTCCCCTTTTCACTCCTGCTCCCCTTATCACTAGACATAATTTCCCACCATAGCATTTCCCCTGTTTTGGGGTTGCAAAAATTATGCCAAAAAGATGCCAATGTGTAAGCCTGTACTGTATTAGTAGAAAAGGGAGGGAGAAGATTCATCCTCCTGTTTCTGTCAATTCCTCAACTCTTTTACTGTCATCCAGGGGTGGGAAACAAACAGTGGTGGCTTTTTAACGCTTACTACAGAAGTGCCTAGGCACAACTTTGGTCAAAAGATCTGCTAATCATATGCAACCACAAGATGAATTAGAAATGGAGCGGTTTTATTTTTTAAAGTAATCTACACGGGGACAGTATAACTGAAGTAAGGAGCCAGGAAGGAATTCTTCTCCAAACACAAGAGTAGGAACTTTATTAAAGCACTAAATCCACTTCAGGTCTCTACATTTTAAAAGGGATGTAAAGAAACTAAAGATAATCTATAAGTGTTTAAAGAAAATAGGCTGTAAAAGGAAAGTTTAAAGGAATAAAGTTAGCCTGGATGATGGGGGAGGGATTTTAACTGAGTTTAATGAAAGCTAATATAAGAATGAAAGAGTGGAAAAGTTAAATGCCATCTCTATATAACACCACACAGATAAAAATGGGTTTTAACTGCAATAAAAGAAATCTTGGTTGGACGAAAAACAAGAACTTCTTTACGAACTGCATGACTAAACACTAGGAACTGTTACCAAGGGTGATTATAGCATCTCCATCTCTGGAGGCCCTTAAACATAAGAAATAACCATCTGTCTTGGCTGATTCGGGCATTCAGATAAGCAGTTGAATCAGGTGAACTCCTGAAATTCTTTACACCTTTTTGGGTCCCATTAAGCATGCTAAGTTCTGTGAACTGATTTATTTATTTTTTTTTTACACCTCTGCCAGAAAATTGCCCTAGTGGCCTAGGGGTTAGAAGGGCTTGTATGATGCTTAAGTAGTAAATAATATAGCTCAACTAAAATATCTGGTCCTCTACTAACTAGCACATCCCAAAGGTACGGTTTCACTTCAGACATTCTGAAACGGATTTTTTGGCACCTTCCATTTGCCAACATACTTTCTGCATTGAAGAGAGACAGCATTCACTCTCTGTTAAAAAACACTTCAAGCTTGACAGTCATCATAGTTGGCATCTCCGCTGGAAAAATGCACTGGCTGAATGTCTGTTGCATATTAGATTTCTAAAAGATTACACAGGCCAAGAATAACTAACTAGTACAGCTCTATATACCTAACAACTTCTCTTGATCTAAGTATAATTCAGTGCACTAGCATGCTGTCGCATATTTACCTCTCCATATCACATCTTGCAGGTTATTTTAAGAAAACAATAACACAATGCAATGTAGCCTTTTTAGGATATGTTGCAATAATGAGGCTCAGCCAATTAAATCTGACTCAGTATAAAAAACAAACCTAGGTCAATTCAAGTTCTAATATTGCCTATTCTTTTCCATTTTATTAAGATTTTTCATAAAAATGTTCTCAAAAATATCTCAGAAAACCTGCAAGGCATAATTTCTGTTTCAATTATCAACTTGTTTAAAATTGGCTATTAACTCTCTAATGTAGTATCTTCCTTTGGAATAGTATTAATTTTTGAGAAGGTCTCTTTAGAGATAAAATACCTATATTGTGAAGTTACTATATAATGTTTTTGAGAGCTTAATTTTTTCCAATATCTCAGGCATTATTTCTACCCTGAAATGTAATAGCTTAATATTGAGAAATTTTTAGTTAGTTTTACTTTTCCAGATACATTCTCAAGACCGAGCCAAAGGATGTCCTAAAATTTAATTCAATAACCTTGAAATAAGGATGTAGAGGGTCTAATAGATGAGCCTTCTAGAAAAAAACACAATAATTATACGAATTTTTCCGAGTTCTGTAAAAGCAATCACTATTTCCATTACAAAGTTCTGTGCTGTTTCTTTTTACTAAAATACCACTCCATCCCACTTTATCACATCTCACATCACATCTCATATCATCTCACATCTCACATCTTTTTTTCCAAGGGCAGTACGGGGAGGGAGGAGCCACTCTTCTTCCACTAGTGTCTCCCCAAATAAAAATGGTTAGAAAGCACTGTTCTAGACAACTTTCAGAACCACCAGTTATACACTGATAATTGGCTCCCAAGACCTCTCAGTTTTCAATTCTGTCTTCATGAGGAAAAAACTACTTCATTCTATGAGTTTTAAGGAATGATCAGATCATAGCTGAATTTTTCATCTCCAGTTTCAGTAATTTTATAAGAAACCAACTGAATAGCCAGTTTTAAAATAATTATAGCCTTAAAGACATAACAGAGATTATAATTAAGTCAAAACACTCCTAATAACATTTCTTTAAACTCAAGATGGCACCCCAATGCACAATTAAAAGACTTCAGGCCTTTACAATATTAAGAAAATAAACCCCATAGCATTTTGAATTATTATCTTACTAGTTAAAATACTAACAATGTCATAGCGATGAAATCAACAAGCTCACTAAGTCCTTATTCAAGTAATTTTAGAAAATACTAAATAGTATTAGGTCCTAGACAAAATCATGATGTACACACTAAAACTTTCTTCCCAAAGAGTGAGCCAATTATAACTACTTGACAATTGGCCCTCCAACCAACAGTAGTATGAGCTAAACAGTAGTTTGAAGCATTGGCAGACTCAGATTTCATACAAAAGTTATTTTGTTCTCATAAAATTACAAGATGGAAATTTTCCTGCACCTTTCAGCTGCTGTTCTTGACTAAATTATAAAACTTGAATGAAAACCAAAGCAGAGTATACTTTAAAAAAATTTTTTTTGAAAAAATAAAGGAATCCCATGTTTTGGATGCATGACTAATTTCCAAAACGAACAGAATGAACTTAGTAATGTCATATGATGAACTATTCTTGAACTGAAAGGCAGTTTTTAAAATATTTGTTAATAATTGTGCTGTAATTGCATTATGTCTGTTCTATCCCACAGAGTAAAATGATTTTATACAAGTAGACTGTAATAATAATAGTCTATTTTGGCACTGTGGAGAGCTCTGCCTTAAACTGATTCAGGTTCTTTATTAATAAAAACACAACAAAGATTTAGAAGCATAAAAAGTGGGAGCATGCTGCCTATTTCACCTTGCCAAAAAAGGTTTTCATTAAATTTAACTGGCTCAATGTCACTATCCTGCCAGTTTGTCCTCTATAACATGTTGCTTATATAACGTAATTGTCCATTTATTTAACAGATGACTATAATGATGCCACAACAAAACTTGTTAAAATAAAAACCGTTTTTCTAATGATGTTTAGTGAACGGAAGATTAAACCAAGTTAAACGCTTCCTCGTAAAAGCACACTTTATCTTCATTTAACCATGACTTTTGTGTTTACTTCATTCATTGATTTACACTCCATCCTAAGGGTGGGGTAAGCTGGTGGCCAAAAAAGTTGCGGATTGATAAAGTACTGGCTCTTCTCAACAAAGTTACAATCATGGTACAATCCTATTCTTTTATGGGAAAATTCCCTCTGCTGATTAGTTTTTTTGTGTTTTTTTTTTTTTCAAGAGAGTTGTTAAGCGCTTCGGTACTATGGCAAAACATTGTTTTAAGTGCTGGGGTAAATGTGGGATGATCAGCTTGGATGCAGTCCCTCTCCTACATGGTCTAAGCAGAAGGGAGAAGGTGTCTCCAGAACAGCCTCTCCATTGTTACTGATCACAAAACAAACCTCTGCACTTCAAAACAGCACATGATCTTTCCCTGGACACCAGAAAAAGTACAGTGAGGAAAAATCCCTAAAGATGAGTGGCTTAAAGATGAAATAAATCTATTTGTTGGCATGCTTAAACGGAGAGAGTTTCTTACTTTATTCTAGACTGTAAGCTCCTCTTGGGTAGAGAGAGTGTCTACCAATCCTATTGCATTGTACTCTCCCGAGTGCTTAGTAAATGCTCAATATGATGCTCAAATATGAGATTGCAGAGCAGGGGAAATGTCAGAGCTGTAACTCTAAGACTGTAAAGCAGGAGAAATTGCAAAGCCTAAAATATATATTTTAAATGGGTCTGTTCAGAACTTACAATTTTGCATAAAACCTACACATTAACAGTGAAAAACAGCATCACCTCTTTCTATTGAATATTGAAAGTGCCAATTTATCAGTGAAAACAGAGAGAACAAAGTCCCAATTGTAAGCATGTAATAAGATTAAAGGTAAAAGAATAGATACAAACGATAGAAGCAAAAACAGGCAAAGAATCAATTATTAATGGAAAACAGCTATATTCGTGAATTCTATAGGCAGCTAACCAGGGAGGTGAAAATTAGTCAGGAAATGCCTCCTATAAATGCGACTTCTAAAAATGGAGACAGGCAGTGAAGAGTCTTAAATCAGACTGTTACGAGTGTCCCTTTAGTAGAGAGAGAAATGGGTAGTTATTGGAGGGTTCTGAAGTGGGAAGTGATGCATTCTGAGGTGCAAAAAGAGAGAATTTGGAGGGAGGGAGGCCAGTTAAAGCAGATAATGCAGTAATCCTGCCAAGAGGAGATAAGGTTTGGACTAGCTAGGCAGCCTTAAGCATGGGAGGAAGGGGAATATCCAGAAAATATGGTGAAAAAAAACCACATCAGGAACCTGTCTGAATGAGGGAGATGAAAGCCAGAGGAGTCAAAGAGGGCCTCAGGGTTGCAAACTTCTAAGAAAGGAAAGATAATAATTTTAACTCTGATGGGAAAGTTAGGAGGAGATGTGAAAAGGAAGCGTTCAGTTTTTGCTAAAATGAATTGAAGATACCGGCAAGTCATCCCTATATGAATGCCTTGGAGTCGGGAGAAAATGAGAGATTGAAAGCCAGGTAAAAGGTCAAAGCTGGTGAGGTATATTTTTGGAATATTCTACACAAAGATGCTATGTGAAACTAAGTGAGCAGATGAGCACTCGGGGTGAACAAGTGAAGAGCAAGAAAAGGGAGGACCCTGAGCAAAGATTTCAGGCATCCATCAAGCATATTTATTGAGCGCTTACTGGGTGCAGAGAACTGTACTAAGCACTTGGGAAAGTAGACTATCACAGAATTGGTAGCATGAACTTTCATCTATTCTAACTGTTCTTCACAAATGGTTCACTCTCATATAGGATGGGCAATAATAATGTTGGTATTTGTTAAGCGCTTACTATGTGCAGAGCACTGTTCTAAGCACTGGGGGAGATACAGGGTAATCAGTTTGTCCCACGTGAGGCTCACAGATAATCCCCATTTGACAGATGAGGTAACTGAGGCACAGAGAAGTTAAGTGACTTGCCCACAGTCACACAGCTGACAAGTGGCAGAGCCGGGAGTCGAACCCATGACCTCTGATTCCCGAAGCCCACGCTCTTTTCACTGAGCCACACTGGCAATAGATTTCAAGTTTATGACTCCCCCTTGAAAAACACCACTGCTAATCAATTAATGGTATTTACTGAGCATTTACTGTGTGCTGAGCAATGTACTAAGGTCTTTGAGGAGTGCAATACATCAGTCGGTAGACACCTTCTCTACCCTCATGAGCTTACAGACTAGGGGGAGACAGACATTAGTAGAAATAAGGGGCGGATACGTACGTAAGTGCTGTGGGGTTGGGGCGAATACCAAGCGCCCAAAGGGTACAGATGCATAGGTGTCTGACTCCGTGTTGTAACTGTTAGGACTTTTGTCCCTGAATCCAGAGATCCAAGTTTGAATCTCGGTGGGACTTGTTGAATTTCGCTTTAGAGAAGCAGCGTGGCTCAGTGGAAAGAGCCCGGGCTTGGGAGTCAGAGGTTGTGGGTTCTAACCCCGGCTCTGCCACTTGTCAGCTGTGTGACTTTGGGCAAGTCTCTTCACTTCTCTGTGCCTCAGTTACCTCATCTGGAAAATGGGGATTAGGACTGTGAGCCCCAGGTGGGACCACCTGATCACCTTGTATCCCCAGCACTTAGAACAGTGCTTTGCACATAGCAAGTGCTTAACAAATACCATTATTATTTTTATTATTACAGATCCAAGGGCAGAGGTGACACTGAAGAGAGAATCCAGGAAAAGGGGGCTTAATCGAGGAAGGCCTCTTGAAGGCGATGTGACCGTAATAAGGCTCTGAAGATGGGGAGAGTGGTGGCCTGTAGTACATGGAGGGGGTGTTCCAGGCCAGAGAGGAGGGTATGGGAAAGGATCGCAGTGAGAGAGATGAGACTGAGGCACCGTGAGCAAACTGACACTAGAGGAGCAAACTGCGCAGGCTGGGCTGCAGTAGAAGGTAAGGGAGGAACGGGGAAGCTGAATGAGTGCTTTAGAGCCAGTGGTAGGGTGTTTCTATTTGATGTGGAGGTGGATGAGAAACTACTGGATGTTCTTGAGGAGTAGGGAGATGTAGACTGAATTTTTTTTTTTTTTTTTTTAGAAAAATTCTCCAGGCAGCAGAGTGAAGGAAACAGAGGGGAGGGGCTGAATTTGGGAGGTTGGGAATGGGAAGAAAAGTTCCTCAGAACAGGGGAGAATGGGATGGGAGAGCAGCTACAGAAGAGAACCGACCTACCTGCTGTGATTAGATTTATCTCCCAGAAGCTATAAGCCCTGTCTTCGAAGTTATCAGCAAATAGAGCGGGCATATCTCCAGATGCCACACACCGGAATGGCCATAAGGTGGCATATAATAATGTTGGTATTTGGTATTTGTTAAGCGCTTACTATGTGCAGAGCACTGTTCTAAGCGCTGGGGTAGACACAAGGGAATCAGGTTGTCCCTCATGGGGCTCACAGTGTTAATCCCCATTTTATAGATGAGGTAACTGAGGCACAGAGAAGTTAAGTGACTTGCCCACAGTCACACAGCTGACAAGTGGCAGAGCCGGGATTTGAACCCATGACCTCTGACTCCAAAGCCCGGGCTCTTTCCACTGATATGCCAGTACATCCTAAGAATCAAATTTATAAAATACGATAATACTTATCCAAACCATATTATCCATCTCAGGGCCATTTTTCCCGCCACATACTAGCTCAAGGCAATTTTTCCCTTCCACCCAAAGCTGATTTCCCTCATTCACCCCGTGGTCTTGGGCAGCTGCTGTCTTTCAGTGACTTCTGAGGTTTCCCTCCCCCACATTACAAGTTTGTGGCTATTTCTGAGACATCCAGGCTCCTGGGACCAACCTCTTCCAGTGACTTTTAAAACGTGTAAGTCCCACCCAGCCAACGCCTCTCAAGCAAGGGCTAAAGGAATGTCACGCCCAATGGGACTCGCACTAAGTAAGCAGAGCCAAACATTTTCGCTCCCACAGCTCTTTGGAAAGGATGGATGGTATTAACGGTAACTGTCCAGCTCTTTAAGCTATCTTCGATACACTGTCCATGTCTCAGTTCCATTTAGCAAGGTGAGCATCGCAGCCTAATTGCTAGATTTCAGTTTTAGGCTGCCAGACTTTCTGCAGGCCGGGCTCATCCACTGTCTATTTACACAGGAAGCAGAACTTGTGTTACTCATATTATCCAATTACATATCCCCTCAACGGATTTTTCGGATTCAAGGCAATGCCATAAAGAATAATTCCATATATTACAACCTGCTTTACGGCAAGGATTTTGTCTGTCAATTTGATTCTATTCTCCCGAGCGCCTGGTACAGCGCCCTGCAGAGTAAACACTAAAATGCTGCATCTTATATGGCATATATTAGATGACAAACACCTAGGAAGGTTTGGAGATGATATATTTCCTGACAGTGAAGTAGAGGACTAATGCTGTAAATCATAAGCCGAGTAGCCTAATGGAAAGTGCATGGGCCTGGTAAATAGAGGACCTGGGTTCTAATCCTGCCTGTGCCTTAATTTCCTCATCTGTAAAATGGGGACTAAATACCTATTCCCTCACCTACTTGGGCTGTGTCCAACAGGTTTATCCTGTATATACCCGAACATTTAGAACAGTGTTATGCACACAGTAAGTGCTTTAAAAATACCACAACTACTATTAATTTTTATTCAGATTCCTACTTTAGTAGAGCATGATTTTAGGTTGAGCCTGATTTCTTTTAGGGTCTATGTCTGGGTACTTCTGCTAATTTACATGGATGAAGTCATCAGCAGTGCAAAATGGAAGCATGCAGCTCCAGGGCCTGGGGGCCCAACCTGCAGGTGAACAGTTTCACAGTATGCAGGTGATGAAGCATTTCACAGTATGTAGGTGATGAACCATTTCCCAGTATGCTGGTGACTGAACAAAAACACAGTCAGGTCTTCCTGAGTTCCCATTTTCATCTGCCAGCTGTCAATGGCAATTCTTTTGCAAGGACTGTGCTTTGAATCTGAACAGTCACCAGAATGAAAAGTCAAAAATACATTTTCAGAAACTGAAAATTATGGTGGTATTTCAATTTTTTTCTTTAGAGACACACACACACACGTGTCCTGGACAAAATCTGAGTTCTGTGCATCTTTTCCTGTCTCCTATCAACCTTGCCAAAAACTAATTGTTTAATATTAAACTTGGAAAAATGACACCCTGTTTTAAGGAATTTATTTTCAACACCTTGCTGAGTACCGCGCACTATTCCCAAAGCAACATATGGTGAGGAAAAGCTTAAAATACAAATTACTTATAAATGTTCCCCTTGAAAATCTGATGTAAAGCTTTCTATTGTTTTCAAGTCCATTTATGTAATAATATAAAGTTACTTCTGAAAATCTCTAATTCAACCAAACAAAAATACCATACTATCCTAAGTCTTTCAGACAAACCATTAATCTCAATATTCAGCATTCTAAATGAAAGGTAAGTGCAGAAATTAATCATTTTAAAGTTTAGACAACTGACCACGATGAGTCACAGCTGAATAAACCAGCTGATATCATTCCAAGATCAGTTAAAGCTTGCCAGGCTGCACAGAGCAGTGCTTGGCACACAGTAGGTGCTTAAAAAAAACATTATTATTATTATTATTAGATCATCTGAACTCAGAATAGTTTTATAAATGCAGGTAAAATAAATCTTTGCCTTTTTTCTATGTAAAATATTACATTCCTCAAACAGAAAAACAAGGCTATTTAGTAGAGCTAAGCAGGAGAGGGGCAGTAAGCAGGATAAATCTCCTCTCTGCTGACTTTTACCCTTCATGTAAAGTTGTCAGTGCTTTCACTGGCTTTACCTCTGGGTCCTCACATAAAGAAAAGCCCTCTTTGGGACAGAGACCAGGATTATCCATTAGAAAAAGGGGAATGGGAAAGATAACTTCCTCCAGTTCTTTTTGTTTTTGGTCACCATTTCCCCTTGCTGTTTAATGGATCATGGAAAGATTGGCTTATGGAGAAGGGATATGGATGCACTTTGGCTTCGGGGAGGACTCTGAAGACTTTGGGGAGGTCACTGAACCTGTAGCACAGGTGTATGCTTTTACAATCAGACAAATGCTAGGATTGGGCCTCTTTCTCCGGAAAAAAAAAAAAAAAAAAGGAAAGAGGAAAAAAAGGACCAAAAATAGGAAAAATTATGAAGCCAGAGATTTTAAATGGTATGATGAACTTTCCAAAAGGCTGATATTATTGTCCTCTTCTCTGACCTAAGGCACATAACATCTAAACTATTTTAAAAGCTGATGCTATAAGCCTGATTAACTGGTTATCGGGTTCCTCCTTTTTCTATGATCATTCACTCATATTTCATTCAATCATATTTGAGAACTTACGGTGTGCAGATCACTGTACTAGGCGCTTGGGAGAGTAAAAGTAACAATAAGCAGACTCGTTCCCTGCCCACAGCAATCAGTTACAGACAGTACTCCACAAACAACTGCCTGACACGGTAAATGCAAAGCACTACAGTGTTCGTCTGTCTTTTACGAAGGGGCTGTGTTCCAGAAGACCCTCGTGTTCAGGAAAAGTCAAGTTAAAATACTCACGCTTTTGACCAAAGACACTTGCATATACAAAATTATAGCTTCTGTCAACACATCATTTGGTACCCAGGTAGGCATGCAGTTGTGAGCAGGGAATGTGTCTGTACATTGTAGTATCGTTTGACTCTCCCAAGTGCTTAGCATGGTGCTCTGCACACAGTAAGCACTCAATATGATTGAAGTAAGACTGTTTCTCCAATTCCACAAGAGCACCGAAACATAGAACATGACTGCTCTGCCTCATCAGAAGTTTACAACTTAGTAGGGGGGAGGGTTGGGGTGATGGGGTTAAATAATAATAATAATGGTATTTGTTAAGCACTTACTTTATGCAAGGCACTGTACTAAGCACTGGGGTGGCTACAAGCAAATTGGGTTGGACACAGTCCCTGTCCCCCATGGGGAACACAGTCTCAATCTCCAATTTACCGATGAGGCACCTGAGGTCCAGAGAAGTGAAGTGACTTGCCCAAGGTTTCATAGCAGACAAGTGGCAGAGCTAGGATTAGAACTCATGACCTTCTGATTCAGAGGCCCATGCTCTATCCTCTATGCCGTGTTGCTTGTACCTGTAGTAGATTAAAAAGGTACTGAAGAGACAAACAACACAAAGGTACATAAGAATACAAATTCCAAAAGCACGTATGCCAGGATTGGGCAGAATCTGCTCTAAATCCAGCCTCCATTATGTTTGGCAAAAGTAGGGCCAAACCTGGCACTTTTCTGGCTAGAGATCAAAGGCTGAGGCGTAAAGAGTTTGGCTATGTCTGCTGCAGCTGAGGAATCATAGCAGGTGGAAGGGAGTACAACCAGTTCCACCTCTCAAACCCCTCTCCCGCGACTCTATCCTCCTGCTTCTGAGCACGGCAGTTGGGTGTAGCTGACCAACCGTGAAAGATGGGCTGGTTTTCAGCACCCCAGCACCTCTCTCCCTACAAATAAAACGTTTGGTGCTTAATACGTAGCCTTTAGCAGTTTACTAAAATTCACTAGGTGCTCTTCCGGAACAAGTAATTGCCCAACATCGGTTAAGTGAAGCTTTCCCTCAGCTGAGATGGAGGAAGTAGGGAGGAGAAAACCGGCAAGCCCTTCATGCCAGATTTTCTGCATCGGTCTCACAAGTGCTGCATCAAATGCCATGGCTTCTGGATTTCAATCCACTGGACCTTGTGCTACTGTGCCTCCCGGCCCCTACGCAGAGCTGATATAAGAGCCGTGATAAACTCACCACGGTAACATGGAACTCGAAAGGACCGTAACGCAGTATTCAACAGGGCCTGAACAGCTGCCAGAAACAAATATAATTAGGAGTATAATAGCCTCACATGCCACTTCTTGGTAGGGTGCCCAAGGATGGCTCTCACAAATAAAAAGATAAGGATAAACATGTGACACCACATAGCTTATGTTGGGAATGCAGCATAATGTGATGACATCACACATGCCATTTGGTGGAAGTATGCCAAGATCAGGCAATCCTACAGTATTTCTACGGGGACCCCCCGCCCAGATACACACACAAACTTTATTTGAGAGCCACCGCTTTTCCTTCACAGGTCTACTGTTAATTTAGGTGCCGCATCTGAGCCACTTTCAAATTTTAATTACATTTATCAAGTGCTTAGTATGTGACTAAGATCTGGGGAAGATATAAGATAAGCAGATCAGACTCTCCCTGTTGCATAAACGGATCCCAATCTAAGAGGGAGGGAGAGCAGGAAAATTATTCCCATTTTACAGATGAAGAAACTGAGGAGAGAGTTTAGTGATTTGTGAGGGCAAAATGAAATAAGGAAAGTAACGTTCTGTAAACAATAAAAAGTGACAAATTGAAGGCATCAATATGATTGTGTATATTTAGAAAATGGTTTTCTTTCTCTGTTTTACAGTACCACAAGACTAAGCTTCAGACTCAATCTACTGGATTCTGTTTTTTAATGAGACAGGGAATTTGGAGTTATTTTCTAATCCCTAACCCATTTGTGTTACACAGGGTACTCCTACGTAGGCCTGCTCAGAAATCCAGAGTCTCGCCAAAGGATCCTTCTGTCTCCTCAACAGTCGAACAACCTACACCCTGGGCTGCCTACTTCCAGAGATTTTTTGCTTGGGGTATGGGATGGGGCACCCCACTATTAGTAGGCTATATGCTTGAGAAGCAGCGTGGCTCAGTGGAAAGAGCACGGTTTTGGGAGTCAGAGGATGTGGGTTCTAATCTCAGCTCTGCCACTTGTCTGCTGTGTGACCTTGGGCAAGTCACTTAACTTCTCTGTGCCTCGGTTCCCTCATCTGTAAAATGGGGATGAAATGGTGAGCCTCATGGGACAACCCGATTTCCTTGTATCAACCCCAGTGCTTAGAACAGTGGTCGGCACAAAGTAAGCACTTAAATACCGTAATTATTAATCATTATTATTATTGTGCTTTTCCAGTAGTCATGATGGGATGCGTTAAACCATCTCTCGGGCCATCCCACTAAGACCACCAGCATATATTATGGTGCGGCTAATGAAGGTTAGGGGTGCAGTTAGCCCAAGGAATAGAACATCCCCTTGATTCTATTTATCGTAATTAAGTTGTTTTGTTTTTGTCTGTCACCCCCGATTAGACTGTAAGCCCGTCACTGGGCAGGGATTGTCTCTATCTGTTGCCGAATTGTCCATTCCAAGTACTTAGTACAGTGCTCTGCACACAGTGAGCGCTCAATAAATACTACTGAATGAATATCTCTACCCAACCTCTTCAGCCATAAACCCTATAATGCCCGGTCACCTTTGTACACCTCCGATTATGACACTAACTTGCCAATAAACAAAGCAGCAACAGGCCTTGAAAATCACAGCTTGCAGCCACAGAACACAGGATGGCTTTTTGGAGCATGCTATGTGGTAAAGAGCACTGAATGTGACCTATCCATTATCATCAACAGTAGTATCTGTTGAGTGCTTATGGTGTGCGGAGCAGTGTTAGACACTTGGGAGAATACAACAGAGTTGGTAGACATAGCCCCTGCCCACAGTGAGCTTACAGTCTATCCATACTGTAATACCTGAAAACTCGAAAAGAGAAAAACCAAGCATCATGAATCATGTAGATTCACCTTCTGGGAAGGAGCATGGACTAGCAGATAGAGCATGGGCCAGGGAATCAGAAGGACCTGGGTTCAAATCCGGGCTCTGCCGCCTGGCTGCTGGTTGACCTATTACTATACTCCAAACAAAAATTCTCTGAAAGTAGGCAGCCCAGGGTGTAGGTTATTTGTTGAGGAGGCAGAAGGATCCTTTGGCGAGACTCTGGATTTCTGAGCAGCCCTACTTAGGAGTACCCTGTGTAACACAAATGGGTTAGGGATTAGAAAATTACTCCCCAAATTCCCTGTCTCATTAAAAAACAGAATCCAGTAGATTGAGTCTGAAGTTTAGTCCTGTGGTACTGTAAAACAGAGAAAGGAAACCATTTTCTAAATATACACAATCATATTGATGGTAATACCTTCAATTTGTCACTTCTCTGTGCCTCAGTTCCCTCATCGGTAAAATGGGAATTAATTAATTCATTCAATAGTATTTATTGAGGGCTTACTATGTGCAGAGCACTTTACTAAGCCCTTGGAATGTACAATTCGGCAACCGACAGAGACAATCCCTGCCCAGTGACGGGCTTACAGTCCAATCGGCGGAGACAGACGGACAAAAACAATAGCCCCGTGTGGAACAGGGACTGTGACCCACCTGATTAGCTTGTACCTACCCCTGCGCTTAGGACAGTGCCTGGCACATAGTAAATGCTTAACAAATATCATAAATAAGAGAGCACTGAATATGAGAATCGCAAAAGTTTGAAAAACAAGGTCTCTTCCAGAACTAAGGATTTTATAATTCTGTGATAAACACAAAAGATGCATCAGAGTAGGGGAGTAACTACGGAGGAATATGGGGAAAGAGGTGGAGAAAGGATCTCTCCAGGGAGATGTTCTCCCCATTCTAGAGCTTTTCACCCTACAGAATATTACACAAAGCTTTCAAAATTTCATCAAATCCATTCTGGACACAAAACTCTCAATGCTCTGTCCCACTTTGCATGACAAGATATTCCGTGGACCCGATACACCCGGTCCTTCATCCTTCACTCTGGGAGACTGCATTTTTCACTCCGGGACAACCAAGTAATGACTCCTTTCTAGGGAAGCTACTTGCTAAAACATTTCCCTATCTCATGCCTTCCTGGACACTTTTTTATCCTTCCCTTTAATTACTGCAAGTATGATTTGATAATAATGAAAGACTTCTTGAATAGTCAATTATATTTATAGAAAGAACCAGAATGTCAGTTTCTGAGACAGAAATTCCAAATAATTTTCTTTCTGCTGAGCAAAACTTTGACAATTTAGGGAGAGAACTCATGGAGCAACAAAATTAAAAACAAATATGTAACAGGATACATAAAAAAAGTTATGAGCGATACTTAAAAGTCAAACTTTTTTCCATACTGTCCAACCACTTTTTTTCTGAAAGAGAAATCCTGACACAAGAAAGGAAAGTGGAGCAGACCTTTAAACGCCGATGCTTCAGGCCAAAAGCAACATTCTGTAGAAATAACCTCCAACTCACAAATCCTGAAGGTCAAATGTTCTCTTTCAAGTCAGTCAAACTCCAGTTGCAAAGAACGTTCAGGAAAAGGGCAACATTCATTTGCAATTTAAAAAATGTGGAGGGGCTAGGGCACTTGGCCAACAAGGCAAGATGTGCTTCAAATTAGCTCCTGTTATTTGTTTTCAAACCACAAATTCTTGACTCCCTGCCCCTCTTCTAAAAACATCTGTACAGTACAATACATTCCATATTCCAAACTATCTATCCACTGACTAGTCATTTCAATTACGTACACGTTTTTCAGTTTAATAGCTCAAGGCAGGAAATTTCAGATGTTCAAAACAACTGTAATATCGTTGAGTCCTAGTTACACTTTCAATATTGGGCAAATAGTCACAAATGTAATTACCCTTTAGACTGAAGCTCGTTGTGGGCACGGACTGGATCTGTTATACTCTACTCTCCCAAGTGCTTAGTACTGTGCTCTGCAAAGCGCTCAATAAATGACTGACTGAATTACTCTTTGGCTCACTTTCAAAAGTACCTTGTACAGAAGGCAAAATTACTAGGATTATTGGAACGCTTCCAAATGGCAAGAAATAACCCACAATCTTTTTCTGTTGAAATTCCTTCTTTAGTTTAAAGATGCCGTGAGCATTGGTAATCGATTCTAGTGATCTTCATTATGCCGGCCTGGGAAAGCCAGCCTAAAATTAGCTCTTCAAGACTCATCAGTTAGCACATGGATTTACCACGACTCCAAGTAAAAATTGATGCACATCAGAATGGGTGTGTGGATAACGGCATTTAAAGGTGCCTGGCCCTTCCGATAAGGCCAGGCGTTAGGCAGGAGTGGGTGAGGGTATACGGGAAGACATTTCCCACCACGGCAGCAACAAGACTCCAGCTCACTCAGCATGTAACTTGGGGCCTCCTGGGGTATATCACTGAAAAGGCCGTGCTCTGCCAGCCAAAAGATCGGAAGCAGAAGCATGGGCCAACTTTCCCCCCACGTCCACACTTAGAGCAGAACCCCATACCCTCCATGCCCAATTGGATCCATGCAGGGAGCTGGCAGCGCCGCTGATGGCCGAGTTGGCTGCCTTGGGCCCTCCACCATGGCCTCGGGCAGGGGCTGGCACCATGTCAGGGCCAAGTCCGCTCCTTGGCACATAAGGGCCAGGCCAGTTTCTGGGCTACAGTGGAGCCAAAAGAAAAAGAAAAAGGGGTCTGCTTTGAAATACTTCAAGCCAGGATGGGCTCACTGGCACTCATTCTTTCACCCATGTCCGGTTGCAGGTTGTACAGTCTTATGTCTATCCTGGGGAATCACCTACCTTCCTCCCTCCAAAACAATCAAGATTACAACAATTGCCTTTTAGTGCAGAAGTGTGAACGGCATTTCCAGGAGGTGACACCAAAAAGTAGAGAGTCACATTCTAGGTAGAAGACCATGAAGTAACCTTCATGAACATACTGATATCTGAATATAGGAGTTTTATACTCTTGAACAAATATTTTAATTTTGAAAAGGTTTCTTCCAAAATAACGCTCCAAGGAAGGTCTGTATGAATGTAGGTATGACAGTGGTGAATGTGGACAAAGGGCATTTCCAAAAAAACTCCACTTGAACGACCTGCTAGCATCGCGAACTTAACGTGGACAAACTTTAACTTCTCATCCTTCCTGCTAAATCTACTTCCCCTTCACCTTTGCTATCAGTCAACAATACCATCCCCCCATCCCAGAAGCTTGCAACCTTGAAGGATACCTTTGACTCCTGTCTTTTACTTAGTCTGCCTCTAAATATTGCCCTTTTCCCCCCACCATATTTTCTAGATCCATCCCTTAAGGCTCCTACCCTGATCCAAGTTCTCCTCACCTGCCAACTAATCACTGCGTCAGTCTCTTAACCAGTCCTTCTCTCTGCCTCCAGTCTCTCCCCTCTTCAGTCTATCCTACACTCTGCTGCCATGATCGGGGAAGCAGCGTGACTCAGTGGAAAGAGCCCAGGCTTGGGAGTCAGAGGTCGTGGGTTCTCATCCCGGCTCTGCCGCTTGTCAGCTATGTGACTTTGGGCAAATCACTTAACTTTTCTGGGCCTCAGTTCCCTCATCTAAAATGGGGATTAAGACTGTGAGCCCCACGTGGGACAACCTGATCACCTTGTATACCCCCAGTGCTTAGAACAGTGCTTTGAACATAGTAAGCACTTAACAAATACAATCATCATTATTATTATTATTATGATTGTATTCCTATTACGCTGTTCAAACCATAATCCTGCATCCCTTAAAACCTCCAATGGCTCCTTGTTTCTCTCCTGCAAGAAACTGAGGCTCCTGACTAATGGCTCTCTACAGGCTCTCTCATTCATTCCTTCAATTGTATTTATTGAGCGCTTACTGTGTGCAGAGCCCTGTACTAAGCGCTTGGAAAGTACGATTCGGCAACAGATAGAGATAATCCCTACCCAATAATGGGCTCAAGGTCTAGAAGGGGGAGAGAGACAACAAATATGCTCCACCTCGGCTCACGCTCTTTAAATCTCCAAGGAAAATTATAACCGTATCCTCCTTCTCAAACTCCTGCCTCCAACCCCTTACTCATGCTCTGCCTGGTACTCCTCCCTCCCACTTCAAATCCGCCCTTCCACATTTACAAAATCCTCCTGGAAGTCCACCTCTTCCAAAATGCATTCCCTAATTAACTTCTACCACTTCTGGCTCTGTTACTTTAATAGCTATATGTATATATTAAAGACCATACTCTATCTTTTTTCCACACCCTTTCTGTTCCAGTTGTATTCATGATTTTCCTCCTGCCACTGTTATATGGACACGACTTCTGTTTGCTGGCTTCTTCAATGAAATTGTATTATCTCCAAGGGCAGAGACAGGTTTTGCTTTCATTGTACTCTCCCAAGGATCTAGCACGGTGCTCTGTACAGAATGCGTGTTCAGTAAATACGACTGAAGTAATTTATTAAAGGCAAAATGACAAAATAAAGACAAAAATGAAAAGTTGTGGCATCAAATCAATCAGTGGCATTTACTGAGTACTAACAATATACAGGGCAATGTACTTCTCTGCCCACAAGACTCACACTCTCAGTTTGCCTGAATTAAAAAAAAAAAAGATAACGTTAGGTTATCACTGGAAAATGCTGAGAGTGTAGGGCTGTTATGTGTGAAGTGGTGTCAAGATCTTATGAAGCTAAAATAGAGGTCCTATCTAAAAAAGACATAGGACACAGTTATTACTAGCAGCTGAGACACCAGTGAGGACAACATTCAGGAAAAACTAGATCCCTGAGAGAAACAGGGTACCTTATAAAATACTGTAGAATTAGGTGACATTGTGAGGAATAATGCCAACATCAAAGTTGAAGAAAACTGCGTAAGATTCTTTAAGGTCAACTACGATTGCTCTGAACGCAATCTCCTCTTCACCTTCTTTAATAATGTTGGTATTTGTTAAGCGCTTACTATGTGCAGAGTACTGTTCTAAGCGCTGGGGTAGATACAGGGTCATCAGGTTGTCCCACGTGAGGCCCACAGCTTTTTAATCCCCATTTTACAGATGAGGTAACTGAGGCCCAGAGAAGTTAAGTGACTTGCCCACAGTCACACAGCTGACAAATGGCAGAGCCGGGATTCAAACCCATGACCTCTGACTCCCAAGCCCAGGCTCTTTCCACTGAGCCATGCTGCTTCTCTTTCATATTCCCCCTTCTGCCCCAAGAAGACACCCTCACACAGTCACATACCTAATCCATTAACCTAATATCCACTAATTCTTTACTGTATTTGATCAACTCAAATTTGTACACCATCTTGTATTTTTTTTACTAGGTGAGGATGTGGGCAAAGCTGAGAGATGCTGTACAATGTGAATCCAAAGTCCCAAGATGACACTTTATGCAACTATTTTTCCTCTTGGCCTTGCTAGGGGAAGTTACTGTTACATAAGCTACTAAGTTAGTAAAGGAATAGTTAGCAATAATTCATTGTTGCTCTTGGAAAGCCTTTAAAGCTATTCTTAAGTGGTAAACCCTATGAGAATTAAAAGGCATTCATGCTTTCCAAGGCCATAGTCTTTTTTGTTTTCTTTAGGGTAATGGATTCCTCTTCTATTCCACAAGCCAGCCAAGTAACAGAGGGATAGAGAGGGATGACAAAGAGAGCAGAATGGGAGACAAAAGGAGATGAATGGTTAAAAGACTGCTATATAAATATTAATACGATGGAATAAACCATTCGGAAGCCCCGTTCCCAGAAGCTCTTCTCAGTACCTAGCGTCCTGAGAATTTTTCCAGCCTACTTCAAGGAGATAGTCTGATCTTGCATTTGCTTTGGCCATAGAGACTTTGATCCAACCTCATATCTGGTAACCCACCAAAGGAAAAGCCTGAAGCTCTGGGCATGGAGGAATCTTTATTTGTTTTGGAGACTATACAGCTCTCAATTTACTACGTCACTTACGTAAGAATGCTGTTTTTTCAGGTGCTTTCAACTTACGCTCCACCTTTTATCATTCCTCACCTGTTTCATACATCACCTGAGATCAAGAGAATCCAGTCATCCAGTCCTCTGTAACGATATGCAAAAATCCTCAGGGCCCCCTCAAGACTACCAGTGAATATCCTTCTCTTTCATTCCTAGAGCCTCAGTTCTCCACCTCCTGGCACAGTTCTAAAAACGGTTCCAGGAATGTTCACATGCCCTTCTCCCGCTTCTGGCTCCGTAACAGGCATCGTGAATATGCCACGGTACTTCTGGTAAACCATTTTTGATCATTTTGAGGGGAGTTAGAGAGGTGGAGCCAAAAGGGGAGTCAGCTGAAGCCACTTTCTGGACACCGGGTGACCCTCAGAGCTCAGAACTATGATTATGAGATGCAGAACCTGTGTGGCTTGATGCCACACCACCACATTTTCGGGAGCTGGAGAGAGTTCCAAACCACGACAGAACAAACGAAGCCCATTCAGAGCTCTATCCCAGAACCTAGGCCCACGGGAGTCACTAAATACGACCCATAAAATGACCCAGCCTCGATCAGAGCACCAAGTTAGTTATTCCCCTGGTGAATGCAAATCTAAGCAGCACAGTGGAGTGGACGCTAGAGCACGAGCCAGGGAATCAGAAGGACCTGGGTTCAAATCCTGGCTCTGTCACCTGGCTGCTGTGACCTTGGGCCACTCACTTCTCTGTGCCTCAGTTCCCTCATCTGTAAAATGGGAATTAAGACTGTGAGCCCCAGCTTGGACCGGGTCTACATCCAACCTAATTAGCCTGCATCCACCCCTGCACTTAGTTGAGTGCCTGGCACACAGCAGGTGCTTAATACCACCATTATTATCACTAATCTATTAATCAATATTATTTATTGAGCCACTTGAATGCAAAGTAAGCTCCTTGAGGGCTTTTCCAAGCAGTCGGTACAATTCACTGTACACAGTAGGCCCTCCGTAACTATTGATTGAGAAATATTGTACTAAATGCTTAGGACAGTTCAGTAGAAATCAAACACATTCTCTGTCTTCAATGAGTTTATAACTTAGCCTACAAGCTACTGCAGCTCTGAAAGTACTTTCCACCCAGGAGCATTTTACTTCTAAGATTCATTTAAGCGGAGGATTTAATGAATGTTTTTGTAAAGAATGAATAAAACAAGTGGCTTTAATTAAAATTAATTTCCACTTATGTAAATCATGTACACAATTCCCTGCACAAAATTTCCAAAACTCAAATCAGGAGCAAAATTAATCTGACACTGTCCTTATTGGTAATTTATTACATGCTTATACATGGTACTCTCCCAAGCACTTATGCTCTGCACAGAGTAAGCGCTCAATAAATATGATCGACTGATTGATATGAGAAGCAGCATGGCCTAGGGAGAAGCAACACGGCCTAGTGGAAAGAGCACAGGCTTGGAAATCAAAGGCCTGGGTTCTAATCCCAGCTGCCATTTTTCTGCTGTGAGACTCCGGTCACGTCACTTATGTCTCTGGGCCTTGGTTACCTCCTCTGTCCAGAAAATTGGGAATACAACTGTTAGCCTCATGTGGGATATGGACTTTGTCTAAACTGATTGTCTTGTATCTACTCCATCACTTACTACAATGCCTGGCACACAGTAAGAGCTTAACATATAGCATTAAAAAATGCATAAGTTAAACAGTATGAAAGAGTGAAAAATCCAAGCCATAAGCAATTATTCTACCCACTGTCTTTTATCAAGGCCCTTTTGATATATATAAATTATTGGTACTACATTTAACCTAGTATTATTCCTTGTCCTCATTAATTTCTGCCAAAGACTAATTAATGATACAGAAGCAAATATAATACCAGCTCCTTTTTCTTTTGGTCCATAGTTTCTATAGCTACAACGTGCCACATACTTCACAATCAGTAATTGGCCTTACGGGATAGCTGCCACACTTTTTGGTTACGTTTAGCAGGAAATTTCAACCTTCCTAATACTCTCGAATATAAACATTTGCTTTGCAGAAATAAACTAAATTGATCAGATGACACATATTAGCATTTTAAGTATCTAATCGACTGAAGTTAGACACCAATTAGACATTTAAAAGTAAATTTTTTATATGTTTAAGAGGAAAAGTATAAGATCATCCATCTGAGCTGTTCACAGAGCCTGATTAGGACTCCCCTGGGGCTCCCGGATGGCAACTGGCTGGAAGAGCCACTACCCAATGTCCTGGGGGAGGAAGGCTAGAGCCACAGTGACTCGGGGGACTCAGTAGCCTGGGGCGCTACCCTTAACGACAGCCACCCTCAGGCTACCACTGCTGCAGCCTTAGTGCCACTTGCCACCGGAATAAGGACTGTGGCCTTTAGTGATGCCATTTTGAAAGCCCTGGGAAGTCCTAAAAACAAGAATAAAGACTAGAGTACCTGGAGAGGTAAGTCTCTCCCGGCTACCAACTCTGTGACTCCCCAGTATCTTCTCTTCCCTTCCCATCAGACTGTAAGGTCCTCCAATATAGCGTATCCTGTGAGCATGGGGCATATTTTTTGCTTTAGCTGTTATTTCCCCACGTACTGCCAGAGCAGAGGTTGCCCGCGGCCCCTCCTGCCCCTGAGAAGTCTGAAGCAGCCATGACCTGGCCAGAATGGCCAGCCCAGTCCTCACGCTCTTTCCAGAGAGATCCCTGTCCCGTGCCTATCCTGACTCTTCCACTTGTCAGCTGTGTGACTGTGGGCAAGTCACTTAACTTCTCTGGGCCTCAGTTACCTCATCTGTAAAATGGGCATTAAGATTGTGAGCCTCACGTGGGACAACCTGATGACCCTGTATCTACTCCAGCGCTTAGAACAGTGCTCTGCACATAGTAAGCGCTTAACAAATACCAACATTCTTCTTCTTATTATTATTATTTAGTACAACACGTTAGGTTAAGCAGTGGCTCAGTATTTAACATTAATTTCTACGACTACTCGGTTCCTCCGTGCCCATGCCAGGCTATGGGATACCCTCCCACTTTCCCTCGTGGCCCTGCTTTTCCTTCTGGCTCAGCCCCATTTTTTCACCCTTATTGGGCCCCATTTTGCCTCCAAACTCCCAAATATCCCGTTTTCACTCAGCTCTTGCCATAGTCCTGGTCCCATTTTTTTTTACTCCTGCGCTGCTCAACTCTCAACCCTGCCTGATTCCTCCTTCCTCTCAGTGCCCCATCACCCACATAGTGAAATCCTCCTCTCTTTCCCCTCCCACTTCTATGAGGTTTGTTGCCACGTGGATAAAATCCCTGCTACTTGCTTGTTGCACATCGTGACTCAACGGTAACCCAGCTGGCAGGTGACACAGAATACACCATGATCCTACAATCGATTCCCTGCAGATGTTCTCGATCTTTAAGTCTTCGGCTCGAGCAGCAGGCTACTGTAAAACGCTCTTATTGACGGTGTCATCTCAAGACCGGCATGGCCGGACTAGCCACTGGAAAGCTGGAATACTGACTCTGGAAAGGACGGTAAGTCCACCTAAAGACTCAGCTCTATATCCACCATGTTACACACCTGTGAGGCACGATCCCCATACCAGGAGAATATTTTTTAAATTTAGCCAGTTTTATCTGCATCGTCTCAAGCGGATATCCAGCATGAAAAGGCAAGACCTTAACTCAACTACCGAGATCCTGCCACACTGGGGAATGATGGGCACCGAGGGGGATACCGGTCAGGGCTCGGTTAGGATCTAAGATAAGCATGACAGAGAGTGTCAAGAGGCATTCTAAGGGGGAGATAGAACAAATATTTAATGTAGACTGTAAGCTCCTTATGGGCAGGGACTGGTTCTACCAAAATAATTAATAATAAATGATCATGGTACTTGTTAAATGCTTACTGTGTGTCAAACGCTCTTCTAAAAGCTAGGGTAGACACGAGATAATCAGGCTAGATACAGTCCCTGCCCCAACCCAGGGCTCAGAGTCTAAGTAGGAGGGAGCAGGATTTAATCCCCATTTGACAGATGAGCCAATTGAGGCACAGAGAAGTTAAGTAACTTGCCCAAGGTCACACAGCAGACCAGTAGTGGAGCCAAGATTGGAACCCAGGTCCTCTTATTCCCAGGTCCGTATTCTACCTACTAGACCGGGCTACCTCTTGAAAAGTCCCCATAACAGAAAATATAGTCATGTGTCATTTATATATATAGGTATGCTTATATCTATCTATAAATATATCTATAGCTATATACATAAACACACATGTCATAGATATTTATACACACACACATACACATGTGGAATCTTTTACGTCCATAGATGACACCAGCGATGGTGAAATTCACCTCTGAGTGCCCATGGGAGTGAAAAGGCTAAGGCAGGAACCACAGTCCAGGCCCTATTGGGAGCACAAAAAGCTTGTTGCCATTTGCTGCACCTGGAACTGTTTTCGCTTCCACCTCCTTGCTTCTCATTTCTTAGACAGAACAGCTCCAGGCACTGCAAACTTCAAAGGGAACACCACAATAAAGGACATGCTTTTTGGGTATACAACAAAAACAGGACTGTAGGTCCTTTCTCAGCCATCTATAGGTGAAGTTCACTGTCAATGGTATCTTTTTCCTTGCCTAACTTCTGTAACATGAAAACAGTGATGGGGCTATTAATCACCACATACAGGAATTAAGACAAAAAAGAGGAGGAAAAAAGGAGGGGAGAAGGAAGGGGTAGATAAGAGAACACTTGAGATTTTATCGCTTACCTCTATTGCACTTTTCCAAGTGCTGCACACAATAGGCACTTAACTGATTACAGTAAACCCCTCTCCCTTCTTCTAGTCCTCTTCCAGAGTGGATCTATCTCTGATGACACTTCTCTTCTTGCACAGCAGGAATGTGCCACCAGCCTCAATGAATAAATTTCCCATTCTCTAATGTAATCGAGTCTCTACTGCACTGTCTCATTCTTCTCCTCTTCCGTGCCTCACTCTATCACTGCTTATAATTATGTGGTACAAAAATAATCTTTAATTTCACCTTTAAAAATTAGGGTGTTGCAATTCTGCAGAGGCGGCGATTATTTAAGTATTCATTCATTCAATCATATTTATTGAGCGCTTACTGTGTGCTGTACTAGGTGCTTGGAATGTACAATTTGGCATATGTACATGCAAAGGACATACATATATTCCATAAAATGGTTTTGCTCAAAAAAAAGCCACTCCTTTCTTAACTGCACTATGTTGTGCTGGCCCACACTCAGGAACTCACTCCCGTTTTTCAGATGGGTTGTAATATTGAGACTTTATTGTCTTTTACATGTTTAATTGGTCCTTCTTTCTTTTTCTTTTCTAATATAAGCTAGCAGTTATAGGGGTGTGATCACTGTAACCAAGTTTGGCCCCTTAATGTTGAGTATAGCCTACTGATGATGCAGATGGAACTGTTTCAAGCAGTCAGATGTAGCACTTATGTGGAATCCAGGTCTCACAGCCAGAGAGAGAGAGCTGGACAGTATTATAGTTCTGAAGATCTTAATTTGGTCCCAAGCACAGGCAAATATATCATCTCGGTTTTCTTTAGACTTGTCAGCTCATAATGACTGGCTGATTCAGTGAAGCAGTTCATACCCTATGCCGATAGAAGGTTGGGTTTAAATTTAGAGGAGAAAATGCCTTACTGTGGAAATGTCACCATCGAATGGAAGATGTGAGAACAGGTTCCCATTACCTGTTCCTCCGAACACCTGGGCAAAAGTCAAGATCCAAGTTAAACACATTTGAATTCCTATCTATGGCTATTACGCTTATCAATAAAACGAATGACCAAGTCAGTGTGAAATTTATTCAAGAGCCTAGGTCTGTTCCATTTTCTTTGTCATCACTCTCAGTAGAATTATGTCACACTAAATCCTTCTTCAAATTTTCATACAAGTCCTTCACTAAACCATTTTCTACTACCTTTTGCCAAATATTTTTGCTAAGCACTTCTCTACTTTTATTAAATAATGTAATTATCTTATTGTTTCGCATTAAAACACATATAAAAAATTATGATAAAATTTAAGGGAGAAAAATTAATATAGCATGCACAAGTTACAACCAACCCTAAATATAATACATTTAATAGTTAGCATCCATCTTTGTTAATTCTCAACTGAAGGAAAAGCCTATTCATCATTCTTAACATGTGGATTTCACAATTCCTATCGAGGGCTCATAGTAATTATTTTCAGGTTATTTTTAGTGCCCTTAAAACTCAGGAGTATATGCCCAGTATTTGAAATACTATAACATTTTTACCAGCTTTAGATGTTATGGAGTGCTTAAATTCTAACACAATATACATTTTCCTCTCCCAGAGGAAATTTGATCAATTCTAGGCCTAGTACTCCATAATCAATGGTATTTACTGAGCAATTACTGTGTCCAGAGCACTGTACTGAGCACTTGGGAGAGAACAATACAACAGAATTGGCAGAGGCGTTCCCCACCCACAACGAGTTTACATATAGTAATTTCTCAAATACTGGTGGTGGCATTGTTGAGAAAAAACAGCCAATCTAATTTACTGAGCATCTACTGAGTGCAGAACACCACACTATGACTCAGATCATAGAGCAAAAACAAAACACATTCTCTGAGAAGCGGCATGGCCTAGGGGAAAGAATATATGTCTGGGAGTCAAAGGACCTGGGTGCTAATCTTGGCTTTGCTACCTGTCTTCTGAGTAACCTTGGACAAGTGACAACTTCTCTGAGCCTCAGTTTCCTCCCCTGTAAAATGGGGATTAAATCCAAATTCCTCTTAGACTGTGAGCCCCGGGCGAGACAGGGATTCTGCCCACCATGATTCTGTATCTACCCCAGTGCTTGGTACATAATAAGCACTTAACAAGTACCATAATTATTATTCTCTAGTTTATCATCTAAAATGGGGAACACAAAACTTAGTTAACCTTTAGATTGTAAACTCCTTGTGGGCAGGGAACGTGTCTCCTATCTCTTTTACGTTATACTCTCCCAAACACTTAGTAGAATGCTCTGCACACTATAAGCACTCAGTAAATACAATCGCTTGAATGACAAATATGATGAAAAGGAAGAGCACGGATATGAGTAGTACAGACGGCAATAGTAGTGAAAAAAGGCTAAGAACCCTCTGGAACAGTGCACTGGTTAAAATAAAAATTCCCAGTTCCACCTTTCAGGAACGGATTATTTCAAATCTGTCCGAAGTGCCACCTTATTGGGGGAGTCTGTATAACACAGCTAGCATGCCCCAACCATTCTTCAAAATCGGGAAATGGACGTGAGGAGGAGCCAATATGGCAGCTGGAATCCTCACACTGACAGCATGGGCTAGGAATGAGCAGGGGTCCGCTGGAGAAGGACCAGAGTTTGAAACACTGGAGTCACAGGGGCATCACGGACACCACAGCAACCAGACTGGATAATAACGACATTTGTGAAACACCTACTCTGCGCCAAGCACTTTATTAAGCACTGAGGCCGATATGAGATGAGATCAGACACCTGGTCCCTCGTCGGGCTGACAATCTAAGTAGGAGGGAGAGCAGGTCTTGAAGCCCCAATTTTACAGATGAGGAAACTGAGGGAAGGGAGAATTTAAGTGACTTATCCACGGTCCTGCAGCAGGCAAGTGGCATAGCTGTAATTAGAACCCAAGTCCCCTGCCTTCCAGGATTGTCTTTTTTCACTAGGCCTCCCGCCCGTATGGCTCCATGCAGGGCAATCAAGAAGGGATAAAGCCAGAGGGATAGCAGCTCTGGGGTGAACGGAAGAGAGCTGCTTGCATCCAGCCCTAGTGCGGACCACAGAGAGGGGAGCTGGAGAAGAGGGAGGCGCCCTCCTCGTGTACTTTCTGCTTCTTCCTCCTTCCCAATCCTCTTCCCCTCCCCTTTTTCCTCACTGGCCCCCTCAATGTCCCAAGTTTTTCAACCTCCACGAGCAAGATCCCCACCACATTCAAAATTCAGGGTTAGTACACTGGAGTCCTGCATGGCTCTGAGCAAGACAGGGAAGGGGGAAAAACTTCACACTCTTGCTACTCCAAGTCTTTCCGTCAGGAGGGCCTGACCTCTGGCTCAGGACCTGTAGGGTTCTCACTGTCCTTATCAGGCTGCAGGGCAAGTTGCACAAACAGCGCCCATCACCTACACAGAGGCTGCCTGCCCGTCTGCTTGCTGCCGATGGGGTTTAAATACTTCATCTAGGACTTTTGTCCCAACCCTCATCCCTCGCTGAATACCCGCTGGTGCCAAAACAGCTAAGAATTCAAAACTATAGCGGGAGTCGGCTTGTTGGGTAGGCTGAGGAGCTGTTGGGTTGATGGAAAATAGGTGTTTGGAATGAATGGTGGAAGGCTCAGAATTTTAACTAGGGAAGGGCTGATTAGCGGCAGACTGGGGGAAGTGTTTCCCAGGCCAGGAGAACAGTGTGAGCAAAGGGATAGAAGTGGAAGAGTCAAGAGGTCGGTCAAGAGGTCCAGGGTGAACCTGGGAGTGAGAGCTGGGGAGTAATAAGTGAAGAGAACCGAAACATAATAATTACCATGATTATAATTATGGCACAAAGAGCCTCGAAGCCAAAGGCAAGAATCTCCTATTTGATGTGGAAAGAAATGGATAGTCCGTGGAGATTTTTGAGGGGCGTGGAGCTATGCAGTCAGGAAACGTGTCTGCTTATATTGTTGCGCTATACTCTCCCAAGTGCTTAGCACAGTGCTCCTGTACACAGTAAGCGTTCAATAAATACGTCAGACAGCTCAAGAAGATAATCTGGCCAGTAGTTGATTACGAATTTGTGCAATCTCTAGGGAAGATCAAATGTCAAACATTTCCTTTTTTAAAAAATTTCTTTTTAGGATTTGGTTTCTATAAATAAGCATGTTAAAATTAAAGATTTTAGATTACCATCTGTACCATTTGCAGTCCTCTAAAAATTAACTTTTCAACATCTGTCCTCAATTTGATGAAATACCCTTCCATATGGATTTTTATTGCTAATATTTTCAGCTTCTCAAGAAGCCTTCTTTCATTCAAGTTAACTGCATTTTATTTATTCACTGTACAGTTAATTTTTTATTTGTATTTATTGTTAGACACTAAAATTATTTCGTTAGCTATGAAAGGTACCCTAAAAATCTACAACTTTTCTGCAACCCAATTTTTAAAAATATATTTTTAGACTCCTTGAAACAAAGGAATTAGGCAGGTCAGTTTCTTTGGAGCAATCATTTTCTGATTCATGCCTTCCCCTTTCTGTTTGGGATTAAATTATAAAATAATAATAATAATAATGATAACTAGGGCATTTGTTAAGCACTTAATATGTGCCAGGCACTCTACTAAGCACTGGGGTGGATACAGGCAAATAGGTTTGGACACAGTCCCTGTCCCATGTGGGACTCTCAGTCTCAATCCCCATTTTCCAGATGAGGGAACTGAGGCACAGAGGAAGAGAAGTGACTTACCCAAGGTCACACAGCAGACAAGTGGCAGGGCCGGGATTAGAACTCATGTCCTTCTGACTCCCAGGCCCGTGCTCTATCCACTTTGCCAAGCTGCTCTCCAAAACTAAGCCATTAATTTAGCATGAGAGAAACATATGTGACCTATACAGGAATTAAATACCTGTTCTCCCTCCTTCTTAGACTGTGAGCCCCAAGTGGGGCAGGGACTGTGTCCAAGCTGATTAGTTTATACCTATCCTGGTGCTTAGAACAGTGTTTGACACATACTAAGCACTTAAATATTATGCCCTATGGGGGCACGGAATACCTCTATTGCTGATTTGTACTTTCCAAGTGCTTAGTACAGTGCTCTGCACACAGTAAGCACTCAATAAATACAATCGAATGAAGTACTATACCTTAATTATTATACAAAGCAATCTTAAAAGGATATTATAAAATAAACCCCATGCCCCACTTCTTAAATCAAATACTGTGTTAAAAATCAGTACCATGTGATTATTTAAAATATTATAAGAAATAATAATAGCGGATGAAAATTCAGAAGCAGGATTTTACGGATGCGTGACTAGGAAAAAACATTTAAATCTTTTTATTAATTTTCTTGAAAACACTTTTACCTACCTACTGCTGAAGCCATGAAGGTGTGATTCATTTTTGCACAAAATACAACTGCTCAGTTTTATATATTATCTTCCGTCAGGATTTTAGTACAATGGTTGTGCTCAGAATGAAGCCAGCACTACCTATGTAATTATCTTCACTGAACCATGCAGCCGAGTTTCACTTCAGAACTAACCTTTCCTTGTATTTAGGCAGCTCTGATAGACATTCCAGTTATATTCCTAACAGATTAAAAAAACAACAACCCAGTTTTAATACTATTTAGAGACTGAAGTTCTCGTAGCACGGGCCAGATTCATTTTGAGCCTAGCTAAATCTTGATGTCATCCCTCAGAGTTAACGTAGCTGGATCTTCTTGAATCTGAAGTGAGACTGAAGGCATGTATTCCTTAAAAGTTAGGTTGAAAATTCCAAGCGTGGATGAGGGAAGAGGAAGGAGAAAAATGGCAGGGGGCGCTGCACACTCCCACAAATAGAGGTAGAAAAACATACAGTCTTCCCTTCCCAAACACAGTCACATGGATCCTCAACAGTCACACAATTTTGCTTGGCAACGAGCCGGGCAAAAGGACCAGGAGCCAGGGAAGGCATTAGACTAATGGAGGTCCAAGATGGAAAGTAATCAGTGCTCTCCTCCCTTTAAAAAAAAACCAAAAAAAGTACTACTAACGATCATAAAAAATACAGAAAACACCTTGCAAGCCACTTTTAAATCAGAATGCACTTATCTGACTAGAAGGGTAGCATTACTATCTTATCCAACTTCCCCTCCCTTAAATTTTACGTTCGGGACTCACTGATCACTTCGGATGGATTAGTTCATTAACCTTAGCACCGACTTAAAAATAAGCCAACGCCACTGAACTGCGGACCAATCCGGTTAAATTATACTAAGAACGGGAGCACCATTATTTTAAGTTTAATCAGTGCTGTATATTTTCATTATTTATTGGGCCTTAGCTTTCTTTTCACTGATATTCTTGGTGAAGCAGCGTGGCGCAGTGGAAAGAGCACGGGCTTTGGAGTCAGGGCTCATGAGTTCGAATCCCAGCTCTGCCACTTGTCAGCTGTGTGACTGTGGGCAAGTCACTTAACTTCTCTGTGCCTCAGTTCCCTCATCTGTAAAATGGGGATTAAGACTGTGAGCCCCATGTGGGACAACCTGATTCCCCTGTGTCTACCCCAGCGCTTAGAACAGTGCTCTGCACATAGTAAGCGCTTAACAAATACCAACATTATTATGTCACAAATGCGACTCTGCACATACAACAATTTTTCTACAACTCCTTTCCCCCATTTGCCATGGATTGGTTTCCTTAATGGCATTTGTTAATGTTGGTATTTGTTAAGCGCTTACTACGTGCAGAGCAGCGCTAGGGTAGATACAGGGTCATCAGGTTGTCCCACGTGAGGCTCACAGTTAATCCCCATTTTACAGATGAGGTAACTGAGGCACAGAGAAGTTAAGTGACTTGCCCAAGGTCACGTGCCTGGCACTGTATCAAGTGCTGGGGTAGATGCAAGATAATTAGGTTGGGCACAGTCCACGTCTCACATGGGGCTCACACTCTTAATTCCCATTCTGCAGCTGAGGTAGCCGAGGCACAGAGAAGTTAAGTGACTTACCCAAGGTCAATCAGTTGCTCTGCCTGCCTCACTACCACCGGCCCTTGGGAAGTGGTACAAATCGGCACCGGGCAAGTGCTGGAGTCCACTGGACTCCATTAGGCCATAACGCAGTCAAGCAGGCAGCCTTTAATGGTACTTGTTCAGCTTTTACTATATGCGCTGGAATAGATTACACCAAGAGGAAAATAGCAACAGGAAGTCCAGACAACTACTAAACATCACCTGTGTTTTCAGTTTGGCAGGGTGGGGCTCATAAATTCAGAACAGGGTTCTCCGCTCTATTTCGGGGACATATAATCTCAGTAACGCTGTCCGGAAAGCAAACTACTTTTCTAGAACCTCACGTCCCAGAAATACCCGGGGCAAGGAAACGGACTGTAACAATATGGAGATTTTACTTGTCACGTAAGAACAAAAGAAGTTGCTACCTCAGTTTCCCCACCACGGCACAACTTCGGCCACTCTGGCACCATTCGAGGCAGCAGGAGGAACTCTTTGGTAGCGGAACTCTTTCTGGTGAATGGTGGGCCTCTTTGGTAAGTAATGAAATAGCAACAGTATTTACTCAGCTCTTACCGTGTGCCAAGCAATGTACATTTCTACGTACTTGGGGACACATGACACGAGAGGCAGGTGCCCTAGAGGAAAGAGTATGAGCCTGTGAGTCAGAGGACCTGAGTTCTAATCCCCGCTCTGCCACCTGGTTTTTGTTTGGGTTTACGGTATTTGTTAAGCACCTACTGTGTGTCACTGTTCTAAGTGCTGGGGTAGATACAAGTTCATCGGACCAGAGTCCCTAAATGCTCACAGTCTAAGCATTTAAATATCACTAATAATAATAATAATAAAGTTACAGTCCCTGCGCACAAGGACTGTAACTTTATTATTATTATTATAAGGATCATAGACACAAATGAGAACAAAATCAATGATATTTATTAAGTGCGTATGTGCAAAGCATTGTACTAAGCACATGGGAAATTGAGGGCTGGTACACTTCACTACAATTCACAGAACTGGTAGACACGAGCCCTGCCCAACAAAGAGCTTACAGTCGGCAAAATACATAATTAAAGAGGTAAATAACAGGAACCCATGCCGGTGATAGAACAGAGTCTTGCTTCACTTGAGGTCCCTTGGCAGTTAATCCCCTTCCTCCAACCCAGATTGCAAATTATGTTTTACCACCCATTTGAGACAGCTCCCAAGCTCCCCAGAGCTTTAATTTAGGAAGCCACTATAGTCAAAAGCAGGATGTTTGCCCATTCTACCAGCTTTTTGGTGAATGGTGGTGGGCCCCAGTGCTGCAATGCCCGATATTTCCAGTGAATCCAGAATGTGCATTAATGTTAATGTGAGTGCACAGGAATGTAGTTAAATGGTTTATGCTCGGCATACAGTACGGCATACACTTGAGTATTTTCGACCTGAAGAAAATCTTACATTCCAGCAAGAAATCAAGATGTTTTCAGTAAACCTTTGATATTACAGACTAAAAAAAGGACTATATATTTCTATCTCCAATATTTATCTGCTGTAAAATTATTTTCTACTACATTTATGTCTCCTACCTTACACAGGGAAATCAGACTGAGTACAATTTACACTGAATCATCACTATTAGTGATATTTAATTATTCACCTTGCAAATGAGGACCGAAATCTATACAGCAATTAAAAGTCTTCACTAGTTTGCCCCCACTTTTCACAGTACAGTATACCATGAACAGAAAAGACCATTCAAAACTGCTTTCTAAAATCTTTTTTTATCCCCTTGCTTTGCTTTTTTGCCCCCGGTTTTCTTTATTTCTTGTTTGCCTCTTGGATGTAAGGAGAAAAAAAAAGGATTACAGGATAGAGGAGCATGGGAAGTTTAAGAGGGAGAGGGAGAGGAGCAAAGAGAAGGGGTGTGTTAAAAATAATGGAGATATAAAGTTGGATGCAAATGGGAAAAAAGTGAATTTGGAAGTCGCTATGCAAAAGGTGAGGCGGGTCAGAAATGAGAGGTGTGGAGGCGAGAGCATGGCGACCAGATAATCCATATTATGTAAAACGGTCAAGTATTTTTCTACTCCCTTCTTTGTCTCAAGTTACTTTTCCTTTGAAAACAAAGTCCTCCTTTTTCTGCAACTTCACATAAGGCTGATCACAAACAAACAACCAGACATGCTCATATGTACATTCATTTAACATAACCAGGTGACCCTTTAACTTACAACTCCTCTTTTTTGGACCTGGAGCCGGGCTGAAAATACCCTTCCTCATGCTCAGAATCCTGGGCTACAGTAAGAGAGGAGGGAATACCCAGGTCCTGGTCAATGTTCCTGATTGGATTCCAGGGAGGTGCCTGGATACCAGCCCTCAATTAGAAAGGGCTCCCAAGCATCAGAGAGTGATTACAGAATATGGCCTTTTAAGGTTTTACCTGATTTCCACTCCTACCTCTCTCTTTCAAATCACTTTGTAAAATTAAGTTTAAACTCCCTCCCCAAATTATTTAATTTTACCAAGTTTTTCTTAACTTCTCCTTGCTAAAATGGGTGATGATTTATGAATCTAACTTTGTCACAGCTGCCTTACGTCAAAACTGCACAACTGTGATGAATTCTCAGTATCTTCATTGCCAATACAATCAATCATATTGATTGAGCATTTACTTTGTGCAGAGCACTGAACTAAGCAGTTGGGACAGTACAATATACCAGAGTTGGTAAACATGTTGTCTGCCCACAACGAGCTCACGGTCCAGTGGGGCATTTTGAAATGATATCTGAAAAGTTTGGTCATTTTTAAACATATCCAAGTGCTTTGTTTTGTGTCCCATCTCATCCCCCCACAGGGTCCTTCCCTTTCCTTGCTACATAAAGAGTCAAATTTCCTTGGCTAACCGGCACCCATGTGCATCCATGTTTTTGTTCCCATGTGCACCATTATTCTTCTTGCGCCAATACCTAAGCCATACCTCAAAATGAAGATTTTGATGTTGGCTTTTGGACTGATATTGCAGTCCAAAACCCTATATAAAGCACTAATACCTTAATACTGCTTTGAATGCAAACAGTTAGCTGAGATGTTGAGTTTTCATTTAGTCATGTGTCTCATTTTCAAATACCAGAAAAGAACAATATTACTAACAAAATTCTTGCCATACAGATGTTACATGTAAAGCATAAAAATAAAACCTGAAAACTTTGAAATTTTCTATACTTTTCATTTTAACCCTTTTACCCAAATGAAAAGAAAATAAAACTAGATAATTACCATCCAAATTATATATTCACTCCCCAATTGTTCACCAGATGAATATCCCCTATTAAAGCATTTTGTATCACTTTACCCATCCTTTGAAGTGCTTGCTGACAGCTAACCAATTTAATCACCAAAGAAAAAGACTTATGAGAGCTACAGCTATGGATGGCAATATGGAAACTGGAATTTCAGAAAGGGTTTTGCTAGATTTGAAATAGAATCTTCTAGAAAATATTAATGTACGGTAAATATTTAAAGACTTAAAAACTTACCCCCAAATCCTGGAAAATCCCTAGGGGGGAGTAGGCATCTGCTTCCCTACTTTCAGTTGCTGTTCACCTGCTGATCCTTACCGGAACCCTGTCCCCCCCAAGTCAACGCCCAAGGCTGCAGCCCAGATCAGCCCCCCGGGGGGACCTGGATTTTTCTAGAATCCCAAAGGGGTGGTACCTCCCTGGTCAGACTAGAAACAGATCAGGCTCTGGATCCCTGTTCCCATCTTAGTACCAGGGATAGCATCTAAAGCTGAGTAGAAATGGAAAACTCATCAAGAATAGGATAAAGACAAGGAAGAGGATCTGAAGAAAACAAAGATGGATCCTGGAAAGGGAAAACTGAGAGTCTGTTGTTTCATTTATGAGAAGGGCCCTGACAGATTTCTGAAACAAGACTTTTGAATTTCTGATTTCATCCATAGAGATGACAACAAGCTGCTCTTCAACTTGTGAGTGGCGTGGCCTAGTGGATAGAATACAGGCCTGGGAATCAGAAGGACCTGGGTTCTAATCTCAGCTCTGCCCCTTATCCGCTGTGTGATTTTGGGCCAGTCACTTAACTTCTCTGTGCCCCAGTTAGCTCATCTGTAAAGTGGAGACTCTGTGCCCCAGGTGGAACATGGACTGCATTCCCACCTGATTAGCTTGTATATACCCCAGTGCTTAGTACTCAGTACATGATAAGTGCTTAACAGATGCCATTAAAAAAAAAATACTACATTAGATGAATTTCACTGAAGTTGAAAAACCACCACGAAAATAATCAGAAAAAGCTTCTAATTCTGCAGCCTCCTGCAAATGATCATATCGGCATGCCTAACTTATTTAACAGTACGGATACAATGTTCTGAATTACTTTGATAAAAAGAATGAATAGCTTTAGTGATATTTATCAGTAAAATATACAGCATGTGGAAACTGCACGTTATTCTTCAGGCAGCTCTGGAATGGATCTTAATTTATAACGTATCCATGGGAAAATGAAACCCTTGATGCAATCATTCATGTTCCAACCATATTTTCCAAGAACATAACTTAATTGTATTGCGGACTATTCATGTATACCTATGTTCTCTACCGCTAACAACAGTAAAACGGCCCGTCACTGATGACGTGTCAAAGTCCTTCCAGTAAAACCCCTTAATGTATCTCATTATGAAGTACAGTAATTAATAACAACATAACCATCTTATTAACAAATGCCCTAGGCCAAAACCAAAAAAAGTCAAGCCTAGAGGCAATCAGATACCATGCCAAATAATTAAATACACTCAACAAGTAACAGAAGGTAAGTAAGTGGCTTTTTGGCAATTTGAGCGTCGGGGAACCCCCCGAGTGCATTTTGAGTAAGCTGAATGTCTGTGTAAAGTTAGCTTACAATCCTTGACTCATAGGGGGAATCAAATAAAGGCAGTCCTGCATGGACTGAAAATTCATGACCTAACCCAACCTCAGCTACCATAGTTCTTTCCTGGCAAAAGTTGCCAATGTAACCTCCCCACTGCTAGTAGGGGGGATAAAACAGTCGGATGGAAAATCCAACGTCTTCCAGAGCTATGACATAAGTAGCAAAGGACGCTAACCAAAGAATCACTTTGGGAATCTCACATGGTAGACAATCTTGGCAGGGATGCTGAAAATAACTGGCTAATATTGGCACTCAAGATCAAAGTGGCTACCACTCATTCATTCAGTAGTATTTATTGAGCGCTTACTATGTGCAGAGCACTGTACTAAGCGCTTGGAATGTACAATTTAGCAGCAGAGACAATCCCTGCCTGATGATGGGCTCACAGTCAAGATAGGGCCACCCTGGCATGGTCTACTGGACTATGGAACATCCTCCGCACTAAGTGGCGTTACTTTGGATGCAAATTAAGTTATATATAAAAGAATTATGTGTCCCTTACAATGAGCTGCACCCCAGTCTGCCTACTCATTTACTGTACTCCATGTTCCAGGAGGAACATTAGAAATAGGAGCAAGAGAGAAGCAGCGTGGTTTAGTGGATAAAGCACGGGCCTCGGAGTCAGAAGGATCTGGGTTCTAGTCCCGGCTCCGCCACCTGTCCTGCTATGAGACCTTGGGCAATGCACTTAACTTCTCTGTGCCTCAGTTACCTCATCTGTAAAACAGGGATTAAGACTGTGAGCCCCGTGTAGTACAAGGTATGGGTCCATACTGATTAGCTTGTATCTACTTCATTCAATCGTTCAGCACTGAGAACAGTGCCTGGCATATAGTAAGCGCCTAACAAATACCATGTTTGCACTGCTCAAACCACTGGCATTATCATTAATTCCTTTGTGTATATTCTCGGTCCTAACACTTCAGGACTGAGGCTTTGCCATCTTTCCTGGCAGGAGACTCCACACCACTACAGTGTCGCCGACCAGAATAAGCTAAGTCTTGGGCCCAGAAGCAACAAGGCATGGCTCAGATCAGAGCTGGACTACAGGAAGCCCAGCTTCACATCTGGGAAGGGGAACTTAAATGCACAGCTAGAGAAGCAGCACGGTCCGATGGAAAGAATACAGGTCTCGGAGTCCGAGGTCCTGGATTCAAACTCCGTCTCCTCCACTGGCCTGCTGTGTGACCCCAGGTGAGTCACGTAGCTTCTCTGAGCCTGACTTGCCTTATCTGTAAAATGTTCTACCTCCTACTTTAGCTGTGAGTCCCGTGAGGGGCAGGGACTGTGTCCAACCTGATTTTCTTCTACCCTAGTGCGTAGTACCGTCTGACACACAGTAAGGCTGAACGCATACCACGATATTTTTTTTTAATCTTATACTCTCGCCCCACTGAAATGCTGGTACTTATAGTTCCAGCATGCCACTTGAACATCCACATGCAGACATACCAACACCAAGCATGTGCAGCGGCACCCCAACCACCTGTCTGCACTGCTCTTCTCCCCGGCCTGAAATAGCCCTAAAAGAGGG
Organism: Ornithorhynchus anatinus; assembly: GCF_004115215.2. Lineage (NCBI taxonomy): Eukaryota > Metazoa > Chordata > Mammalia > Monotremata > Ornithorhynchidae > Ornithorhynchus > Ornithorhynchus anatinus. Next base: position 40,038,928 of record NC_041738.1, read on the forward strand.
GAGGAACGAGAAAGGAATCCAAATCTGGTCCAACCCCAAATGGATTCAGTTTTAGTCCAGTCCAACCAGATCCACAGGCTGATCCTGGCTCATGCAGGTGTCTAAAATGAAGATAATTAATAGTCCTGACACCTGTACATCAAGATACCACAGGAGGAAAAAGACAATATGGAATATAGTGGGTCCTAATGACCTCTCACTCAGCTAATGGGGCATTCTCCACGCCTACCTCCCTGAACGGTGCTAAAGAAAGTTTAAGATCTACGAGGAAATAGTACCACACCCCAGACTAAGAATGTGGATACCCAATCAAGAGCAGAACATGACAGAAGTAGATCTGCAAATTCAAGATGAAATAATTTCGGTGAGAGGAATTAATAACAGGAAGGTAGCAAGGAGATGGGTAGCCATCATGCTCCAATTAGGAAAGATTAAACTGAGCTCAGAAAGGACAAAGCAGCTTTGCCATTGATAGTGATCAAGTATACAAGGTAATTCTGAGATTCCAGCTAACTGGCTAGCTACCTGGAAAAAAGATACTAATGGACAAAAATTACATAGAGATTCCGAAGTTACATTTCTTATTTCGGTGGATTTGACTTCAAAAGATTGGTAAACGAAATAAAACAGTGTAGATGGGATTGTTTTCGTCTTGGTCCGGAATCACCTTATATGGGAAACCACCTTTTAGACAGTGGTACATATTGCTTGAGGGGTTGTTAAGCGATAACTTCCAGGAACTAAATCATGAGGGTTAAGTCGCTCAGTTATCTGGGAAGAATTTATTAAAAATTAACAAAGAAGAAAAATAAGTTAAAGATGGAGCCAACTTTAGCAGCAACCCAAGTGTCTGACAACACTCAAAAAATAGGATTCATTGATTAATAACACCGCCTTAAAGGACCACAGGAAAGCCATGGTAATCTTTTAGCATTCTTACCAATTCTTAAAAAGGTCAAGAAATATCAATACTTGAAAATTTTTCTTCTCTAAATTATAAATTGGGAACTTTGGTTTTAGACCAAAAACTATTATTTTTAACACTCCAAATCACAGCAGAGATGTTCAAGCACAATGACGAACAGGTCATTTTAGCTCTATTTAGACTCGGTATTCCTCTCTATTTAACAATGGATACTGAGAGTTTTCAAATCTCCTGCTTTAACAGTGATGGTAATTTCTGAGGTTATGACACTGGTTTGTTGCTGGGGAAATGGATGCAGTCACCCAGACAGAAGACTGACTCCTTCACCACCTGATCACAAAGTGACTAACATGAGGATCCCACTCTACTGCAATTTTTAAAAATCTAAAAGCTACTAACATTAACAAGTAAAAGAGGAATACTTACTTAAAACTACAATGATTTGAAACTGGTTTTCATACAAATACAGGTCTAAGACATGCTTTCCAATACAAAGTTTAACAGAGGCATTAACATTTGGAGAATTTTTACATTATCCCAGGGAAACAATCTATTAAAACTTGTTACTACCAAAGGGAATCATATGATCACATTTCAAGTTATAATGCTGTAAGTCAGGGCTCTTACTAAAAAAGGCAACAGGTACAATAGTCATTTTGATCCCTACTATGAGTATGAGGATTTTTTTTTTATGAACCCAATAACTTATTTCAAACAGAACTTTTACCCAAACTTAACCAAGGTTTGTTCAAGAAAATACATGACTCGGTAATTCTACATTCACAAATGAATGTTACTAAATGTATTTTCTTCCAAAAAGGGGCATCTTATTTTTTCACCGGTAAATGCCAATACTGCGCACGGTGGTTTTAAAAAAGGGTCTCACGATGGAGAGGCCAAAATTTCAGTTCTACCACCAATAATGACAGTGTACATTCCCAGGTTGTCTTTACCCTCCTTATTCCTTAAAATAGACAAGCTTGCAACCTCAAAGAATTTTGGTGAAAACCAATAAACTGCTGTAAAGACCTCAGTAAATTCAGTATAAATGCTCAATATCAAACTGCATAATCCTAATGAATCACCTAAATGCCCCCTGCTGTCATTTCTTGCTTGAAATCCCCTTTTGGGTGCTATATAAAAATTGATAGGGTTATTTTTCTATGGCATTTGTTCAGTGCTTTCTACGTGCCAGGCACTGTACTAGGTGCTGGGCAGACACAAGATGATCGGGTTGGGCACCTGTTCCCATCCACATGGGGCCTCCAGTCTTAATCCCCATTTTACCGATAAGATAGCAAGCGCAGAAAAGTTAAGTGACTTGCCCAAGGTCACAGCAGAGAAATGGCAGAGCAGGGATTATAACCCAGGTCCTTCTGACTTCCAGTCCCGTGCTCTAGCCACTAGGCCTCACTGCTTCTCTACTCCAGCTGGTATCTCACAATATTACTCCATCATTCAAGACAAATGCTGCTGAATATTCTTCCACTGCATATATAACTACAAGCCACAGGACCTATGCTTTGGATCCCAAAATGCTCCGAAAAGCAAAGAGTAGAGGGATAAACAATACGTTATTTAAAGGGAGTCTGGGTAGTAATGAAATTACCGATAGTTCATAAATGTGATTATGACATTCCACTGGCACTGCACAGATATCACGCCCAGCTATCAAGTCCATTGAGCCATTGAGTTGCTCTGTGTGAAAGATCAAGTCCTTTAGAAAAAAAAATACACTGGGCAAACTGGGAAAGTTTCAAATGCCTATCTCTATACTATATGGAGCAGCTAGGGGAAAAAGCACTGCATACCAACACCATATCATTTAAAATGGCACTTTATTAACTTTTCAACAGTCCAGCTTTATGCAAATTCTCTGGCAGGCCATGGAGTGCCATGACTTCAAAACACAAAAAGCGTTAAGTACTTTTAGACGCTAAATGAAATGACAATAGAACTCATAATGCCAAGGAGACGCTACTCTTCAAAATGCAATTTACAATCACCTTCCAGAGGCAAAAACTGCATCGTTTTTGAAGCACGCTTCTCGGCACATGGGAAAACACAAAATATAACAGGTAAATTGCCTCAACTAAAATCAATTTTGAATTTTCTCTCTCGAAATATTATGGGCTTCATTAAAAGCAAATTATGCTGTTAATCAGCACTCTGAAATGTTCATTCTAAAAGTCCTGAAGAATAGAATTAACTCAATTTTATCACTAACAGATTTTACTCTTCATTTACTAGGTGTATTTTGGATCCACAAACTACTGTATTTCCAAACTACTGTAAAGATACGAAGCACCGTGACCCTGAAAACCAACCTATAGGCAGCAACCAACTCGAGTCACCCCAGCAACGGACAAGAGCCAGTTACTGTGTCGGGTAGTAAATCCAACGGTCACTTAGGATCCCCATACCTAAATTCTAGGGCCTCTACAAACCCAATAAGCTCACCTGGATCTAGCTGAACAACTTCCATTTCAGTATTTCAAACCCAATCCTGTTAATGAAGACTGGCTTTCAATTCCTTCTCTTTTTGTTTGTGGGGGTTTTGGGGGGGGGGTCATTAAGCATGCTGTAGTAGGCAGAAGCACCTGGCCAACTTTAAGACATGTCAGACAGTTGGTCAAACACTCTGTACCGTAGGGGATATAAGATTCAAACACAACCGGATCCCTAAAGAGAGTATCTATATCATAAGAGGATTTTTTCTGTTTAATGTTCCGAATCCAAGCTGTCCATCTTCTCCTGGCTCCTCCCCTCCTTTCGCTCCCCCCTCCCTCCCCCCGGTGGTTTAAGAGGTGGTTAATATTATAGTGGAATGACTTTAGTGTGGTGCCCCTTTCTCCAGGGAACCTGTTCTGACACATTCTTGCGGTGTCCAGTATAGGAATTCAACCTCGGCCGAGATCGGCTCAAGGGCTGCTACTTAAATTGCTGGGAATCCCCTACGGGCCTTGGTCAAAAGAGTTGGTGTGGGCATCTCTACCTGATGCCCCACTCCCTTCTGGCAGCCCTTAAATGCTCCCCCCCCTCCAAAAAAAATAAGCCCTTGGATTCTCTAGCGAGTCTGTGCCTGCGCTGGTCCCCCAGAGAAAAGACAGGAGGATTAAATCCGCCCAGAGAGGCGACTCGATGGGAGTCAGAGAGGATTAATACTACTACTAATAATAAAGTTGGCATTTGTTAAGCACTTACTATGTGCAGAGCACTGTTCTAAGTGCTGGGGGGATACAAGGCGATCAGGTTGTCCCACATGGGGCTCACAGTCTTAATTCCCATTTTGCAGATGAGGTAACAGGCACAGAGAAGTTAAGTGATAATAATGTTGGTATTTGGGTAGATACAGGGGAATCAGGTTGGCCCAAGAGAGGCTCACAGTTGATCGCCATTTGGCAGATGAGCGAACTGAGGCACAGAGAAGTGAAGAGACTTACCCACCGTCACCCAGCTGACAAGTGGCGGAGTGAGGATTCGAACCCCTGACCTCCGACTCCCCAGCCCGGGCTCTTTCCACTGAGCCCCGATGCTTCTCTAATGAATTATTTAATCTGGGCCCGGAGGCTGCTCCTCAAAGTGCAAAAGCGAAGGAAATGAAGGCCTCCTCTGGGATTGACCCTCATCCTCAAAAGAGCCCGGGTTTCTGAGTCAGAGGTCACGGGTTCGAATCCTGTCTCTGCCCCTTGTCAGCTGGGTGATGGTGGGCAAGTCACTTCACTTCTCTGGGCCTCAATTCCCTCATCTGTAAAACGGGGATGAAGACTGTGAGCCTCCGTGGGCCAACCTGATTCCCGGGATCTCCCCCAGCGCTCAGAATAGTGCTCTGCACACAGTCAGCGCTTAACAAATACCAACATTATGATTATTAAAACAGTGCTCTGCACATAGTCAGCGCTTAACAAATACCAACATTATGATTATTATTAGAACAGTGCTCTGCACATAGCACTTAACAAATACCAACATTATGATTATTATTAGAACAGTGCTCTGCACATAGGGCTTAACAAATACCAACATTATTATTATGATTATTAGAACAGTGCTCTGCACACAGTCAGCGCTTAACAAATACCAACATTATGATTATTAGAACAGTGCTCTGCACATAGCGCTTAACGAATACCAACATTATGATTATTATTATTAGGACAGTGCTCCGCACATAGCGCTTAACAAATAGCAACATTATGATTATTAGAACAGTGCTTTGCACATAGTCAGCGCTTAACAAATACTAACATTATTATTATTAGAACAGTGCTTTGCACATAGCGCTTAACAAATACTAACCCCATTATTAGAACAGTGCTCTGCACATAGTCAGCGCTTAACAAATACTAACATTATGATTATTAGAACAGTGCTCTGCACATAGTCAGCGCTTAACAAATACTAACATTATGCTTATTAGAACAGTGCTCTGCACAGAGTCAGCGCCTAAATACCAACATTATGATTATTAGAACAGTGCTCTGCACATAGTCAGCGCTTAACAAATAAAAACGGGGATTAATTGTGAGCCTCACGTGGGACAACCTGATTCCCCTGTATCTCCCCCAGCGCTTAGAACAGTGCTCTGCACAGAGTCAGCGCTTAACAAATACCAACATTATTAACATTATGATTATTATTAGATGAGTGCTCTGCACATAGTCAGCGCTTAACAAATAAAAATGGGGATTAACTGTGAGCCTCACGTGGGACAAGCTGATTCCCCTGAATCTCCCCCAGCGCTTAGAACAGTGCTCTGCACAGAGTCAGCGCTTAACAAATACCAACCTTATTAACATTACGATTATTAGTAGAAGAGCGCTCTGCACAGAGTCAGCGCTTAACCAGTACCAACATTCTGATTATTATCATTCATTCGAGGGTGTTTGGGGAGCGTTTCCTGGGTGCGGAGCACTGCACTGAGCGCTGGGAAGGGACGGGGGAGGGAGGGGAAAGGGGGGGAGCCCCGGCCGAAAGGACCGGACTAGGCCCGGGGCGGCCGGAGGGATGAAGGGGACGGAAAACATTATCGGGGGGGTGGCGGGGGGGGGGTCCCCCATCTTGGAGGGGGGGAGAGGAAGAAGGGTCGGGGTGGGGGGAGACGCTTCCGACAATTAAATGCCGCAGAGACCGAAAGGAGGGCGGAATGGAGGCACTTGCGCGTCCGGAGGGGGAGGGGCCGGCCCCCTCGGCGGTGCCACCCGGCCCCGCCGCAGATCTGCCCCCCCCCCCGCCCCATCCCACCACCCCCATTTACCTCGCGAGTACAGGGACTTGGGCGACTCCAGGTCGAGGTCGGCGCTGAGCAAGGAGATGAAGTCCGAGGGCATCGCAGCTCGACCCGGCCCGAGGGCGGCGGGTGGGGGGGGGGAGGGGGGAGGGGGACGGAGAGCGGGGGCGACGGCACCTCCTCTCCGGGCCGGCGGGCGGAGGGGCGGAGGGGGGGGGGGGGACCCCCGCCGGCTGCAGGACCGCGGGAGCGACGGACGAGACCGGGGGCGGGGGGGACGGACGGAGAGGAGAGCGGCTGGTCCTGGGGGGGGGGGGGGAGAGGGGGGGAGGTTTCTCCTCAGCGAAAACTGACCGGCCGCCGCCGCTGACAGGAATCCCGGCGCCGCCCCCCGCCCGCGCGCCTCCCTCGGCGCTGCGCATGCGCCCTCCGGAGGGCGGAGGGACGGACGGGAGAAGAGCCGAGGGGCGGAGGGCGGGGCGGCCGCTGGCTGGAAGGGCACCCACCCGGCCGCCTTTCCTGCTCCTCTTCTCAATGGGGGGGCGAGGGGGGAGGAGGTTGGCCCGCCACCAGGGCCCCCGCACGAGGCAGAGCTGTTTCTTCGCGCGGATAACAGCCTCCGTTGGAGGCTGAGGAGGGCTTTCCCGAAGGAGGAGGGGAGGCCACGGCGCCCAGAGGAAGAGGACCGCCCCCACCGGGCAAACTGGCCCCCGGAGGGGTGGGGGAGAGGGAGCTGTGGCCGAATTGTCCATGCCGAGCGCTTTTAGTACAGGGCTCTGCACAGGGGAAGCGCTCCGTAAATACTACTGAGTGAATGAGGGCCGGAGAGGGCAGGTGAGCGGAGAAGGCCCTCGTTCGAGGCGGGACCAGCAGAGGATTCTGGAGAAAACTGGCCCCTGAGGGGTGGAGGAGAGGGATCTGTTGCCGAATTGTCCATTCCGAGCGCTTAGTACAGTGCTCTGCACAGAGGAAGCGCTGCATAAATACTATTGAATGAATGAGAGCCGGGGAGCAGCTGCCTCGGAGAGGGCAGGTGAGCAGAGAAGGCCCTTGTTCGAGGCAGGACCAGCAGAGGATTCTGGGGAAAACTGGCTCCCGAGGGGTGGAGGAGAGGGATCTGTTGCCAAATTGTCCATTCCGAGCGCTTAGTACAGGGCTCTGCACAGAGGAAGCGCTCCGTAAATACTACTGAGTGAATGAGGGCCGGAGAGGGCGGGTGAGCAGAGAAGGCCCTTGTTCGAGGCGGGACCAGCAGAGGTTTCTGGGGGAAAACTGGCTCCTGAGGGGTGGAGGAGAGGGATCTGTTGCCGAATTGTCCATTCCGAGCGCTTAGTACAGTGCTCTGCACAGAGGAAGTGCTCCATAAATACTATTGAATGAATGAGAGCCGGGGAGGGGCCGCCTCGGAGAGGGCAGGTGAGCGGAGAAGACCCTTGTTCAAGGAGGGACCAGCAGAGGATTCTGGGGAAAACTGGCTCCTGAGGGGAAGAGAGGAAGGGCCGGTGAAGAACCGCCTTGGCCAGGGCAGGTGAGCAGAGAAGGCCCTGTTCAAGGCAGGATCAACAAAGGATCCTGGGGAAAACTTGAGGGGAAGAGGGCTGGGGGAGAGAGGAAGAGCCAGTGAAGGGCCACCTTGGATAGGGCAGGTGGGCAGAGAAGGCCCTGTTCAAGGCTGGATCAACAAAGGATCCTGGGGAAAACTGGCTCCCGAGGGGAAGCGGGGAGGAAGAGCAAATAAGGGTCTGCCTTGAACAGGGCAGGTGAGCAGAGAAGACCCTGTTCAAGGCAGGATCGGCAAAAGATCCTGGGGAAAAACTGGCTACCGAGGGGAAGAGGAGAGGAAGGGCCAGTGAGGAGCCGCCTTGGCCAGGGCAGGTGAGCAGAGAAGGCCTCGTTCAAGGCAGGATCGGCAAAGGATCCTGGGGAAAAACTGGCTCCTGAGGGGAAGAGGGCCCGGGGAGAGGAGAGGGAGAGCCAGCGAAAGAGCCACCTCAGATAGGGCAGGTGAACAGAGAAGGCCCTGTTCAAGGCAGGACAAGCAAAGGGGCAGGGGAGAGGTAGAGCCAGTGAGGGGCCACCTTGGATAGGGCAGGTGAGCAGAGAAGGCCCTGTTCAAGGCAGGATCAGCAAAGGGTCCTGGGGAAAAACTGGCTACTGAGGGGAAGAGGGGTGGGGGAGAGGAGAGGGAGAGCCGGTGAAGGGCCACCTTGGATAGGGCAGGTGAGCAGAGAAGGCCCCCTTCAAGGCTGGATCAGCAAAGGATCCTGGGGAAAACTGGCACCTGAGGGGAAGAGGAGAAGAAGAGCAAATGAGGGTCTGCCTTGAACAGGGCAGGTGAGCAGAGAAGGCCCTGTTCAAGGCAGGATCGGCAAAGGATCCTGGGGAAAAACTGGCTACTGAGGGGAAGAGGAGAGGAAGGGCCAGTGAGGGGCCGCCTTGGCCAGGGCAGGTGAGCAGAGAAGGCCCCGTTCGAGGCAGGATCAGCAAAGAGTCCTGGGGAAAACTGGCTTCTGACGGGAAGAGGGCCAGGGGAGAGAGGAAGAGCCAGTGAAGGGCCGCCTTGGATAGGACAGGTGAGCAGAGAAGGCCCTGTTCAAGGCAGGATCAGCAAAGGATCCTGGGGAAGAGAAGAGGAAGAGCTAGTGAGGGGCCACCTTGGCCAAGGCAGGTGAGCAGAGAAGGCCCTGTTCAAGGATACTGGGGAAAAACTAGCTCCTGAGGGGAAGAGAGGTGGGGGAGATGAGAGGAAGAGCCAGTGAGGGGCCACCTTGGCCAGGGCAGGTGTGCAGAGAAGGTCCTGTTCAAGGATCCTGGGGAAAAACTGGTTCCTGAGGGGAAGAGAGGTGGGGGAAAGGAGAGGAAGAGCCAGTGAGGGTCCACCTTGGCCAGGGCAGCTGAGCAGAGAAGGCCCTGTTTAAGGCAGGATCAGCAAAGGATCCTGGGGAAAACTGGCTCCTGAGGGGAAGAGGAGAGGAAGGGCCAGTGGGGATCCGCCTCAGACAGGGCAGGTGAGCAGAGAAAGCCCCGTTCAAGGCAAGATCATCAGGCTAGCCTCAATTTTAATGTGGAATTTATACTGTGTGTACAACACCTTTTGGGCAGAAGGGTGGCGAGACTCTGTCTTTGCAGAAGAAGCAACCTTAGCTGGGACTTGATAGGTGAAAAAGAATAAAAAAATTTTAGGTTGGGGGGAAGGTTTTTTTGGTCCAATTGTGTCCTTTTTCCATGATTTAAATTGGCAGCTGTGGAGAACGAGCCCAGACCCTCTCTCTCAAGTACCCAGTCGGCGTACTGGCAAACTCTGTGATCGATATCCTTTGGACCGCAGGTCTGAATCGGGCTAGCCCATTATATTTGCAGTGTCTCTTGTAATGATTAGGCAGTCCCGTGAATGTCCTACTTCCTGTCAAAGGAGGGTAGGGTTTCAGAGCCATCCAGACAGGTGGCAAAGCAGAACAGGAAACAACCCTCAAATCACCGTTGCTACCAGCAGATCGGTACAACACTGTAGTAACAAGTCCCAAGGGAAGTTCCTTCATAACTACCAGAGCCACACACAGTTCGGTGAGAGGGATTCAGACCAAGTAATATTGGGCAAAATGAGCTTTTTTTGGTTTTTATTTTTCAAATCTGATCAGCATTTCTGTCTTTAACAGTCAGGGTATAAAGGCATAAGGAAAACCTAATCGGGATCAGTTGCGATCGAAGAAGGACCATTCGTAAATTCAAAAGCCAGCTTATAGCTTTGAATAAGTCAGCGTAAGTATTTTTTTCTGACTTGCAGGTGTTACTCTGAGTAATACTTGACTGGAGGTTGTTTTTAAATATTTACACTTCTCCCAGTATTTCCATGAATCCAGTTTAAAAGAGATGTTGAATATTATTCATTTTTCGTATGGCACAGCTTTAGGAAGACTCAGTTTAACCTCTGTCCTCCGAAGAGCCTGGGACTGAAAACACAAATAAAATCACCGAGTTATAGCAATACCTTTGCTCTTGTCATAAAACAAGATTGAGCCTGGAAAATATGCCAGGTCACCAAAGCTAGCAATATAGTACGTTGTAGATCGTGTGAACTCTACGCTACCTCCGTTTCCAAATAAATCACACTCTGTGGCTGGGGTTATGATTGTGCTTCAGCTAGTACCCTTTTTCTTTAGAAATCTGAGAAGATGTGCAATAAATGGGAACTCTGGATTGTCTGCCGTGGTTATAAATAAAAAGTCCCCCTTCTGCAAGACTTCTTATTGCGATGTGAAATGTGAATTAGTTCACCAAATTGGGATAGACTCTGGATTATCTATATTACAATAGGATATTTTTTCCCTAACTGTAATATATGCATTCTCTAGCGCTTTCCTTTATCTTCGAATACAGTAATACCACTGGTTGAGTAGCTGCTAAATCTCAGACTACATTTCCCAGCAGCTTGACTAAAATTCACAAGAATCTAGATTAAAGTGTACAAAATCTTTGTAGATCGAGAAACAAAGAATGGCTGCTTCTGTATTGACTGGCAGAGCTGGGATAAGTTTATACTGTGCTCCAGGGACACTGCTCTCAACCTACCAGAAGCGTCACGGGAAGTCAAATGGTGCAAGTCAAATGACTGTACCCGAGGCTGGGCCCGGTTCGAGTTCCGGGCAAATTAATGGGTTCGGGATGAGCTTGAATCAAACCAGGCCTCCTAACATTCCAGTGACGAGGGTCCACAGGACCGCTAGTCTCTAAGCTCATTGCGGGCAAGAAACGTGTCTACTAACTCTGTTACACTGTACTCTCCCAAGATTCTCCCAAAAGCTGAGTACAGTGCTCCGCACACAGTAAGTGCTCAGTAAATAGGATTGATTGAGTCTGACCTCACCTAGGGCATTTCCAGAGCCAGCGACCCCAGGAAAACCATTCAGTTCCAGGTTCTCCCTCCTTCCACCGTATCGGTTAAGGTTGCTCTGGGATAGAGTGGTGTTCCATTTCAGACTGGAATCATCTTGGGCTATTAGTGCAGTTGAAGGTTTAGGATAATATAATGATGGCATTTGTTAAGCACATACTATGTGCAAAGCACTGTTCTAAGCGCTGGGGAGGGTACAGGGTGATCAGGTTGACCCATGTGGGACTCACAGTCTTAATCCCCACTTTTCAGATGAGGTCACTGAGGCACAGAGAAGTTAAATGACTTGCCCAAAGTCACACAGCTGACAAGCGGCTGAGTGGGGATTTGAACCCATGACTTCTGACTCCCAAGCCCGCGCTCTTTCCACTGAGCCACACTGCTTCTCTACAGGAAGCTTCTCTACAGGATGTACAGGTAAGATGCATGAACCAACCCGGTCGGTCTTCCAAATTAGGGTACTCCAAACTGGGCTGGACCTCTCTTTGATGGCTCCAAACTATCACAGACTCCTTTGGGGAGGTTCCCAAATCAAGGGTCGTGTCCAAAGTCAAATTGGTCTCGAGAACACATCAGGTCAGATTGCTCTCTGCCTCACTGCATTCAGCTCTGGGTCCCGGGGAAAGGAGAGCAGGCTAGGGGTACCCAGGAGGCCAAGGCGTATGCAGAGTTGGTGGCGGCCACAGCCAGGGAAACAGTAAGCCAACAAAAGCATCAGGCTGAGAACTGAAGGGGTCGACTTCCGATGAGAAGCAAATGAGGCCTCTGTGTCCCCCTTCTTCAACCGGAATCGGAATCTGGGTAGACGGTGTCCTGAGGAGGGAATGTGATGGCCCCGGAGCACAAAGTGGAGCTGGGGATTCACCCAGCTTGCATCTGGTGTCTGTGGGTTCCCGTGCAGTGCCATCACGCTACGCTGTGTATCCGGTCTAACGCCCTCAGCGCCACGTAATGATGTCATGCGGAATGGGAGGAGGAGGAAAATTTTTTCCCACCTCAGGGTGGCCAGATGTCTGAAGCCAGCCCTGACTGCACCTCAGTTGTCACATTGTCAACCCAGCCCTGCGTGCTCTGAAGCACATTCTTAGCTACAATGTAAATTCTGAAGAAGCAAGGCCAAAATTAAGGTTCCTGTGAGCTGTGGGCAGTGGACCCCATAGCACCCCCAAGCTGAAGTTCACCTCTTCTTCCTCTTGCTCAGAAGATACACACACACATCCCCTTTCCCTGTCTAGAACTGCCATGGCTAGTGTTAGCCCCAAATTAAACATGGTAGATGTCAGCATAGGGAAAGAGCGATGATATTAGGCTAGCTGCAGGGCACACCCTGCTAGCCACAGTTGTCCCTGAGATACGGTGACTTCTGATGATGCTCAGAAATGCCAGTCAGTGAGTGAGAACCTGCGAAACATGATGAAGTCACCCATGCCATTTTTCAGGGCTCACCCAGACCCGGAACCTTTTTCTGCGGGAACCCCTGACCTTCCCGATGCCCTAGAGCCGTTGTGTTCCTTCCCAGGTCTGGATGAACACAGATGTCACTTTAGAGCCATGGAACTCGGTAGCAGGAGGGGATGCAGGGGAGTGGGGTGGGAGCTGAAAATAAAATTACCAGTTATACAAGCACCCAATGATGGAGTCAAATCTTACAGGGATGGACGAGTTGAAAACCCAACTGTCCAATGTAAAACTGGATGACTGCCCAACCTATCAGAGGGCAATGAGTCCTGGGTCAATGGCTTAATTTATCCAATGGATCAAGAGGCCTTAGGTAGAAGTACCGAAAAACACCTGCTCTAATAGCCAGTTCAGTCAACAATTAGCAGCTAAAATACTGGAAGGCTTATAGAATGTAAAATTCTAGTTACAAAGTCTCCAGAATCCGTCTGCTCTCTTGGTTTGCACAGACCCTTGGAAACAAAAAAGCAATTTTAGTTGGATGTATGTCATAGACTGTGAAGCACATATAAAATCTAGAAGGAAAACTGCCACAAAGGTAAAGGAATGCTGAATTTTACCCAACCCAGCTTGCTCCATCTAAGTTCTAATGGAATCGATAGTGATCAGAAAGGATAGATTAATGACAATGTTTGTATTAAAATTTTAACCAAGGATTCAATAATGTCTGTATTTAAGTTTTCCTGTGTAAGTATATTAGCAATTCTTTTCATGAACGGATAGATTTTTTAGGTTACGATTACGAATACATTTAGTGGTAGTAGTTAGACCCCTTTCAAGGTCGCACCTGGAGAGTTTCCAGTTCTCTGCCAGTCTCGACTGTGGAAGGGAGAGTCAAGCAGAGGCCTCTCCATTCCATTCCCAGCTTGGACTCGCCTGTGCTGGGAAGCAGCAGCATGGGAGAGAATTGAGGGCAGAGACTCTGTTTGCATATGCTGTGAATTTTGGAGGACAGTGTCTCCCTTAATAATAATAATAATAATGTTGGTATTTGTTAAGCGCTTACTATGTGCCGAGCACTGTTCTAAGCGCTGGGGTAGACACAGGGGAATCAGGTTGTCCCACGTGGGGCTCACAGTCTTAATCCCCATTTTACAGATGAGGGAACTGAGGCACCGAGAAGTTAAGTGATTTGCCCAAAGTCACACAGCTGGCAAGTGGCAGAGCTGGGGTCCATGTTGCATGATTACTTCTCCTTCCCACCTTGTGGGGGAGGGGGGAAGAAAAGGATTCTCGTGATTATATTGTCTTGTTTTTGTCTGTCTCCCCCAGTTAGACTGTGAGCCCATCGTTGGGCAGGGATTGTCTCTATCTGTTGCCGAATTGTCCATTCCAAGCGCTTAGTACAGTACTCTGCACATAGTAAGTGCTCAATAAATACTATTGAATGAATATACTACAAAAACGATCGCAGATGAAGGTGGGGGCTTCTGGAAGAGATGCGTCCTTGGCGTCGCTATGGGTCGGAGACGACTTGGCGGCATAAGACACTAAGAGTAGTAATAATAGTATTTATTCAGCACCCTCTTAATGTGATGCACTCGTCTAGGCACTTGGGAACGATAGAATGACAAAGTCTGTTCCTCACTATATTAAATACATTCCAGAAGTTGAAAATTGACTTTTCTCCAAGTGCCTCCATCTTATAACAGGTGAATCTGGCAACTCTCTGATGCCAGACGTCATACTTCTGCAGTTCAGGAACTAGCTAATATATGTTCTTTAAAGCTTTAAAGAAACTAGGTGAGCAGATCGAGGTTTAGAGTGATGGCAAACCAGTACGTGAGGTGAGTCAACAAGCACCTAGAGGACCTCAAAAACATAAGAAATGTCATTTCTGGGTCTGGCCTATATTCCACCCAGTCCAATATTCTGTCTCCTACTTTGGTACCAAAAGATGCTTGAAGGAACAATGTGATCATTTTTCTCCTTGACACCTATACTCATGGTTAGGGATATCAGTCTGTCAAGCAATCAATATTTACTGTGGGTAGAGCAGTGAACTAGGTGCTTGGGAGAGTACAATGCGAAAGAGTTTGCAAGCACATTCCCCACCCGCAGAGAGCTTACAATCTAGAGGAGGAAACAGACAGTAGAAGATAACTTACAGACATGTACCCAAGTGCTGTGGGGCTGAGCTTGGCGGGAATAACAGGCGCTTGAAGGATACAAATCTAAGCGTGAAGGCGATGCAGAAATAGGGGAAATGAGGGCTCAGTCAGGAAAGGCCTCTTGCAGGAGATGTAATTTTAATGAGGCTGAAGGGTTGGGCAGAGTGGTGGTCTGCCATATGTGAAGGGGAAGGGAGTTCCAGGCCAGAGGGAGGATGTGAGCAAGGGGTCAGTGGTGAGAGACAAGATTGAGGAGCACCGAGTAGATTGGCATTCAAGGAGCAAAGCGTGTGGGCTGGGTTACAGTAAGAAATCAGTGAGGTGAGATGGGAGGGGGTGAGCTGTTTGGTTTAAAGCCAATGATTGGGAGGGAGTTTCTATTTAATGCAGAGGTGGATGGGCAACCATTGGAAGTTCTTGAGGAGCGGGGAGATGTGGAGTAAACGTTTCTTTAGAAAAATGATCCAGTCAGCAAGATGAAGTATGGGCTGGAGTGAGGGAAGACAGGAGGCAGAAAGGTCAGCAAGGAGGATGATGGAGTAAACAAGGCGGGATAGGATAAATGCCCTGATCAGTCAGTCATCCATAAAGTATTTATTGAGCACCTACTAAAAAGCTCGTGTGAAGGGGGCGGCCAAAGAGAGTCCTGGGAATATTATCATCCCCTAACCTCTGCTTCCCATTCAGCGGCCAAAAGAAGGTTTAGAGAGACCCAAAATAGGTAGGACAAAGTCCTGCTATTGAAATGTTTACATTGTGACACATCACATCATTATATGTTGATTCAGACATCTCAGAGGAATGCCTGGACATCCCTTGGACTTTGTCAATGAATAGTCAAAGAAATACAAAGTGTCCCTGTAGCTTTGCTGAGGATTAGTGACTAAATATTTAAAGTTAAGGATGCAAAACCAGAGAGATTGAATTGGTCATCTACTACTGACCCTCAGAATTGAAGGGATATAGAAAAGTTATTGGATGAACTATTATGGCTTCCCAAACCACAAGTTATTTTGCTCTTGAAGCACTCTGTTAATGAGTGCTATTAAGTTCTATCATTGCCTCAAGTATAATCTCAAATGTAGAAGGAGACGTAGTTCCTGCCTAATGAACTTAAAATATAAATACGCAGATGGGACACAGCATAGGAAAAGGAAAGGGTACTCCAGGGAAATCGAGATACTAGAACTGGGATTTGGCATGTCCAGAACATTAAGTTCTACCACTGGTTGTCTTTGGGATTCCAGACATTTAACGAGCTAAATATTTAACTAAGAAACTAATAACCCTAAAAATGGGTCACCTAAGAGACATTTGTCAAGAATTCATTCTTTCTGCAACCCGGAACAATAATAACCCAGTCAAAAAAGGAAATCAACTGAATTTATTTCTTACCATTAAGGAGGAACGGGAGAGTTTTCTCTAAGAAAAGGGAGATGCTACAAAGGATCTCTCCAGTTGAAAACACAAGGGGAAATTTGTATTCACACACATAGACAAACACACACACAGACTTACTCGCATACTCATAGGCTACTAGTACCTTTCACTAAAGACTCATCCACAAAAAACAGTCATTCATCCTGAGTAATATCATGTAAAACAAGAAGTGCAATTCTCTTTATATACACATAACGTATCAATGAGTGGTAGTTACAGTCTGCACTTACAGGACTTATTGTATGCAGAACACTGTACTTGGGGGAGTAAAATAGAATAGATATAATATAGATGATACAAATATACAGGCCAATTAAACTAAAAAAAGTACTAAATTCATAACATTAATATCCTCCAGTTATATCTTAGACTCTAATGTTTAGTTCCTAAAGTGCACTCCCTTTTCATTTGAAAATTTGAGGAATCAGAACCCTGCAATTCTTCTCAAAAAGTACAGTTTGGGGAAAGTTGGTGAAATTAGACTGTGCCTTATCTGATTGTATTTTCTCTTACCCAGTGCTCAGCATAGTGCGTGGCACCTAATAAATCAGATATTTAAAATACCAGTATTCTGATGCTATCGCTGCCCATTTTGATGCCTGTTTCCCCCCCTTCTAGACTGTGAGCCCCATAAGGGAGAGGGATTGTCTCTATTTGTTGTTGAATTGTACCTTCCAAGCACTCAGTACAGTGCTTAAGAGATACAAATGAATGAATGAGTGAATGAATGAATTATTACTAATATCGAGTGTCAGGAACTTTGAGAAAGCATCTAATCCAGCCTAGGCAGCTGCAAATTTATTGTTTTTGAAAGACTTCCAAAGGAGAGCCCACACTTCTCAGGTGTTCACCCTACACATCCCATTGCCTAACAAATCTCACTGTGAAAAATTCTTCCTCCTGACTATTCACTCATAATATGCATCCATTTTTTCATGGTATTCATTAAGCGCTTGCTGTATGTCAAACGCTATTCTAAGCACTGGGGTGGATACAAGTGAATTGGGTTGGACACAGTCCCTGTCCCTTCTGGGGCTCACAATCTAAATTGGAAAAGGAACAGAAAAACTGAGACCCAGAGAAGATAAGTGACTTGCTCAAGGTCACGCACTAAGCATTCAGCAGAGCTGGAATTGGAACCCAGGTCCTCGGTCTGTCCAGGTCTGTCCTTTTTCCACTAAGTCAGACTGTTCATTTCCTCTTGATCTGAGTGCAGTAGAAATAGAACACAGAATATCAGCATCTTCTGTATAATTATAGTACTTTTTACGTGCTTATTATGTGCCAAGCACAGTACTAAGTGCTGGGTACATACAAGATAATCAGGTTGGACACAATCCTTGTCCCACATGGGCCTTACAGCGAAAGTAGGAGGAGTAGGATTTAATCCCTATTAGACAAATGAGGAAACTTCATATATTTGGCTTGTGAAATTGTACAGCTTGACCTCAGGCAAGTAAGGTGGGGACTAGTCCTGTCACTCCAACCTCCACCATGTCAGAAAGCTGGTTGCCATGTTGGAAAACTGGAGGCAGACCCAGGCCTCTTCCACAGCCAGGGACCCTCCTCCAACGGCAGCCACAACAGGGATTTGATTTCGTTTTACCTGCTAATGCTCCTGTTGATCTGATCCTTGCTGGGCTCCTAGTCAATCAGTTCATCAATTTATTGAGCACTTACTGTGTGCAGAGCACTGAACTAAGCGCTTGGGAGAGTACCATACAACAGAGTTGGTAGACGTGTTCCCCGGTCACCGGGAGCTTACAGTTTAGAGGGGGAGACAGATATTAAAATAAATTATGGATATGTACGAAAGTGCTGTGGATCTGAGGGTGGGGTGAATATCAAGTACTTCAGTGGGCAAAGGTCCAAGCGTATAGGAGACAGAAGGGAGAGGAGGTAGGAGAAATGAGGGTTTAGTTGGGGAAGGCCTCTTGGAAGAGCGTGGCTTAGTGGCAAGAGCCCGGGCTTGGGAGTCAGAGGCCATGGGTTCTAATCCCGCCTCCGCCACTTGTCTGCTGTGACCTTGGGCAAGCCACTTAACCTCTCTGTGCCTCAGTTAACCTCATCTGGAAAATGGGGATGAAGACTGCGAGCCCCATGTGGGACAACCTAATTACTTTGTATCTACCCCAGTGCTTAGAACAGTGTTTGGCACATAGTAAGCGCCTACCAAAAACCATAATTATTATTATTATTATAGGACTTGGAAGGTGGGGTGAGTGGTGGTCGAAGGGATATGAAGGAGGAGGAAGTTCCAGGCCGGAGGGAGGACTTGGGTAAGGAGGGATGAAGACTGCGAGCCCCATGTGGGACAACCTAATTACTTTGTATCTACCCCAGTGCTTAGAACAGTGTTTGGCACATAGTAAGCGCCTACCAAAAACCATAATTATTATTATTATTATAGGACTTGGAAGGTGGGGTGAGTGGTGGTCGAAGGGATATGAAGGAGGAGGAAGTTCCAGGCCGGAGGGAGGACTTGGGTAAGGAGTCAGAGGCGAAATAGATGAGATAAAGGTGCGTTGAGTAGGTTGGTGTTAGAGGAGCGAAGCCTGTGGTCTGGGTTGTAGCAGGAAATCAGCTAGGTAAGATAGAGGGGGGTGGGCTGATCGATTGCTTTAAAGCTGTTGGTAAGGACTTCCTGTTTGATTCAAATTGGAGGTTTTTGAGGAGATCTAGACTCTGGAAATTGTTTAGTAAATTTAGCAGCTCTGAAAAAGTACATTAAGATTCTGAAATTATTTCATGACAGCATGGCTGGCCATGTCAGAGCCAAGGCTGCCCTACTGACTTAGTCCTAGAGGCATCCAATCAAGAATTGCTATATGAAAAGGACACACCCAAAGACAATACAGTCGATCTACCATATTTATTGAGTGTTTACTGTGTGCAGAGCACTGTACTAAGTGCTTGGAAGAGTACGGTATGACAGAGTCGGTTCCCTGCCCTCAAGGAGCTTAGAGTCTAGAGGGTAATGCAAATAATTGTAAACTGCTCTACTAAAGCAGCCAGGCATTATAAGATGACGACAAGCCTAAGGAAACCGAGGCATCCACAGCACGGATACATATATCTATAAATTATATGTTATAAATTATTTTTATTTATATGAATGTCTATCTCCCCCTCTAGACTGGAAACTCACTGTGGACAGGGAACAAGTCTGCCAATTCTGTTGTATTGTCCTCTCCCAAGCTCTTAGTGAGAGCTCGGTAAATACCACCATGATGATGATCAGCCATGCAACCCAGAATGTATATTGGTGACACTGACCTAAACGCAGTCACCAAATTCTGTCACTTAGCACTTTAATTATTCAATGACAGACAAGAAAGTAGAAAACCCAGTCAAGAAGCCCAGCATATGCTTTGGAAGACTGGCCGAGCATGGCTAAAATGTCACATGAGGCTAAAATGTCTACAGTTGTAGTGAAGAGCAACTTTCTTCTCAGCTGCAAGGCCTGCCCTGGCTACAGTTGTCACGTCCAGCTCCAGAAGGAGCGTGTCTCTCGGCAGACTTACCAGCTATCCTCAGCATCGAAAGGCACGACAAGATCACGGACACCAGAAGGAAGTCACTCTCCTTGCACTGAAGCTATGCCCACCTCGACATAGCTGCACGTAGGACAGTGGGAAAAATGCACAATAATAAGATCTCCAAGCAGCTCACTGTGAGCAGGGGACTTATCTCCCAACTCTGGTATTTTACTCTCCCAAGGGCTTAATATAGTGCTCTGCACATAGTAAGCACTCAATAAATACCACTGGTCACTGACAAGGAGGAGGAGGAGTTGTAATTAGAAGAACAGCAAAACTGTCGAAAGGCTACAGTAAAACGAAGCCTCGGATAGTGCTGCATCTCAACTGAAAACCGGGAATGGGTTGTCGCAGGCGGACCGGATGTACCGCGCTGCAAGGGGAAAAGAGCTGCTCTTTTCGAGTGAAAGCTTTGTAAGGACCTTGTGACGAGGAGGCAAAAGTGAAAATAGTGCCAGGAGCTGCAAACGATAATTATAAGTGAACAACAAAAGGTGGTCTTTGTGTGTGCACAGTGTGTTTGGGACTATGGAGCACAGATAGGTCTTTTTCAGCCACACGGGCAACCATGGATAAGTTTCATTGCCAGTGGCATCATAAACATATATATCTACTATGTATCAGGGTATATACCTAGCTCACCATAGTTGCCGGCCAACTCAACAGCAATGAAAGGATGATCGCATCCCCTTGGGATAGGAAAGACTATTAATTTCATCCCAGGGTTTTTGTAAAAGAAGGGCACCTGCAGCTAGCTACCCTACCCCGCCTTTGGGAGCTGGAAAAGCAGCAGAAGAGGAGTCTAAAATGGATCTAAGATGACAGCTCCCCCTTCTCATCCCCGGCCAGCAGGAGGATGAAGAGGATGCATCTTTTTTACCCTCCAGGGCTGAGCGCAAGCAGTTCCTCTTACCATCACACCAAAAACAAGTGGGAAGCCATCCTCCCACCTTGTCCCCAGCTTGATCCGTCCGGGCAGCGTAAGGGATTTAGGGTAAAGGATTTACCACCATTATCATCTGGGTTGCTTTTGCAGTGACAGCAGATTCCAGCCAAAGCCACAATGCTTGTGTGGTCCCATGGGGTGGGGGCGGACCCTAGTCACAGCAGCTCCAGTGCTTTAATCCCAGTCGGTTCCAGATCAATCCCCCAATCGGTCAATCCCGGCTCCGCCACGTGTCTGCTGTGTGAACTTGAGCGAGTCATTTAACTTCTCTGGGCCTCAGTTACCTCATCTGTAAAATGGAGATTAAAAGCGTTAGCCCCATGTGGGTCAGGAACTGTGTCCAACCTGATTACTGTCTACCCCATCGCTTAGAACAGTGCTTGGCACATTGAAAGTGCTTAACAAGTACCATAATTATTAATCAATCATATTTAATAATAATAATTTTGGTATTTGTTAAGCACTTACTGTGCCAAGCACTGTTCTAAGCACTGGGTAGATACAAGGTCATCAGGTTGTCCCACCTGAGGCTCACAGTCTTAAACCCCATTTTCCAGATGAGGTAACTGAGGCACAGTGAAGTTAAGTGACTTGTCCAAAGTCACACAGCTGATAAGTGGTGGAACTCACGACCTCTGACTCTTAAGCCTGTGCTCTTTCCACTGAGCCATATTGCTTTATTGAGTCCTTACTAAGCTAACACTGAATTAAGCGCTTGGGAGAGTACACCACCACAGAATTAACGGACACGTTCCCTGCCCATAAAGAGCTTACAGTTTAGAGGGGGAGACGGACATAAAGAAGACATTTGTAATATACAATTTAAAGATAAGTACGTCAGTGCTGTGGAGTTAGGGATCTGCCTCGGTCAGCCTGGCCAGATCAGACAAGGGGGACGAATCTGGGCACACAGCACCTTTTCACAGTGTTGGGACAAGGGTGAGAGGAACGATTCACAACCAGTCCCCATTCGCACCCAGCCCTAAAGCCCAAGGAGTAATACAGAAGAAGATTTGTATCTGCCCCAGCCTTAAGTACAATACCTCGCATCTAGCAAGCTCTTAAAAAGTATCTTTTAAAAAAAAATGGAGACGTTCCTCCTTTGGTATAGCATGCTTTCCTTCTTTTTCTCTTCCCTTCCTCTTTTCTTCTCTCTTCCCAATTCCGTCCCTCTTTTCTTCCCTTTCCTGCTCCCACAAAACTCCACCCCAAGTTTGCCCCAAGCTCGAAATAAAAATAGAATCGAATATGATATACTCCAGTATGTTATAGAGCATAGAATAAAGAATTGAAAAATAAACTCAGATTTTTCAAAACTTAGAAAAAAACTAATGTTTCCATGGATTTGACCAAAGAGAATGAAGCAGCTCTGCCTAGTGGAAAGAGCACAGGGCTGGTCGTCCAGAGACCTGCCTGAGTTCTAATCTTGACCTTGGGCAAGTTGTTTAATCTTTTTGGGCCTCAGTTTCCTCAAATGTAAAATAGGGTTAAAACACCTGGCCTCCCTTTACTTTGAACTTTGAGCCCCATATGAACAGCGACTACATCTGGTCTGATCTCGAAGTCCGTCCAGACTGAAGCCCCTTGTTGGGCAGGGATTGTCTCTATCTGTTGACGAATTGTGCATTCCAAGCGCTTAGTACAGTGCTCTGCACACAGTAAGCACTCAATAAATACAAATGAATGAAATACAGCATATAGCAAAGTGTTTGGCACATAGTAAACACTTAAATACAATAACAACAATAATAATTATTATTATTACGAAAATGGTTCTAAAGATAGATTACTTAAGTTATATCTTCAGTATAAAAGTTAAACTATTTCCCGAGAGGAAAGGTTTTACAATGAATTATGAAAATATGATTAAAGAAAAGCACGTCCTTAAGAAAATTCCTTAAGTGTGATATTCTAACTCCCTGGGGTTTTAATTTTTTTCTTTCTCTTTTTTCAGGAGTTATATTCATACATTTGTTAAAAGGTTAAGGTAAAAGTGATGATCTGCGTTTTTAAAATGAATATTTTTTCCTTTTTCCTTTCTCATTTTTTTTTGTTACCAATCAGTCAGTGGTAATTACTTACTGAGTGCTTACTTAGTAGGGAGCACTGGACTAAATGCTTGGGAGAGTACAATGCAATAGAGTTGCTGGGCACAATCCCTGCCCACCTGAAGCATATAGTCCAGAGGGGAAGACAGACACTAAAATAAATTACAGACGTACTTAAAGTGCTGCGGGATTGAGGATGGGATGAATATCAAGTGCTTAAAGGTATGGATCCAGATGCAATGGTGAGGGACGGGGGTAGGAGTGGGGGAAATGTTTATTTAAAACTCCCAATGGCCTTTTCCAGCTATTGTGGAAAACTTTTAAATGTCCCTCACTCGCTCATCTAAATTGAGGGGGTTTAGCTCTGTATCTCTATTTATCATCGTGTCCTTTTGACTCTTGATATTTTTCCTATCTCTGCTGACAGTGATTTTAAGTCCAGTCATATCAAAGAATTTGCCCTCCCCTTTTCATGCCAGTGCAGAACACTCTAATAAATAAGTAAAAAAGAACAATGTCTGATAAGTAGATCCGAAAAGGGAATATGTGGAAATTCTGACTACATTAACAGCAGCACATGCAACCCATATTTATTTTACTGTCTTTGGAGAATTTGTTAATGAATTTATCACACCAATTATTTTGACAAAAAGTCATGGAAAACTAGAAGAGCAAACAAAGTGCTGATCCCTAAATCCCAGTAATTACCATCTGGTTAATGTAACTTCCACACTCAAGTAAAATAAGGGAACAACTATTCAAGGAAGCTTAAGCACAGAGGACAATTAAACTTCAATCAACAAACAACATTGTGTTTACACAATACATCATGCCACATAAATAGGGTTGGTTTCTTTGATCGAAGTGAAAAATTAATGAACTAGATAGCACCCAGAATTGGAGAGAGCATTCTAAATGGTGCCCCCTTCTAAAAAAAAAAATCTATCCACATTGGCTTTGAAATTAATAAAATGGAAAACTCTCACAGTGGCCCCCCAAAAAACACCCTGTTTAAAAGGAAGGTGGCCTGAGAGAGAGAGACATAGAAAGATAGAGGGAGAAACACACACACACAGATAGGAGAATAGCTCTTTAGGGATCTGTGAGTGCTTGGTTATCGTTAGACTAACTCGACATTTTGGAATTTCACAGGGGGTCAGGATGTGGGGTGCGGAACAGGGGGACACGTAAAAGGGAAGAATGGCAGGTAATGTCTAGAGGAGAGGAGGATAAATAACAGCGAACTATCCTAAAGGAGGAATACTACATGGACACCTGCGTAAAGTAGGAAGTTAAATGGGGTTGGTTGGGAAAAACTGGATGAGGTGATACTCAAGAAGGGAGATGACTCTTGAGGGAAAGGCATGGCAAGGGGTGGTAGGCCCATGAAGTGGCATTATCATCCTGTCACTAGGTGGTAACATGGATTAGGATTATATCCTAATCCCTCCCATTTAGACCGTGAGCTCCATGTGGGACAGGGACTGTGTCCGGGCAGGGAACGTGTCTCTTAATTCTGTTCTATTGTACACTCCAAGAGTTTAATACAGCGCTGTGCACGACACATAGAAAGCACTCATTAAATGTGATTATTTTTCTATCTAGCCCAGGGGTTAATACAGTGCTTGACACATAGTTAGTACTCTACAAGTACCATAATTACAGTTTTCATCATCCTCATCACCAGAAGGATGTCAGCAATCAGGGACAATGAGCTCTCCTGTGGATTTGGGGTTATTAGATTTTTTGGAATCCCTGTTTATATTTTTTT
The DNA here is from genome assembly GCF_004115215.2 of Ornithorhynchus anatinus. Classification (NCBI taxonomy): domain Eukaryota; kingdom Metazoa; phylum Chordata; class Mammalia; order Monotremata; family Ornithorhynchidae; genus Ornithorhynchus; species Ornithorhynchus anatinus. Next base: position 40,063,287 of record NC_041738.1, read on the forward strand.
TTCTAATTTAAAACAAAATGACCGCAATTCTGCCATCAATGCTATTAGCACTACATTAAACTTATTTTTTAAAGTACATTGTGGTCTTAATTATAGAAGACATATAGTTCTAATTCAAAATAACATTACAATACTCTAAACCACAAATCATACATCTTTATATAGCTGCACATCTTATATCCATATGTACAGTCAGGGATTTATTTTATAGGGTCCCATCCTTAGCACCAGATCCTGGACTGCAGTCCCTTAAACCCCTGCATTAATTCAGTCCTTGCCAAAAATGTGGTTTAAAAGGAAAGGAGATCAATACAAATGATTGCAAAGGAGGAGGTAAAAGGGCTAAAAATACGTGTAATTTGGCTAACCAGTTGGCCTATTAGCCATCTTCATGGACTGTAGTTGGAGAATGACTATAGGAAAGAGGTCTCATTCAGGATCATTCGAGGAGCATATGAAAGTTTGAGCAAAATTGTCTAATTAATTCCCACCAGTATGTTCTCTAACTGTAAAATACTGTCACTTAAAAAAAGCAGAGTAAATACCATCACTTTGTAGAAAACTTTGGATTAAACATCGGTGGATGATTTAATAGGCTTATTCTAGTTCTTATTTCCATGAAATACAATATTTTTCCTTTGGCACGTGATCATACTTAATATACTTTAATAGGGTTAATGCCCAAAGACAAACACTGACCAGGTGTTTAAAGCTGGAATTTTCAAATTCAAGAGAATAGTAAAATAATTACTGTAATTGGATACCTCACTCTTACAACCCATATTTTATCAGTCATTACTGTTGATATTAGCGGTTGGATAACAGCAGGTGTGAGTGGGTAGGATGACTCTAAACCAGGATCATGCGGGGAAATTAGCAGGTTTGTATATAATATGGAAACCTTTTATACTTTGTTGAATACCTGAGGATTTAAGGCTTTTATTTCCCAGGTTAATGACAGAACTAAAAAAAATTAGGATATAATCAAATATTTTGGAGCTTTCCGCTTCTATAACACCACTTCTAGGATTAAAAGATAATTTGATATAGTGCTTTTTCCTTCCCAGGGTCCTAAACAAGTACGAACTGTGAACACACGATACCAGCTTTTAACAGTCTCTTGTGTTTGTGAACAAAAATGCCAGACTATTGTCAAGTGTTTAAATCATGCTTCTCACCCATATTGTCTTGTGAGGTTAAAATCTCTTTTTACCTTCTTGACATGAATGGAAGTGGAGGAATGAGGGAAGACTATGGAGAGACAGGAAAAGTGACTGAATGATAATGCTACCCATTATGTATTTTGGGAATATATGGGATTCTTCCAAACTCACAGGTTATGGTATTTATTAAGCACTATGTGCTGAACACTGTCCCAAATACTAGGGAAAATGCAAATTTGGTAATAATAATAATAATAATTATAGTATTTGCTAAGCACTTACTCTGTGCCAAGCACTGTGCTAAGCACTGGGGTGGATACAAGCAAATTGGGTTGGACACAGTCTCTGTCCTGTGTGGGGCTCACAGTCTCAACCCCCATTTTACAGATGTGGTGATTGAAGCCCAGTGAAGTGAAGTGACATGCCCAAGGACACACAGCAGACAAGTGGTAGAGCTGGGATTAGAACCCATGACCTTCTGACTCCCAGGCCTGTGCTCTCTCCACTACACCATAGTAAGTGGTTCATAATCTAAAAGGGGGAAGGACATATAGAAAAAGGGAAGGCTGTAAATAGTGAACGCTATTAAACACAGAATGCAGAAATTAAGAACATTACATGGGAAAACAGTCCTTCACAAGGGGATTTTTAGGAGTCTCACTACACCATACTGTAGTCTTTGGTAAGAAATGACTCAGCCTTCCCGAGATTCTCTGGGTTCGAGAAGCAGACTGCAGGTGGCTCTTCTCCTTTAGTAAGAGTGGGAGGGCTCTTGCAGTGGTGCTCAGGCAAGACGGGCCGCTGGAGACATTGGGCAGCTCCTGGCGAGTCCCTGAGCTGGCACAATGCAGCAATATGTTCAGTGGGCAGCTCTTGGCGAGTCCCGGAACTGGCATGATGTGGCGGTGTGTTCACTTCTGGAAAATGGATTTTCCAAATTAGCCGACACACAGGCTGGTTCGGACCATCAGAGAACCAAACAAAATGGCACTGGTGGTCTTGGCAGACACTCGACCGAGGAATAATAATTGTTGTATTCGTTGCATGCTTCCTAGGTGCCGAGGAAAGAAGCGTGGCCTAGAGGAAAGAGTACGGTACTGGGAGGCAGAGGACCTGAGTTCTTAGCCCGACTCTACCACTTGCCTGCCATGTGACCTTGGGCAAATCACTTAACTTCTCGGTGCCTCAGTTACCTTGTTTATAAAATGGGGATTAAATCCTCCACCTTTCGATTTAGACCGTGAGCCCCATGTTGAACTGTGACTGTGCCCGACCTGATTCTCTCGTAACCACCCCAACATTTAGTAGAGTGTTTGGCATGTGGGAGGCACTCAACATGTACCCTAAAAACAGAAATGAAACAAAGCACTGGTAAATACGAGATGGTCAGGTCAGACAGAGTCCCTATCCCACTGGGGCTCACAGTCTAAGTAGGAGGGAGAACAAGTATTTAATCCCCATTTCACAGACGATGAAACTGAGGCCCAGAGAGATTAAGTGATTTACTCAAGGTCACATAACAGGCAAAGAGCAGAGCTGGGATTACAGCCCAGGTCCTTTGACTCCAAGACCCATGCTCTATCCATCAGAATGTTATTTTTTATATTAAGCACTTACGACGTGACAAGCACTAGGCCAATGGGTAGTCAGTCAGACAAGCAGTCACCGTCTCTCACAGGGCTCACATTCTAAAAGGTCAGAAAAGCAGGTATTTATCCCCAGGTGAGGAAATAGGGTTATGTGACTTACCCAAATAATAATAATAATAATGTTGGTATTTGTTAAGCGCTTACTCTGTGCAGAGCACTGTTCTAAGCACTGGGGTCGATACAGGGTAATCAGGTTGTCCCACGTGAGGCTCACAGTTAATCCCCATTTTACAGATGAGGTAACTGAGGCACAGAGAAGTTAAGTGACTTGCCCACAGTCTCACAGCAGACAAGTGGGGGAACCGGGATTCAAACCCATGACCTCTGACTCCCAAGCCCGGGCTCTTTCCACTGAGCCACGCTGCTTCCGAAAGTCACAGAACAGACCAGTTTCTGAACTGGGATTACAACTTGGTCTTCTGATTCCCAATCATCTTAATCCTCCTCCACCTAGCAGATGCCTTCGACGCTGTGGATTAACCCCTTCTCCTGGAAATATTACCTAGTCTTGGCTTCACTGACACTGTCCTCTCCTTGTTCTCCTCCTACTTCCCTGGCTGCTCCTTCTCAGGCTCTCCTCTGCCTCCCACCCTCTAACTGTGGGAGACCCTCAAAACTCAGTTCTGGGTCCCCTTCTATTCTCCATCTACGTTCACATCCATGGAGAACTCATTCACGCACATGGCTTCAACTATCATCTCTAAACGGATGACACCGAAATCTACCTATCCAGCCCTGACTCCTCTCCTTCTCTGCAGTCTCACATTTCCTCCTGCTTTCGGGACATCTCCTCTTTGATATCCTACTTATTCCTCAAACTGAACAGGTCCAATAAAGCGCTCCTCATCTTAATAATAATGGCATTTGTTAAATGTGTACTATCAGGTTGGACACAGCCCACTCCCACATGGGGCTCACAGTCTTTATCCCCATTTTACAGATGAGGTAACTGAGGTACAGAGAAGTGACTTACTCAAGGTTATCAACAAGTCAGTAGGATTGATTGAGCACTTAATATGTGTAGAGCACTGTTCAAAGCTCTTGGAAGAGTACAAGAGAATTAGTAGAAATGTTCCCTGCCCGTAATGAGTGTATAATCTAAAGAGGGAGACAGATATTAATATGAATAAATAATTTATAATAAATTTAAAGATATGTACATAAATGTTGTGGGGATGGGAGTGGGGAGAATATCAAATGTCCAGAGGTCACAGATCCAAGTGCATAGACGACACAGGCCTCGTTAGGCCACGCCGCTTCTCATCTTCCCATCAAAATCCTGTCCCCTCCCTGTTTTTCCCACCACTGTAGACCACACCTCCCTGTTTCACAAGCCCGTAAACTTGGCATTAACCTTGAATCATCTCTCTCATTCAACCCACATATTCAATCTGTCACCAAATCCTGTCGGTCCTACCTTCACGACATCACTAAAATGTGCCCTTTCTTTTTCGTCCAAATTGCTACCAAGCTGATCCAAGCACTTATCGTCTTCCGCCTTGACTAGTTCATCAGCCTCCTCGCTGACCTCCCTGCCTCTCCCTCTCCCCCTTCCACTCTGCTGTCAAAGTCATTTTCCTAAACCAACTATTCAGTTCACATCTCCCCACTCCTCAAAAACTTACGGTGATTGCCCATCCACCTCCGCATCCAACAGAAAGGCCTTACCATCGGCTTTAAAGAACTCAATCATCTCTCCAACTCCCAGCTTACTTAGCTGATTTCCTACTACAACCCAGTCCACACACTTGGCTCCTCCACCACCAACCTACTCAGCGTATCTCAATCTCGTCTATCTCACCAGCGACCCCTTGTCCACGACCTCCCTTTGGCCTAGGACTCCCTAACCCTTCGTATATGACAGACCACCACTCTCCCCACTTTCAAACCCTAAATAAAATCCCATTTCCTCCAAGAGTCCTTCTCTAAGTCCTCACTTCCCCGACACCCTCTCTCTTCCACTATGTACTGGGATTTGTACCCGTTAAGCATTAGATATTGGCCGTGGCTCAGTGGAAAGAGCCCTGGTTTGGGAGTCAGAGGTCATGGGTTCTAATCCTGGATCCACCACCTGCCGGCTGGGTGATTTATAGCAAGTCACTTAACTTCTCTTTGCCTCAGTTACCTCATCTGTAAAATGGGGATTAAAACTATGAGCCCAACATGGGACAACCTAATCACCTTGTATCCCCCCAGCGCTTAAAACAGTGCTTGGCACACAGTAAGCACTTAATGAATACCACCATTATTATTATTCACCCCACCCTCAGCCCCACAGAACTTATGTACATACCCACAATTTATTTTAATGTCTGCGTTCCCCTCTAAACTATAAGCTCCTGATAGGCAGGGAATAGGTCCACCAACTCTGTTGTATTGTAACAATAATAATGATGATATTTGTTTAGCGCTTCCTATGTGCCAAGCAGTTGTACTTTCCCAAATGTTCAGTACAGTACTCTACACAGAGTCAGCACTCAATAAATACCATTGATTGAATGATTGATTGATAAACTACTGGTTGTAACTGATCAAAATTATCCATTTCGAGCCAAACTCTCCAAATTTGCCCAATAGCCACAGACTGTCAAGATTGCTAGGGACGCAAAGCAGCGTGGCTTAATGGAAAGAGCCCAGGCTTGGGAGTCAGAGGTCATGGGTTCTAATCCTGATTCATCCACTTGTCAACTGTGTGACTTTGGGCAAGTCATTTAACTCTCTGTGCCTCAGTTACCTCATCTGTACAATGGGGATTAAGACTATGAGCCCCATGTGGGACAACCTGATTAACTTGTATCTACCCTAGCTCTCTAGAAACAGGTGCCAATAGGAGCCTATCTCTTTGCCAACAACATGCTACAGTCCACAGACAAAACTTGCACCTGCTCATCTGGTAACTAAAGAGGCAGCCTGGCCTAGTGAATAGAGCACAGGCCCGCAAGTCAGAAGGACCTGAGTTCTAATTCCAGCTCCGCCACATGCCTGCTGTCCATAAATTACTTAACTTCTCTGGGCCTCAGTTTCCTCATCTGTAAAATGGGGACCATGTGGGACAGGGACTGTGTCCAACCTGCTTATTTTATATCTACCCCAGTGCTTAGAAGAGTGCCTGGCACACAGTAAGTGCTGAACAAATACCATAAAAAAATAAAACAAACCAGGATAAGCCGCCTTTCTCCTGAGGACATACGGAGGGCATTCTGCTTCCAAGAACTTCAACTACATACTTATTACCAACCTCCAGTACTTAACCACACAAGCAGACCTCAGTGTTCAGAGGTGGAAAAGATCAATTTGACTGCCAAGTGCAGAACTGAACCCCCAAATGGAAAGTGCTAACATTTAGCTGATACATTCTCTAATCATACCGAAAGGATTCACTGGGGCCACTAGATCGGCTATTGAAACTTTCACACTTCTCTATTCTAGACAGTAAGTTTGAGGGCTAAGCCTAAACAAGGTCAGTACACCTTCCAAGCCACCTGTGAAAGTACGGTCATGTTAATTCATGATAAAACCTAAACATCTTAATAGATTCAGACTTCCATGATCATCATTCTTTAAGCAACACAGTCCATTCACTGCAAATGGAATTTTCACATATTTAAGGTCAAAGAGGTATTTCTGGGAGGCATTTTAGTGAATCATAAAAACCAGCAACCGTGTACAGAGGCTGGAAGCCAGAATAACAATATCCCGAGTTTTTTCATCTAACATTGTAGGCAGTTCTGGATGCTGAGCTGTAGATGGGCTTCTAAATAGAAAGCCACCCTTTTGCCTCATTAGTGAAACTTGGGTTCCAGATAATTCAGATCTAGAAAAATCTGATAAAAGCAGCTACTTAGGAGAGTAGAACATACTTAAACTGGCCGTGTAAACAGGCACAAACATTTTCCAGCCCACAGAAAAAGACTGTCTTCTCCTCACCCTTAAGTTCACAGTTTGGATTGAAATTTAACACACTTTTTTTATACTGAACTACCATTCATTGGCCCAGCCCATTGGCTACCTGTAAGACAAAACAAACAGGCTTGATATGGAATGAGGTGCAAATCCATTTTATATATTGCAAAGTAAATCACTATTCATATATGGTTTCATCCCTATGAACATACATGCAATTCTTAAATATGTAACTCACTATTCTAGTGAACCTTACATTAGTCACTGCGGGGTCTTTTTTCTTAAAAATGTTTTTCCTGAAAAGATCTCTAAATTGGGGATAGTGCAACATAAAATGTTGTATACCAAAGAGCAACGATTAACCCTACAATTTAGAAATATCCACCTATTTCCTACTTTCTTTAATTCATTCACTTTTTCCTCCCCCTCATTCTTTCACTACAGTCAAAGTCATTTCCCAATCTTGTTTCCACCTGTTTCTTCCTTGCATTTTTACTTCTTTCCCTTGATCCTTGATCCAGCAGGATGTATTTCCTGTTACCTAACTCTCCCTCTCTTCAATTCTGTTTTTCTTCAGTCTCCTTGGCTGTTCTTGCTCATTTTTGCCTCTTCCTTGTTTCACTTTTTTCTCCTTCCCGTATACTTCTTTTCTGTCCTTTGTTCTACCATTTTTCTCCCACTGCCATGTGTTTATCATTTTCAAGTCTTGCTTTTTCTTTCTCAGAAAAGAGTGTTTGTTTTCCCTCACCCCATCCTGACACTAAAAATCTATGTAATGGGAAAGCTATCATAGTGCCGGGGTCTCCCAGATTCTTGGGGGAGTTGGGGTAAAGAGGTTGAGAACCACCCCAGCAACCTTGCATGCTCATCCCTACCCCAGTATCATCACCTCCAGTTCCCATGGCAGCCTTCAAACAATCAATCAACTGTATTTATTGAGTGCTTACTGCACGTAGAGCACTGTGCTAAGTGTTTGGAAGAGTACAATATAACAATATAACTGACATTTCCTGCCCACAGTGAGCTTACAGTCTAGAGAGGGAGGCAGACGTTAATATAAATAAATTATGGATATGTACATAGTGCTGCGGGGCTGGGAGGGAGGATGAATAAGGGGAGCAATTCAGGGTAATACAGAAGGGCAGAAGGGAGTGGAAGAAAAGGAAAAGAGGGCTTAACCAGGGAAGGCCTCTTGGAGGAGATGGGACTTCAATTAGGCTTTGAAGCAGGGGAGTAATTGACTGTCACATATGAAGAGGAAGGGCGTGCCAGGCCAGAGGCAGGACGTGGGCAGAAGGTCGGTGGCGAGATAGACGAGATTGAGGTATAGTGAGTAGGTTGGCACTCGAGGAGTGAAGTGTGCAGTCTGGGTTGTTGTAGGAGAGTAGCGAGGTGAGGTAAAAGGCTGCAAGGCTGCAAACTGATGGTGAGGCCTTTCTGTTTGACGCAAAAGTGGTTGAGTAACCACTGGAAGTTCTTGAGGAGTGGAGAAACATGGACCGGAGGCTTTTGTAGAAAAATGATCTGGGCAGCAGAGTGAAGTATGGACTGGAGTGGGAGAGAAAGAGAAGGTAGGGAGGTGAGCAAGGAGGCTGATAGAGTAATCAAGTCGGGCTAGGAGAAGTGCTTGGATTAATATAGTAGTTTGGATGGAGAGGAAAGGCTAGATTTTAACCTTGCAATGATCCTGAAAAGAGGGGAGGGAGATCAGAGATAGTGAGGAGCAGAAAAGGCTCTGTAAGTCTTCCACCCACCCTCAAATTAGATTACTAGGAAGCGGGAACATGATAATGGCAGCTGTTCCCAGGAACCAGACCTAAAAGAGAGCAGGAGGTGTATGAACGCCTCATCCTCTCCTCTCTATCTCCTGGGTTCCCTCTTCTCGGCAGAGCAGGTGCTCAAAAAATACTATTGATTGCTTGATTCTGCTGTTAAACTGATTGAATCGAATGGAATTGTACCAAATACAGTTTAATGTACTGTTTTGTTTTGTTTTTTTTATTTAGGAAAGATTTACCAGCCTACAAACCCCAGGCTGCATGACCTAAAGTAATGCAAAACCTTCTCGATGCCAAACAGAAAAGGCATTTGGGCATTTGGAGTTCACAGATGGGACATTCTTATTAAAAGGTGGTTAAATTCAAAATATCTCCCTTCATCCTAGATAGCAGGAGCTATTTTGGAAAGTGTAAATTCCTCTTAACTATCTCATCTGTGAAGGTTGTCATTTTGTGGATGAATAACTATTTTCTTTCCAGCTTGGCTCTATGTGCCTGTTCTGGATATTTTAGGCATAATACCAGAAACCGAGTGAGCCGAAAAGTCTTTCGTCTTTCTTCTAGAACATTTATCCCTACAAGGGAAATACAAGGGGGGATTCAGAAGGCAAAAAGCATAAAAATGAAAGCAGAATATGATCTCCCCTTTTCACAGCTTCTCTTCGAGTAAGGATGTGAGTCAGCAGGCAAATCAACCCCTTCTGCCTTTGTCTCACAGTTTCATTATTAGTGTCTTTCCGTTTTGTTCTTAATTTTATTTTATTGCCCACTGTCTCAACTAGCATGGTGAAATGAGTTGAATTAGTAGTGAGAAGGGAGATCTAAGGACCCAAGGTGACCTTCACCCCTTTGCTCAACAATAGCTCCCACCAGACAACCTTCATGGCAGGAAATTTACTTCAAGAATTCAAATATTTTTAGGAGAAAATCATAGAGGTAGGCCAACTATGACCAATGTACTATGCTCTGCTGCTCCAGAAACTAGAAGCTTTTCTAAAGAATGAATCCTAGGATTTTATGTGAACTGGGGTGCGTATGGAATGTGCTCTTAAAAGTTTATGGTTCACTTAATATGCATCAAGTCATTGCAGAAAGATCTTATGAGGGGGAGGGTCAGTCTGTCTCTTTGCCCTAGAATAAGGCCTACAACGTTCTTGAAATCAGGTAGTTGTGGCAGAGGTGGAATATCTGTGTCTCTGATTTTCTTTTTATTTATGGCACATATGAATAACAGGTAATCAAGTCTTTTTACAAGAGAACAAGTCAGCGAAAGAACACCACCCAAATTTCTCCTGATCATCGGCAATCTAGCGTTATACTAGTTAAAGAGTCAGCTTGAATAAAGAAGCCTTTGCACAATGGCAAAAACTTTACAAATGAGGAGAGAAGAAAAAAAAATCTAAAGTAGCATTTCTTGCAATCTGTCTTTGGAAAAATTGCTCCTGATATTAATAATGTAATAATATCATTGTTACGCTCGCTATTAAGTGCTGGGGTAGATACATGATAATCAGATCAGACTCAGTCTCTGTCCCACTTGGGGCTCACAGACTAAGTGGGAGAACAGGTATCAAATCCTCATTTTAGAGATGTGGAAACCGAGGTCCAGAGAAGTTAAGTGATTTGCCCAAGATCACACAACAAGCAAGAGGCAGATCTGGGATTACAACCCAGATCATCTGACTCCCAGGCCCACGTTCGTTCATTTAGGCCAGACTGCTTCCTGATATTACAGTATAAGCTCCTTGTAGGCAGGGATCACATTTATCAACTCTACTGTACTGTACTTTCCCAAGCACGTAGGTCACAGTTCTGCACCCAGTAAGCATGCATTAAATACCTTTTGAGCGAGTCAGTCTAGCTCATACTTGAGGACTGGGGAAATTTCCATATTTGTCAGGAAACCCTTGTCATGGAACCCCAACTCTGATTCTTCAAGGGACAGTGTGTGTGAATAGGCGGGAAAGGATGGATCTCTGTGCCCAACATCACTATTCTTTCCCTTTCCTGTCCTTGTCACCAGATGCTGAGCAGCTGTATGGAAAGAGAGAGAGACAAACAAGGTCCAAGGAGGGCACTCTCCTCCCTGTTCACTGCTTTTCCATGCTACTGCTGCCTGATCCATCAATCATATTTATTGAGCTCTTATCGGGCACTGTACTAAGCACTTGGGAGAGTACAGTATAACGGAGTTGGTAGATGTGTTCTCTGCCCACAGTGAATCAGGCAATCATGGCAAGGAACAACTACAAGAGATGAGGGAAATGAGAGAAGGGGTTGACCCTCGAATGCACATATTCAGAGTTCTCAAGTCAAGGTACACACCCAGCCACGAGGAACAGCAAAGCCCAAGAGTTCAGCAGAACACTGGCTGGGATTTACAAACAGAAGGGGGTTGTCTCCCTGGAGATACCCCGGGATTTCAGACCCCACCATCATCAAGAAGGAAGGCAAAAAGCCAAATGTGGTAACCATCGTAGCATTTCATTCCTCTCAGGCCAGAAATGAGTCAGTGTTCACGTGAACTACCTATTAAGCAACACGGTCAACTAAGCATTAAGAGAATCAGAATGAGATTTTAGGCTGTAATGAGGTCCTTTTTTTAAAAAAAAGTCTTAATGATATTGGGAATTCTAGGGCAAGCCCGAGAAAACAAGTGTACTGTCACTTCCATAGAGTGATCGTATAAGAGCAGGGGTTTTTGCTCATTTTCAGAGGCCAGAAGAACCCCATTTGCATTCATAAAGATAAATTCCTGCAAGAGAGAAGTATATGAAGTTAAATACATAAAAATTGTGAAGTAACTATAGGGTGTTATTGGTCAACATTTGCTTCAGAACTGACCCCACTTGTTTTAGCTCTGAGAAGAGAGAGCAGCCATGGAAAAGCGATCAATAGTCTTTATTGAGTGCTCACTATGAGCAGACCACTGTACTAAGCGCTTGGGAGAGAACAACACAACAATATAACAGACACATCCCCTGCTCACAATGAGCTTACAGTCTAGAGGGGGAGACAGACGTTAATATAAATAGATAAATTACAGATCTATACATACCTGCTGTGTGGCTCAGGAGGGTGGTGAGTAAAGGGAGCAAGTCAGGGCAACGCAGAAGGGAGTGGGAAAAGAGGAAATGAGTGTTTAGTCAGGGAAGGCCTCTTGAAGGGTTAGGGTTAGGAGATGTGCCCTCAATAAGGCTTTGAAGGTGGGGACAGTAATCGTCTGTCAGATATGAAAAGGGAGGGCGTTCCAGGCCAGAGGTGGGACATGGGAAAGAGGCCAATGGCAAGATAGATGAGGCCGAGGTACAGTGAGTAGGTTGGCATTAGAGGAGCGGTAGCGAGGTGAGGTAGGAGAAGGCAAGATGATTGACTGCTTTAAAGCCGATAGTAAGGAGTAAAAAGAGAAAAGATACAATAGAAGCCCATTATAAGGCAGTCATTTTAACACTGTGTATTCCAATATATTGTATTATTTTTAAGGAAGGTGAGGTCTCTCCCAGCAAAATATTGAGCTATGGTGAATTAATAACTATTAAACATAATGGTATTTATTAAGCTCTTACTAGATGTCAAGCACTATTCTATAGAAGATTCTACGAATTTTCATGATCAGTAGGAATTTACTGAATGCTTTCATGATAAATGGCACTGTTTGTGGCCTAAATACTATAGTCATTCAATCATATTTATTGAACACTTCCTGTGTGCAGAGCATTGCACTACGCGATTGGAAGAGTACAATATAATAATGTTAGTAGACATGTTCCCTGCTCACAAGGAGCTTACAGAGGGGGGACAAACATTAATATAAATAACTTATAGATGTGCCCATAAGTACTGTGGGGCTGAGGAGGGGGGTGAATAAAGGGGTATTCATTCATTCAATAGTATTTATTGAGCGCTTACTATGTGCAGAGCACTGTACTAAGCGCTTGGAATGAACAAGTCAGCCACAGATAGAGACAGTCCCTGCCGTTTGACGGGCTTACAGTCTAATCGGGGGAGACGGACAGACAAGAACAATGGCAATAAATAGAGTCGAGGGGAAGAACATCTCTTAAAAACAATGGCGACTAAATAGAATCAAGGCGATGTACATTTCATTAACAAAATAAATAGGGTAATGAAAATATATACAGTTGAGCGGACGAGTACAGTGCTGTGGGGATGGGAAGGGAGAGGTGGAGGAGCAGAGGGAAAAGGGGAAAATGAGGCTTTAGCTGCGGAGAGGTAAAGGGGGGATGGCAGAGGGAGTAGAGGGGGAAGAGGAGCTCAGTCTGGGAACGCCTCTTGGAGGAGGTGATTTTTAAGTAAGGTTTTGAAGAGGGAAAGAGAATCAGTTTGGCGGAGGTGAGGAGGGAGGGCGTTCCAGGACCGTGGGAGGACGTGACCCAGGGGTCGACGGCGGGATAGGCGAGACCGAGGGACGGTGAGGAGGTGGGCGGCAGAGGAGCGGAGCGTGCGGGGTGGGCGGTAGAAAGAGAGAAGGGAGGAGAGGTAGGAAGGGGCAAGGTGACGGAGAGCCTTGAAGCCTAGAGTGAGGAGTTTTTGTTTGGAGCGGAGGTCGATAGGCAACCACTGGAGTTGTTTAAGAAGGGGAGTGACATGCCCAGATCGTTTCTGCAGGAAGATGAGCCGGGCAGCAGAGTAAAGAATAGACTGGAGCGGCGCGAGAGAGGAGGAAGGGAGGTCAGAGAGAAGGCTGACACAGTAGTCTAGCCGGGATATAACGAGAGCCCTTAGCAGTAAGGTAGCCATTTGGGTGGAGAGGAAAGGACGGATCTTGGCGATATTGTAAAGGTGAAACCGGCAGGTCTCGGTAACGGATAGGATGCGTGGGGTGAACGAGAGAGACGAGTCAAAGATGACACCTAGATTGCGGGCCTGAGAGACGGGAAGGATGGTCGTGCCATCCACGGTGATAGGGAAGTCTGGGAGAGGACCGGGTTTGGGAGGAAAGATGAGGAGCTCAGTCTCGCTCATGTTGAGTTTTAGGTGGCGGGCTGACATCCAGCTGGAGACATCCCGGAGGCAGGAGGAGATGCGAGCCTGAAGGGAGGGGGAGAGGACAGGGGCGGAGATGTAGATCTGCGTGTCATCTGCGTAGAGATGGTAGTCAAAGCCGTGAGAGCGAGTGAGTTCACCGAGGGAGTGAGTGTAAATGGAGAACAGAAGAGGGCCAAGAACTGACCCTTGACGAACTCCAACAGTTAAAGGATGGGAGGGGGAGGAGGCTCCAGCGAAGGAGACCGAGAATGACCGGCCAGAGAGGTAAGAGGAGAACCGGGAGAGGACGGAGTCCGTGAAGCCAAGGTGAGATAAGGTATGGAGGAGGAGGGGATGGTCGACAGTGTCAAAGGCAGCAGAGAGGTCAAGGAGGATCAGAATGGAGTAGGAGCCATTGGATTTGGCAAGAAGAAGGTCACGGGTGACCTTAGAGAGAGCAGTCTCGGTAGAGTGGAGGGGACGGAAGCCAGATCGGAGGGGGTCTAGGAGAGAATGGGAGTTAAGGAATTCTAAGCATCGATTGTAGACGACTCGTTCTAGGATTTTGGAAAGGAAGGGTAGTAGGGAGATAGTGCGATAACTGGAGGGGGAAGTGGGGTCGAGAGCGGGTTTTTTTAGGATGGGGGAGACGTGGGCATGTTTGAAGGCAGAGGGGAAGGAGCCCTTGGAGATTGAGTGGTTAAAAATAGAAGTTAAGGAAGGGAGGAGGGCAGGGGTGATGGTTTTAAAGGTGAGAGGGAATGGAGTCCGAGGTGCAGGTGGAGGGGGTGGCACTTGCGAGGAGGGAGGAGATCTCCTCTGAGGATTCTGCAGGGAAGGATGGGAAAGTAGGGGAGAGAGTTGGTGGGGGGGAGGGGAGAGGCGGAGGGGTGACTTTGGGGAGCTCAGACCTGATTGTGTTGATTTTTGTGAGGAAATAGGTGGCCAGATCATTGGGGGGTGAGAGATGGGGGAGGGGGAGGAACAGGGGCCCTAAGGAGAGAGTTAAAGGTCCGGAACAATCGGCGGGGGTGACGGGCATGGGTGTCGATGAGGGAGGAGAAGAAGTTTTGCCTGGCGGAGGAGAGGGCAGAGTTAAGGCAGGAAAGGATATATTTAAGTGTAAGGATGACACAGAAAGGAGAGGGAGTAGAGGAAATTAGGGCTTACTTAGGGAAGGCCTCTTGGAGTAGATGTGATTTTAATAGGGCTTTGAAGGTGGGGAGAGTGATGATCAGATATGAAGGGGAAGGGAGGCAGGATGTGAGAGAGGGGTCAGTGCAAGATAGACAAGATCGGGGCACAGTGAACAAGCTGGCGCTAGAGGAAGAAAATGAGAGTGCTGAGTCGTAGTGGGAAATCAGCAAGGGAGAGATAGGAAGAAGCAAGGTGATTGAGTGCTTTAAAGCCAAAGGTAAGTCGTTTATGTTTGATGCGGAGGAGGATGGGCAACTACTGGAGGTTCTTGAGGGGTGGGGAAGCATAAACTGAACTTCTTTTAAATAAGGGATCCGGGCAGTCGAGTGAAGTATCGACTGGAGTGGAGAGAGAGAGGAGGCAGGGAGGTCAGTGAGGAGGGCTGATGAAGTAATCAATGTGAGTTGGGATAAGTGCTTGGATCAACGTGATAGCAGTTGGGATGGAGAAGAAAGGTCAGATATTAGTGATGTTGTGGAGGTTGAACCAACAGGATTTGGTGAAAGACTGACCATGTGGGTTGAATGCGAGAGATTAGCCGAGGATAATGCCAAGATCACGGATTCATAAAGCAGAGAGGATGCTGGGGCTGTCTACAGTGATGGAAAAGTCGAGGGGAGGATAGGGTTTGGGTGGGAAGATGGAGAGTTCTGTTTTGGTCATGTTAAGTTTGAGGTGTCGGTGGGACATCCAAATAGAGATGTCCCGAAGGCAGGAGGAAATACAAGACTGCAGAGGAGAAATCAGGGCTGGAGATGTAGATTTGGGAATCATCCACATAGAGATGATAGTTGAAGCCACGGGAGTGAATGAGTTCTCCAAGAGAGTTGGTATAAATGGAGAATAGAAGGGGATCCAGAACTAAACCTTGAAAGATTCCCGCAGTTATGGGGTGGGAGGCAGAGGAGAAGCCTGAGAAATAGACTTGAGATTGAGCAGCCAGAAAGATAGGAGAACCAGGAGAGAACAGCGACAGTGTTGCCAGATTGACTCCAAGCACTTAGTACAGTGCTCTGCACACAGTAAGAGCTCAGTAAATACGATTGAATGAATGAATGTGAAGCCAAAGTAATGGTCATGGTACTGTAATGGTATAGTACTGCTCACTATAAGAGAAGCAATTCTGGACAATTATTGTTTTGATGTACATTTATTTAAACATAACTATTTAATTTGAGATATTATTCATTAAGGTGCTTTGCCAGGACATTTTACCCGTTAACACTAGCGCTTTCCCAGAGAGGTAGATAACAAGAATAATGTATTGCAATTTCTCAAAAGGAGATAGCGGGTTGAAGAAGGAAATACTTTGCTCCATTAAGACTTAGAAAGTCAAAAGCAGCAGAAATCTGGATCCAGGTTTCTAGCCTCCTGGACCCAAACTTCCTCCATCACGACTTCAAACAACTAGTTGAACTGAAAAGGAGGTACGTCATGGTCTTAAATCTTCAGTACCTGAATATAAGGTAGGGAAGCAGTGAGGTCTAGAGAAGCAGCATGGCTTAGTGAAAAGAGCACAGGCATGGGAGTCAAAGGACTTAGGTTCTAACCCTGGCTCCACCACTCGTCTGCTGTGTGACCTTGGGCAAGTCACTTAATTTCTCTGTGCCTCAGTCTCCTCATCTGTAAAATGAGGATTACGATCCCACTCCCTCCTACCCAGAATGTGATTCCCATGAGGGAGTTAGGATGTGTCCAAACTGATAACCTCGTATCTACCCTAGTGTTTAGAACAGTGCTTGGCACTAAGTGAGCACTTAGCAACTGCTATAATTACTCTGAATCCTGGACAGGTTAGAATGTAGTAGGTGGATCTGGCCTTCCACCAAAGTTTAAGTTTAACCGTTATCAACAAGTCACCTCATTCAGCATTGTAAGCTTGTTGTGGGCAGTGAATGTGTCTCTTGTATTGTTGTGTTATTCTCTCCCAAGTGCTTAGTACAGTGCCCTGCACATATTAAGCACCCAATAAAAATGAATCTGTAATTCATTTATTTATTTATATTGTCTGCATCGCCCTTTGGATAGAGCGTGGGGCTGGGAGTCAGAAGGTCATGAGTTTTAATGCTGGCTCCGCCACACGTCTGCTGTGTGACCTTGGGCGTCACTTCATTTCGCTGGGCCTCAGTTCCTTCATCTGTAAAATGAGGATTGAGACTATGAGCCCCATGTGGGACAGGGGCTGTTTCCAACCCGATTTGCTTGGATGCACCCCGATGCTTAGTATCGTGCCTGGCACATAGTAAGCTCTTAACAAACACCATCATAATAAATATTATTATTGTATCTACCCCAGTGCTTGGAACAGTGCTTGACACAGAGTAAACACTTAACAAATACCATATTGTATTCTCCCAAGTGCTTTGCACAGAGTAAGCGCTCAAAAAATATGATGGAATGAATGAAGTGAGCGATTGATTGATTGGTAGCAGCCTGCCCAGACGGCCAGAACTGCAAAAGCACGAAGGATGGGGGGAGAGGGGAGGCCACCCACCTCGGATTGGCCTGGTTCCAGCCACTCCTAGCAACCTCTCTTAAAAGCACCAGGAAAAAAAAAACCTGGGCTAGAGGTAAACTAACAAGAAATTTAATTGGTTCTGTGGATACCACAAGAGGAATTCACAAACACAGTCCCTCAAAGCACACAGGAACACAATGCCTTCCTCCCTCAAGATCAGCATCTCTTTGAGGAAGGGTCAAATCTCTCATCTTGGAGCTTGCTATCCAGATGCCTGCCAGTCTTTTAAAACACAGTTTCTCGTAGATTCCATTCTATTATTAAAAGAGGGGGGCAAAAAAAGAATATCTCAGCTGTAGGCAACATAGATAGATGCCTCGCCACCAAGTTATAGTAAAACTTCACCATGGAATTTCACTGAGTAAAGAAACTGCCCGTTAAAACTCCGAGTTAAAAACCCCCTCTACTTGGCAAATGCTTGAAAGTAAAGTAAATGGAAGTGGCAACGTGAATCATCTCTCTTTGCATTGACTGGGTGGTAGAGGGTGGTGGTGGCTGTGGTTTCAATCAGCCATCTGGGAGCAACTATGCATCCAAACAAAGCATGACTACATTTGCTGCTGATTTTCTTTCTCCCCTTTGCTTTTCTCTTCATAAACAGCCCTGCAGCCAGGGTGGAATGCACCTAGTAGAAGCTCAACTATGCTTTTTTCCCCCAAAACTAGACCTTGCAGAAGCTCAGGCAATTAATTTTTCTTTCCTCTCATTGATTGGAAATGTTCACTCCAGGCCCAGGGATTACCCTCAAAATAATTCCTTCTCCCATTTTTTCCTCTTCGGGAAGACTGTCTCTTCTACTGAAATGGGCAGGGAAGAGAGGGGAGAGAAGAAAAGGAGAGAGAAAAAGAGAGAGGACAAGACCAGGCAAAGATGGGCAGAGGACAAAGCAGCGTGGCTCAGTGGAAAGAGCCCAGGCTTAGGAGTCAGACGTCATGGGTTCTAATCCCAGCTCTGCTGCTTAGCTGTGTGCCTTTGGGCAAGTCACTTAACTTCTCTGGGCCTCAGTTACCTCATCTCTAAAATGGGGATGAAGACTGTGAGCCCCACGTGGGACAACCTGATCACCTTGTATCCTCCCCAGCGCATTGAACAGTTTTGCACATAGTAAGCACTTAACAAATACCAACATTATTACAAAGGAAAAGGGAAGAGCTGAGAAGTGATGGGGTGGGAGGAGCACAGAATGCTACCAAACTCCTCTCCCATCCCATTAGATCTTAGGGTATTTTCCCAGGCCTATCTCTTTGCACCCTACAAAATAAAAAGACTCTGGATCTAAACATTGCAAGAAGTGCAGGCGCTCAGATTCTACTAGTTTTAAGTTATGCTTAATTTTTAAGTTATTTAAGTTTCAGCTTTTCAATAAATTAGATTTAACTCAAATCTGTATTTTCTAACAATCCATAAAGGTTAGCTGATTAAACCAATGATCTGCATTTTTAAAGTATTTGAAGTGTTTCTAAATGTTCTCTTCAGAGAGTGCCTCGTGGTGATGGAGTTACTCTCCCCATGTTATGAGTTGGTTAAGCAGCTAAAATACTCTTTTTGGACAACCTACAGGACTCATCACACATAGGATGAAGCTAATTTATAGGCTGCCAGTTTCATGTCAGTTGCCAGACAGTTTAGTCTTTAGTCTAAAAATCTAATCTTTCCTTCTCCCCAAACAACAACAACAAAAATCACTCTCTATGTCCGTGTCTATGGTGAGGCTAATATTCCAAATTGTTTACACTGGGAGAGAAAACATATTAATAGGCATCCTCAATAGCAAATGGGCAGCGTAGCTCAGTGGAAAGAGCACGGGCTTGGGAGTCAAAGGTCATGGGTTCGAATCCTGGCTCTGCCACTTGGCAGCTGTGTGACTGTGGGCAAGTCACTTAACTTCTCTGGGCCTCAGTTACCTCATCTCTAAAATGGGAAGTGTCTGTGAGCCTCACGTGGGACAACCTGTACTTACCCCTGTACTTACCCCAGTGCTTAGAACAGTGCTCTGCACATAGTAAGCACTTAGCAAATAGCAACATTACTTCTGTAGCCTTACTGTGCTTTTAATGTGATTTTTATTCTAGCAAGGGAAATTGGGCCTGGGATAGACTGCAAGAGCCAAAATAAATTCCCGAATGTCAGTTACTCAAGTTGCTAGAAAACCTGACTTTCCTGAAGCTGGCTAATGCACATGCAGTTAAATATGTTTTTCAGGGATATCAGAAAAATGTACATCTGCAGAAATGGCTCTCAAATTTTTTGTTCACTGAACCCATTTAAAAGTCTCCCGAGATCACTCATGACCGAAATCATCTCTCCCCCAAAGAACTGAGACATGCGCCAGGATTTCCAGGCTGATGAGAAGGGGAGAGCGATAGTCATGTATTCTCTTGTTTCCCCCAAGAAAATAGAGGTGCTAATTAGGAGGGGTCATTAAGTGTGAGCCTTACAGGACTAGGAAAAAAGAGTAGTGGTGTTGGTGTGAGGAGAGTAGGCTGTATGCTGCTGTTCCCTGCTCCACCTCCCCACCCCCCATTAGCTGTTTGGAGCTTACTCTCTGTGATTCCCTCATAAATAAATCCCACCATCCAACCCTTCCCCCAGTTTGAGAAACACTGATTTGTGTGAGAGTTGAAGGTCATAACTGAAACAACATCTTACCTCCATTAGGGACAGCAGCCATGGGCCCCTTTCAGCCAAGAAGCCAGTCATCTTCCATGGGTAAACAGGCCGTGGAGCTGTGCCGATGGTCTTCTTGTTTACCAAGCTTGAGTGCATCCCTTCCAGTGAGTTAGACAGGGTCTGCCACAAGAAGCCTCACAATCAATCACTTAATCAATTGTATTTATTGAGCACCTACTCTGGGCAGAGCACTGTACTGAGCACTTGGGAGAGTGCAAGAGACTAAGTAGACATAATAACTACCCTCAAAGAGCTGCAATCTAACCAAGTTATAATCTCCTAAATTTTTTCCCATTTGAGGAGGGGTTCACTCCTGAGTTCTAAGATTCAGTATTTCCCCAGAATTTTCAAGGCCTGTCTGGTTAGTTCAGGCAATGAGCTGGCCCATAATTGGGGCTCAAGAGTCTGTCTTCCAGTTGATCATGATACTTTTACCCGATCCCCTTTCCACCAAAGTAGGCTAATCCACACCCCTAATGGGTCAGAATGGAGAAAATATCAATCTACTCTCCTCCTATAACCAAGGTAGAACCAGCACCAATCAATCAATCAGTGGTATTTATTGAACGCTTATTGGGTGCAGAGCACTGTACTAAGTGCTTGGGAGGGAACAGTACAAGAGAGTTGGTAGGCACAGTTCCCGTCTACACTGAGCTTCCAGGGAAATAATAGAACTCCTCTGTGCCCTTCTGAATAAACTTGAGTCGTAAGACTAGGGTATAGCTCTTCCAAGTTAAACACTTTGGCCTAGCTGCTTTTAGTCTTCACTAAATATTAACTCCCTCCAACAGTTTTTTCAGTGTCAGGACAAGCTCAGCATTGCCATTTGTCAGCTGGAACCGACACTAGAAACTTCCCTAGACTCAGGTACTTAAACTGGGGAGAGGAGGGCAGAAGAGAATTTGCAAGATCTGAGACCCAATTTTGGGGTGTTTGGGAGGGTACAAAATTAGCGATAGGAAATACGCGCTGGGCAGGCATGTGCAAGAGAAGAAGCCAGTATCCCTTACTTGAGACTTTTACTGTATTCTAAGAGGTTGAGGTAGAGGACCTATCCATACCAAAATGAGCGGAATATTTGTATTGAATACATAAGCTTGATTCTATTTGTTGCTATTGTTTTTGTCTGTCTGTCTCCCCCACTTAGACTGTAAGCCCGTCAACGGGCAGGGATTTTCTCTATCTCTTGCCGAATTGTACATTCCAAGCGCTTAGTACAGTGCTCTGCACATAGTAAGCACTCAATAAATACTATTGAATGAATGAATAAGAGAAAATCAAAATATTTTTTGAAAGTGGGACTATTGATCACTCATTCCCACAGACATTGCTGTTTGACTTGGCTTAGAGGAATATGCAAAAATGTGGAAGTATGTGGAAGAATAGGGAAGCAAGCAGCAAGGCCTAGAGGAAAGAGCAGGGGCCAGGGAGTCAGAGGATCTGGGTTCTAATACCAGCTCCGCCACTTGTCTGCTGTGTGACGTTGGCCAAATCACTTAACATCTCTGTACCTCAGTTACGTCATTAATAATAATAATAATGGTATTTATTAAGCGATTACTATGTGCAAAGCCTTCAGACTCTGAACCCCCCATGGTACTTGGACTACATCCAACCTGATTAGCTTGTATCTACCCCCGCACTTAGTTTAGTGTCTGACACATAGTTTAATACTTAACATACCATTTTAAAAAAAGATCTTTCCTGACCATTTAAAATTGATTGCTTAGAGAGTCTCTTATGGTGATCCTCCACTGAAATTCCTGTGAAGAAAAGAGAACTCACTTTAGTCCAGAAGAAGCTGTGCTCCACCTAATTATCTTCTATCAATCCCAGCGCTTAAGTGCAATATCTGGTATATAGTAAGTGCTTAAAAAATACCATCAAAAATGTATCTCAAGTATTGTAATATGCAAAGAAAAGAGGATTGCAACTGCACCCTTATTGAGAGAGATCAATTTGCTTTTTACAGAAATCAGCTGCTGCTCCTAGAGTAGAATGTAATAACCACTGGAATAACCGTGTCACTACCTAGCAATATAGTCAAGCAAAAGAAAAGGTATTGTAAAGAGACTTCATATTATTGATGCCCTAAAAACTATGGAGCATAAGAGAGGGGCATGTAACAAACACCTGAATTGGACAATGATTGACATTGTCAATTCCTCCTTCCAAAAGGGACAGAAAGTTCTAGTTGTTAGCTGAATATGCAGTCCAGGGAGTGTGCTGGAGCTCAGACACTCCAGGGATATTGCTAAGGATAAAATTTATGATTATATTTTACATAATAAGCTCATAAGAAATTTTGCAAGTGATTAGCTTTTAAACTTTAGTTGGAGGATATAGAAGTGTTTACATTTTTCATTTAAAGGACAATTATAACTGGCTCAAAAACATCCTGGCAGAGGTAAAAGGCATAATGTCCCGAGGATCCATCTTAGATCCATTACCATTTAATCTTTCATGGATGATGAAGATAAAGAGTATACTTATTCAATTTGTACGAATGCAAACTGGCAAATAACTAGCTAAGTACGAGCAAAACAGAATGAAATCAATGAGTCAGTGGACCGTATGATTAATAGAAAATCAACAAAGTTACTTTTGTTTTTTTAAAAAAGTGAGGAGATATTTTGGAGGCAGAGTGGATGCCTGCTAAGTAATTCTGCATCGGTCAGGCCCTTTAAAAATATGTGGAATACAGGACTTGTCATTTTTAAAGACTATGAAGAGCCTTGGTCTAGAGGAAAGCAACAGAAATGATTAATGACCTTGACTGTAGGACCTATGAGAAAAAGTTAAATACACTGGGATTTTTAGCTCTAAAATGATGACTATGCAGTAATGTACCTCTGCTTTTCTTGTGGTTATTACTGAATTTACTTTTACTGAATTTGCTTGATTATTTCTTTCCTAGGATGTTAATTCTTCCACCTACATTTTTAGCCTGTGAGTTCCCTGTCAGTCAAGGACCAGATCTGATTCAATTAATGTCCTTTATGTTTCTCCAGTACTTAGTTCTTTACAAAAAGTAAATACTTAACAAATGTCCTAAATAATAAGGACCCTAGTCTATAAAAAAAACTATTAAGAGAAAGATAATAACCAGCTGTTCTCTATATCGTCTGGGGGTGGTGTAATAGATAGAGCCAGAGTCTGAGAGTCAGAAGACCTGGGTTCTAGCCCCAGGTCTGCTTCTGTCCTGCAAAATGACCTCGGCAAATCAACTAATCTCTCCGGGCTTTAAGGAGAGGCACAGCGGATTTATGAACCTAAATATGTAGGGTGTTAGACAGCACGTTCCAAGGAGAATGGAGTTTGGGAAGAGCTCTGAGGGAGGAACTACTAACGCTTCCCATTTTTCAGAACAGGAGAGTATCTATCAAGCCAGCCTTAGTCCATGATATTCAAATCCACTATTTGCACTGTAAAAATGAACAACTCGGGGGAGGGGAAAATGAGATAGTGGTTAATAGAATAATTAGTTTAGATAATAATCTGTCTCCTAAATACAAACTAAAACAATCACGACAGAGAAAAAGAAGGGAGCCAAAGCATGCCAAAGAAAACAGAGCCCGTTTCCAACAGGAATTGGTTTATGACATTTGAAAAAGAAGGAACTCACACCCTGTGTCTGATTCCCCTCCCTGCCCCCTAGGGTTCAAGGGAAGATTTTAAGCCTTTGTTTTTTCAACCTAAGGGCAGTTAATATGGCAAAAGCTATGGGAAAGACTTTTGGCCAATGGGATAGTGCAGTATGCTCAACTCTATGATCCGACTCAAATAATGAGCCCAAGTCAATTCTAAAATACAGATGCAGTTTAAGCTCACTGTCCAGGAAAGTACTATATTCATTTCTAGTGTCAAAATACAATTAAAATATTGGTTTCATTACCCACCTCACCTAGGCCAAATACACCAGATATTAAAAATGCACACACAGGCCTTGCAGGACAACTGAGAGAGCATTTCCTTCATACTCTCTTTATCTCTTGCACCCACTAAAAATGATACCAGATTAGAGCTACGACCTGATTTAGTCCCGTGAACCTTGAGGGAGCTCACTGAATACCCAGTGGCTGACGAATCTGTTTAAAGTCCTGCGTGACATTACTATTTTGTATTTATAGGGGCATTCATCTCCTGAAGACCTCCCCCCTGCTTTCTTTATACAAACTGGAGTGCATGGGGCATGGTAACAGCCTCAACTCTTGACAGATGAAGGGAGGGGGTTTGCTGCAGAGGTCTTTCTAGAACTGTACAAATAGTCTCTCTCAAAGACGCACGCACCCACGGTAACAATCCCGCCACTGGCGGTGTCATCTTCGAATGGGAGGCCAACTCTACAGTTAAAGAATTGGGGGAGGAACTCTCTCCAATTCTTGCATTCTTTTCATTCATTCATTCGATCGTATTTATTGAGCACTGACTGTGTGCAGAGCCCTGTACTAAGTGCTTGGAAAGTACGATTCAGCAATAAAGAGAGACAATCCCTGCCCACACCGGGTTTACAGTGTTGTCTTTTCCCCACTTTTAATTTTAAGGGATAATAGGCTGTTCAGGTCCTCCCTCTATGACTAGAAATGTCTAAGGAATTTGAATTCCAAGGGTTTGGCTTGATCAAGCAGCTCCTTGAGTTCTACAGTTCTAAAATTCTCCACTACCCACCAAGAAAGATCAAGTGTGAGGTCAATACTTTTGGAAAACCATGGTTAGAGATTAATGCTCTGCACATAGTAAGCGCTCAATAAAATACTATTGAATGAATTTATTAATTAATGACCTCTACTTCCTCCTGAACAACAAAGTTAAAATTAACTACCTTTTAGAGGAATGAGATAAACACTAGAGCAATGAAAGCGTGGTTACACTGGTACACACCAATTATGTGATTGAACCTATTTGTGTAATTTAGTGCTACAGTGAAACAAATACCCAAGGTTGATATGTCAGATGAGAGGTACAGATAAAAGATGTGGCACTAAATTCTGAATTTAAGCATTTGGACATATTAATTCCAGAAATGTAATTATTTAATTACATTTAGAGGCAAATTAATAATTCTATACACCAACATTTTGGTATTTTGATTATTAAATGTAAATATACAACAGATTCTTTTGCTAATTCCAGATAAGAATATCCACCAAAATATGTATAACAAAAGTCAAAGCCAACTAAAAAATTTCTTTATAGTAATTATGTAATCACAGATTTTCCTCAGGAAAATCCCCCAACCATCAAAATAATAATAATAATAACTACCTTCCCACTTATTTTGGTCAGTTCTGGCTCAACCCTGTAGGAACTACACAATTACTTCGGAAGAGTTGGGATAGGGTTGTTTCCTTTGGCTTTCCAACATCTGCTTTTCCCCCTGTGATTCAACTGCCAACCTGTTGGAAAGCCAGACACATTCCACATTCAACCTGTGTCCCTTCCTCTTGCCTAGCTGCCAGGATGTCTTTAAGCTGCCCAATTTTTGCAATGTTTACAACTGTCACAAGAGTTAATTTACCTGGGGGGGGGGGGGTGGGTGGACATTAACATACCTACAAATGTTGTTGCAATAAGCAGGCACGATGACGAAACACTTGACCTACAACCAGCCAACTCCTTCACAGTTTTCAGGCGAATTACTTTTACTGCCAAAGCAAAATCCAAATCATTCAGGCATTCAGTTGCTTTCAGTTGCTTCAAGTTCTCTATTTCAAAACATTCTTCCAGAAATGCAAAGAAGGAACATTTGCATTCTTGTTTGTAAATGTATTTCTTTCTTTTCCTAATTGAACTCCATGTATATTTTATTAAAAGGTAATATCCATAATATATTCTAGGAATGATACCCTTTAAAAGACATCCTATAAAAAGAATGACACTTTCCTACATAAAATTGTAAATTTTGTACCCTTTCAGCCTTTCAACATATTGGTTTCAGTCTTGCAGTATTCTCTCTTTTGACACTAACTCCAGGAGCTCCAGTGGTGGGTAGAGGGGTTTTCCTCATGACCAGGGAAATTTGACTAGTTCATTTTCCCTCTGATAAGGTGATGAGGTGGTTTTTCTATCATGGAACCTCCCGGACTCTCTCTCTCTCTCTCTCTCTCTATATATATATATATATACATTAAAGTAGCAATACAACTAATATTTTATTGATTGAGTACCCATTTCTAAGTAATTTTAATAAAAATAGGGTATCCTCTCTTGTTTTAAGAACCCATCCTCATTTATAGCATTGTTCCTACTGAAAAATTGGTTTTGATTACATTTTTAGACGATGACACTGTTTTCAGAAACCACTCAATCAATCGATGGTATTAATCGAGTATTTTGCGCAGACCACTCTACTGAGAACTTGGTAGGATAAAACACAATTGTACCGTCTTGTCTGGCCGTACGGACTATAACTGCATTGCCATTTGCATACTGTGTGACCTTGGGAAAATCACTTAACTTCTCTGGACCTTGGTGTTCTTGGCTATAAAATGGAGATGATAATGTTGGTATTTGTTAAGCGCTTACTATGTGCAGAGCACTGTTCTAAGTGCTGGGGTAGATACAGGGTCATCAGGTTGTCCCACGTGGGGTTCACAGTCTTCATCCCCATTTTGCAGATGAGGGTACTGAGGCACAGAGAAGTGAAGTTACTTGCCCACAGTCACACAGCTGACAAGTGGCAGAGCCGGGATTCGAACTCATGACTTCTAACTCTCAGGCCTGTGTTCTCTCCACTAAGCCACACTGCACTCTCCCTCCTCCTTAAACTGGGAGCCTCATCCCAGACAGGGACTGTGTCCAACTTGATTATCTCAAATCTACTCCAGCACTTAGTACAGTGCAAACAGATAGCACTTAACAAGTATCATACTATTTTGTTTGGAACATAGTCAGCACTTAACAAATACCATGTTATTACTAGAGGCGTGATTTCTGCCCTGAAGAAACTGAAAGTCTAATGGAACCAATCGAGCCAATATGTCCGAGGACTGGCTATTCATATGCATCTTAAGCAGAAAGATATTAAATCCATCGCTAGCATTTGTTTAATAGAATTTACGAATCACCGTACTAAGCTCCGGGAAGGATGCCTGGATGTTGATTCAAACCCCCTGGCCTAAAGTGGGTTTACAATCAGCACTGAAAGTAAAAAAGAATTTCTTAGCGAAATGTCAGTGGCCCCCTTCAGGAGCTGGGGTGAGGGTGGCCGGGGAGACGTTCACAGTGGCATGCAGGCAGGTTTGGTGGGTAGGTTGTGAGCAGGGAACGTGTCTACCAACTCTGTTACACTGGATCAGTGGTATCTACCGAGCACTTACTATGCGCAGAGCACTGTTCTAAGAGGTTGGAAGAGTACAAAACAAGAGAATAAGCAGACACATTCCCTGCCCCGTCGTGCTTGGGCGAGAACAGGCCGAGGGGGCTGTGGGAAGAGAAAGGGTGAGGGGAGGGGGAATGTGTGGGCCAGGGTCCCTGCTTGAGAAATCCGGCCATTCAATGGGGCCCAGCTGCCGAGCAGGCCCTGGCCTGCGTTGTACTCTCCCAAGCACTTAGTACAGTGCGCTAAACCCAGTAAGTTCTCAGTAAATTGGTAGGTGGGGAGAGGGAAGTCAGCCAGCCATGGAGAAGCAGCTAGGCACGCAGCCAAGGCCTTGGGGCTGAGTAAAATGGGAGAGGCGGGGGCTGTGGCTGCTGGTGACCAAAGGGACAGAGTAGACCAGAGAAGCAGTGTGGTTTAGTGGAAAGAACTTGGGTTTGGGAGTCAGGGGACACGGGTTCTAATCCCGGCTCCGCCACTTGTCTGCTGTGGGACCTTAGACAAGCTTAGTACAGTGCCTGGCATACAGTAAGTGCTAACAAATGCCATAATTATTTCTTCACTTCTCTGTGACTCATCTGTAAAATGGGAATGAAGACTGTGAGCCCCAGGTGGGACAACCTGATTACCTTGTATCTACCGCAGCGCTTAGAATAGTGCTTGGTACACCGTAAGCGTGTAATACCATAATCATCATTATTATTATAAGGATAAGGCTGGGTGACACAGCCCCTTCTCCCAGTATATCATCCCCCTCACTCCTCCAGCCCCATCGGCCATCCCAAGACTCTTATACTGGAACTGGTTTATTTTCAAATTAGTCTGAAGGTGAGAGGATAGACACACATACACACACACCCAACTCCCCCTCCAGGGCCCACTTTAGTAAATGATCAGTTCAGCCCACTTAAATGTTAATCAGTGTCTTAGAGTTTATACCCCTCCCCAAATGCCTAATTTACATCTAATTCACCCTCATGGAGAGGTCTTAAAATGTGTGGCAACATTTTTTTTTCAAAATACAGGCTGTCCCGCCTCAAACACAGCCAGGGCCATATACCCCAGACCTATCTTTCTGAACATCAAAATTTCAAAATGGTATTAGATCTGACATTCTGGAAATACAAACTTCCACTTGAAAGGAAGTCTGAAGACGATGATACTTCGCAGGTTCTAGCATGATACCCTCCATTTATATTCCAACCTGGGAGAAAAGTTCATTGAAATCCAAACCCCAGGGGCCTGGTTGAATTTTTAATTATTTGTTTTTATCGATACTGTCGGAAACATCAGAAATGCAAAGCTTTTCACTTATGTGGAGCTTTCATTTTTAGTTGTGCTTCTTAAAATTTGTGTACTACATCATAATTAAAGCTTGAGAAATCTGCGTGACCACAGCTGGCAATTTAATCAGTTTACAGTGAAAACAAGATGCTTAGCAGGCTTTATTGTGGCAGAGTTTCGGGAGTGGAGGGCGGTTTCTTGTTGCTAGCTTCCTGCCTGGTGGACAACAGGATTTATTATATAAATTTTGCTTGTAACCCCAAATGATCAGCTGTGCCAAGTCAATGGATTGGATTCTGGTTCTTCTATCAGTCGTTCGTATTTATTGAGCGCTTACTATGTGCAGAGCACTGTCCTAAGCGCTTGGGAGATTACAACAGAATTGCAGATAGGTTACCATACCCAGCTTAGTCTAGAGAGTTCTTTCCCTTCAAAAGCAGCACAATGGGCTTTGCATAGGAGACTAATGTCTGCTTTACGCAGAGGCAGTTAGTTCTTTTGAAGATAAAAAACGTAAACTGACCCACTCCTCTCTAACAGATCTTTCATAGGCTTTCAGCTGTTGATTTACATGAGATTTCCCTTTACTTATGAATCGAATCCTAGGTATAAAATAGTTTATTTATTCTGCATTGGCGTTATGTGCCATGAAGACAGAGCCAAAATACCGACTGGATTGCTTGTATCAGACTCTGAAGCTGTAAGCTTAGTCATCAATGTATTATTTCAACAAGAGGTATCCTGGAAACTGTCAAAGAAGTCAAACCAAAAATGCAAATACTTACAAGCTAAGAAATGGGTGCCTGGTGGTTGGCTCAGTGGAAAGAGCATGGGCTTGGGAGTCAGAGGTCATGGGTTCGAATCCCACTCTGCCACTTGTCAGCTGTGTGACTCTGGGCACGTCACTTAACTTCTCCGTGCGTCAGTTTCCTCTTCTGTAAAATGGGGATGAAGACTGTGAGCCTCACGTGGGACAACCTGATTACCCTGTATCTACCCCAGCACGTAGAACAGTGCTCGGCACATAGTAAGGGCTTAACAAATACCAACATTATTATTATTATTGACATTAATTGGTATCTCTGGAGCTTGGTGGAGGGAAAAAAGTCAAAAGACTGTCGTGCTGTCATTCCAGAGGCACTAAAGGAAAGTTTGAGATAGGTGCTTGGGAGTGGGTAGCAGAGAGGCAAATTATGCAACATAAGTAGTAATAGCTTAAAAACCTTGGTGGATTTTTACTGGATAACATGTGTAGGGGGATGAAAGGGCTATTATGAGGTGCCCCTCACCCCCCAAGGAGATTTGCATTTGCAAAATAAAGGCAATAAAGCATAATATATGCAGAGCACTAAGGATGCCTCCAGATCCTATAGACCCTTAAAGCCAGTTGGAAACTGGCAAGAGCCCATCTCTCCCCCAACGACTTGGTGAAATCGGTAAACTTTACCGAAAAGGGGACCTCCTCATGATGATCGCTGGTGCAAGCAAAAAATGATCATTTTTGTGACCTAAGAAATTCACTTGTTACATAGAAGCGTATGTTAAGCCTGTACCGCGGACTGTGTGAGTGGGGAGGGAGATGACTACCACGGCTCCACCCTTTGGGAAGCATTTACGTGAACCGTGGTCAATAAGACCGTGAGCCCAGCTGTGGGGTAGCAATAGTCTGCCGATGGACCCAAGGAAGACGCTCTGCTCTGTTCACACAACCTCAGAGAACAGGGAACCTGGGGCAGATTCGTCAGAGAAGTGAACCGAGAAGCAACGGGGTCTAATGGATAGAGCACGAGCCTGGAAATCGGAAGGACCGGGATTCTGATCCTGGTTCCGCCACTCGCCTGCTGTGTGACCATGAGTGAGTCGCTCAACTTCTCTGTGCCTCAGTTACCTCAACTGTAAAATGCGGATTGAGGCAATGAGCATCATGTGGGACATGGACTGTGCCTAACCCAATTAGCTTGGATTACTCAGTAGAGCACCTCCTCTAGATTGTAAGCTCTTTGTGGACAGGGAATTTGTCTCCCAACTGTTATGTTGTACTTTCTGAAGTGCTTAGTTCAGTCTCTGCACACAGTAAGAACTCAAATACAACTGATTGATTGACCGGCATATAGTAAGTGCTTAACGAATACTATTAAAAAAACTACACACACACACACACAAAAACCAACCCTGCCCTGATCTGCTTCCTACCTGATCCGAACCATGGCTGATGGACAACCTCAGGGAAGGAACGCTGGGGATTCTGGTTAACAGACAGAAATTCTGAAATTAAATCAAAATATCACAGAAGACGTAGTCTTTAGACTACTTAACCAGGATAAGGAAAGTAAGTGATTGGGAAAGCTGTATCATCAGGGCAGGTGGTCAGTCAATCTGAGAGCCTTCAATTATCCTCACTTAGATTGGCTGAATAATTCATCGGGAAGATAAGTGGAGATAAGGGTTTTGGACAGAGTAAAGGACTTTTCTGGAAGAGCTGGCACTAGAGTGAACAAGGGAAGATATTACACTAGATTTCGTGATGAGAAGTGAACAGGATCTGCTGCAGTAGGCATATGTATTTTATTTTATGTATTTTATTGCTATTGTTCTTGTCTGTCCGTCTCCCCCGATTAGACTGTAAGCCCATCAAAGGGCAGGGACTGTCTCTATCTGTTACCGATTTGTACATTCCAAGCGCTTAGTACAGTGCTCTGCACATAGTAAGCGCTCAATAAATACTATTGAATGAATGAATGAATGAATATGTAGGAGAGTCACTCTGCATTCATGACTAAAATTCAATCCAATTTAACATCCTTGATGAGGAGAAGTGGGGACAATCAAAGGAACTTAAGCAGAGTGGCCTAGTGGTTAGACCATGGCCTTGGCAGTCAGAAGGATCTGGGTTCTAATCCCAGCTCCACTGCTTATCTGCTGGGTGACCTCAGGCAAGTCACTTAACTTCTCTGTGCCTCAGTTACCTCATCACTAAAATGGGGTTTACGTCTGTGAGCCCCATGTGGGATCTCGTTGAGGGCAGGGAACGTGTCAACCAACTCTTATATTGTACTCTCCCAAGCACTTAATACTCAATAAATACAAGTGATTGATTGACATGGACTGTGTCCAACTTGAATAGCCTGTATCTACCCCAGAGCTTAGTACAAGGCCTAGGATACAGTAACAGAGCCATAAAAAAACACCCCACAAGGGTATTTAATTTTAGAAACGGAAACTGTGAAAAAACATAAGCCTTGAAAAGCTGAAAGTGAGAACCAAAAAACAAGCAACGTATTAAAAAACTTAGAGGCTAATTTTTAAAACCCCATCTTTGAAAACCAGGTAAAATGAGTGGCACAGAACAAATTAACTAAGCATAATCACTCTATCAATCAGTCGTATTTATTAAGTGCTTCCTGTCTACAGAACACTGTACTACACTCTTGGGAGAGTACAATACAGTAGTGTAGGTAAATACGATTCCCTCAGTGTGCTGGACAGAGAAAGCACTTAATAAAGACTATTACTACTATTCCTGTCCATAAGAAGTTTTCGGACTAGAAATCCTGCATGGCTAAAGGTGGGAGAGAAGAGTTTATCCTTTTAAAAATGAAAAACATCCAGATGAAGAACCAAAAAGATGATAAAGAGTGGTAAATCAGGTGCAAACGGGGAATTAGATGGGTCGAAACAGAATTTGAAGAACACCAAAACCAAAGATCCATCAGATGGATCATATTAAGCTTGTGGTGGGCAGGGAATATATCTACCAACTTGGATCTATTATACTCTCCCAAATGCTTAGTACAGTGCTGTGCACACAGTAAGTGCTCAATAAATACCACTGATGATGATGTATCAAAAGCCAGACACCTGAGCGGAGCAACTTGATGATTAGGAGATAAAAGCAGAGTGGGACCTGCATCATCTAGTGGGAAGAACATGGACGTGGGAGCCAAAGGACCTAGGTTCTAATCCTGACTCTGCCACTTGCCTGCTGTGTGACTTTGGGCAAGTCACTTTACTTTTCTGGGCCTCCATTTCCTTACCTATAAAATGGAGATTAAACCCTTTATACTCCCTCCTGGACTGTGAGCCCCCCTGTGGGACAGGGACTGTGTCCAACCTGAATCTTATATCCACCCTAGCCCTTAGTACAGTACTCAGCACATAGTTCTGACATAGTTCAGACATAGTTCATAGTTCAGACATGTTCTTGTCTGCCTGTCTCCCCCGATTAGACTGTAAGCCCATCAAAGGGCAGGGACTGTCTCTATCTGTTACTGACTTGTACATTCCAAGCGCTTAGTACAGTGCTCTGCACATAGTAAGCGCTCAATAAATACTATTGAATGAATGAATGAATAGTAAGTGCTTAACAAATACTATAAATTATCAATTATTATAAAAGGAGCACTCATGGATTTTAAAAAAAAGCAATAGCCAAGAGGCTTCATGAAATGTTAAATACACACTCTACTGAGGATGACAGAGAGATCTTCACCCCCAAATTGCTTTTTCTAGCTAACGGGTCAGAAGAATTGGATCAAACTGTGGTGACCAATTAATGAAATGTAAACAAATCGTGAGTATCATCCACTCAAAAGGTCTTAAAGAACTGGAAGGTGAAATGAGAGGTTGTCACTCCTCCAGGAGGCTTTCCCAGACTAAACCCCCCTTTTCCTCCGCTCCCCCTCCCCTCCCCATTGCCCGACTCACTCCCTTTGCTCTACCCCCTCCCCAGCCACAGCACTTGTGTATATATGTACATACTTATATTTATATTAATGATGTGCATATCTCTCTAATTCTATTTATTTATATTGATATTGATATTATTTATATTTATATTGATGCTATTGATGCCTGTTTACTTGTTTTGATGCCTGTCTCCCCCCTTCTGGACTGTGAGCCCATTGTGGGGATTATCTCTCTCTATTGCTGAATTGTACTTTCCGGGGGCTTAGTATTGTGCTCTGCACAAAGTAAGCACTCAATAAATACGATTGAATGAATGAATGAACCTATGATTATAACCACTACTATTCCAGAAGATTGGTGAATTGCCAAGCTAACTCCCATCTTTAAAATGGACTCCAGAGTTGATTCTGCAAGTTACACTCTAGTAAATATCCTTCTTTATACCTGGAAAATTAGTAGAACTACTAATTAAGTTTAAAATCAAAGAGCCATCAATGAGTCAGTGCATTTTTTGAGCACCTTCTGTAGGCCAAGTATTCCAGGAGGCACATGACCCTTGCCCTCAAGGAGCTCAGGGTCTTGAAAAACATATGGTTTTAGTAAATAGAGAAATCCTTCCTCACTAATCTGCCGTTCTCTGAAAGAATCCGCAGGCATGTGGGTGGTGGGGAACCAACTGACCATATACTTAGATTATCAAATGGCTTTTCCCAAAACTACACTTCAAAGACTTAGAACTGAGGGAATATTAGGAAGCACACGAAGGCAAGATGAACATTTTTGGAGGGTGAAACAGTGTAAGTACCGGGTCATCCCCAGGCAACTGTGTTAGTATTGTGTTTATCATCTTCATAAATGATGTGAAAAAGGAAGCGGGCAATGAAACCTGTAAGTTTGTAGATGCCACTAAGCTTTTTCCAGGTGGTGAAATGCCACAAAGATGATTAAACTGCAGAAACTTCCCAAAGCTGGATGAGTGGAATGAAAAATGGCAAATAAGATTTGCTGTGGAAAGATGCAAGAAAATGCTCCCAAGAAAAAAATAAAACTAATTGCAACTAATCCTGGGCCCACCACCTGTGTGACCTTGGGTGAGGTACTTATTCTGTGCCTCAGTTTCCTCACCCGTAAAATGGGGATTCAATACCTGCTCTCCCTCCCCCTTAGGCTGTGAGCCCCAGGGGAAATGGCACCTGTGTCCAAACTGATTATCTTGTGCCTATCCCAGGGCTTAGTACAGTGCTTAGCACGTAGCACAGTCATTATCGTTATGATGAAGGGTTGGAACAAGCATTTACGACTCAGAAGAGGGATCTTGGAGTCACAGTTGATTGTTTTAAATCATAATTCAATGTGTGACAGTATTGAAAAAGGCCAACCAAGTGCTGGGCAATATGAAGAATAAAGTAAAAGGCAGAGTTTTGCCACCTTTCAAATAATTATGGTGTTTCTTAAGCACTTACCATGTGTCCAACATTGTGATGAGCACTAGGGTAGAAAAAAGATAATCAGGTCGGACACCGTCCCTGTCCCACATGACGCTACTAGTCTAGGAAGAAAGGAGAACACGGATTTTGTCCCCATTTTACAGATGAGGAAACTGAGGCATGGAGCAGTTAAGTGACTTGTCCACAGTCACACAGCAAGCAAGTGGTAGAGCCGGGATTTGCTCGCCCTATTTTAGAAGGAATAAATAAAAGTCGGAGAAGGAAAAAGAAGAATGCCAAGATAAAATGAGGGGACTAGAAAAGCCCCATTGAAGTCCACAAAATCAGGAAAGGTGTGGGCGGGACAAATCCAAAATGGTTTTTCACCAAATCCCACACCACCAGGATGAGGGTGGTCACCCACTGAGGCTTGAAAAGTAAGAATTAAAACACATAAGTAGAGACGTCCTGAAGGTAGGAGGAAATGCGGCACTGCAGGGCTGGGAGAGGTCAAAAATAAACGATAGATTTGGGAATCATCGATAAAGAGATTCATTTTAATGTCTGTCTCCCCTCTAAGCAGGGATGACATCTACCAACTCTGTTGTATTGAACTTTACCAAGCACTTAGTTCAGAGGTCTGCTGTCAGTAAGCCCTCAATAAATACCATTGATTGACTGAGTGAAGGTAAAGGTGGATTACATTGAGTATTTTTTTTTTACCTCTCATTTTCCTACCTTTTTCCTTGCTTCTCCCTTTAGGGTCTTTTTCCCCATCAACCCCAAAGATACAGTCTTAACTGAAAGCCTTCCAATACGCTTTTTTATTTCCTCCATGTCTTTTAGAATCGTGATGACAGTGGACTAATGAAACCGATTATAGATACGGTAGCTTTTCTTCCTTTTTTTCGGAGAGCTGTCTACTGCCCTCATTAGAGTTTCTTGGAAAGTACAAGTTTTCCAGTAACTTGGGGGTACATTCTTGAAAAACCTCACCTTGTAGATAATGGGCCTTGACAGACATTGTGCATGGGAGCCTAAGTGCTTATTCCACCTCCGCATCAAACAGAAACTCCTTACCCCTGGCTTTAAAGCACTCAATCAGCTCGTCCCCTCCTACCTCACCTTGCTGATCTCCTACCATCCAGCCCCTATACTATGCTCACAGTACCTCACTCACTCTACTTCCATCTCACCACCCACTCCTTGCACATCCTCCCTCTGGCCTGGCACTCCCTCCCCCTTCACATAAGTCAGACCACCACTCTCCCCACGTTCCAAACCTAATTAAAATCACAAGAGACCTTCTTCGACTAAGCCCCCATTTCCCCTACTTCCCCTCCTTTCTGCATCACCTGTGCCCTCAGATCTGTGCCTTTTAAAGCACTTGATAGTCACCCACCCTCACCCCCACAGCACTTTTGTACGCATCCGTAATGTTTCCCTGCTTAGACTGTAAGCTCCTGGTGGGAAGGGAATGTGTTCCCCAGCTCTGTTGTATTATGCTCTTCCAAGCACCTAGTACAGCGCTCTGCACATAGCAAGCTCTCAAAAAATACCATCGATTGACTTATTTTTTAATTTTTATGGCATTTAAGCGCTTACTATGTGCCACGCACTGCACAAGGCGCTAGGTAGATACAAGCTAGTCACATAGGATGCAGTCCCTGTCCAACGTGGGGCTAACGGTCTTAATCGTCATTTATCTGAGGCACAGAGGAGTTGGGTGACTTGTCCAAGGTAACATGGCCGACAAATAATAGAGCTAGGACTAGAACCCAGGTTCTTCTGACTCACAGGCACGTGCTCTATCACTGGGCCATTTCGCTTATGGTGTGGCTGGGGGGAATAGAAGGGTATAAGGATGTTTACATAAATGCTGTGGGGCTGAGGTGAGCATTAAAGAAGTTGTAAGAATAGTTCCAACACCTCTTTGGAACATAGACCACTGCCAGGAACTTCCTTTGTATTGAATTCTCCCAGGCATTTAGTACAGTGCTCTGAACACAATAAATACCAATAAATGCCACTGATTGATTGGCAGTAGCAGAATTAGTATTTACTGAACAATCGATGAGTGCAGGGCTCTATAATAAGAGCTCGGAAAGGTGTAACAGGATAAGGAATACTCCCTGTTGACCCTGAGCATAGATTCTAACAGGGGGAGACAGACGTAATAATTCCAAAAAGAGCAATCAGCATAAATAACCATATATAACTGAAGAATCACATATTCACAAGTGCTGATGATAAGATGCTAGAAACGACTTTGAGGTGATACAACTTGGGGTGTTGGGAATTAAATGGGGTATGAGAATTGGAAGGTGTGATTTTAGGAAGGCTTTGAGGGTGGGAAAAGCTATGATCTGTTGGATTTGGTGGTAGGTGGGTGTTGGGCAGAGGTGGGCCGGGGACGGACAATGGTAGGGGGCAGACGGAGGTGTTCCAGGTCAGGGAATGGCTGGAGTGAGGTAATGAAGACAGGAGAGTTGAGTGTGAGATAGAGTTAGGAAGTTAGCTTGGGAGGAATGAAAATAGCATGTTGGGGAGTAGCAGGTGGAGGGAGCAGAGATGAAGAGGGAGAGAGATAGTAGAGAAACATGAGGTCATTTGTAAAGAGTTTTTGCTTGATGCAGAAGGAAATGGGAAGCCAATAGAGAAATATCTGCCAAGCAACACTTCAAGAAGATGAATCTTGCGACAGCATGTAGTACAGACTGGAGCGCGGAGAAGCTGGAGGTAGGGAGACCAGTGATACAAGTAAGGTCGAGCCTGTCGTCGTCGTTGTATTATGCCATCGAGTCGTTCCCGACCCACAGCGACGCCGTAGACACGTCTCTTCCAGAACGCCCCACTTCCATCTGCGGTCGTTCTGATAGCGTATCCGTAGGGTTTTCTTGATAAAAATCCAGAAGCGGTTTACCACCGCCTCCTTCCACGCAGTCAGTGAGTCTCTACCCTCGACTCTCTCCCACGCCGCTGCGGCCCAGCAAAGGTGAGTTGACTTGTAGCAGGTGGCCTTCCACTCGCCAGCCACTGGCCAAGCTAGGGATGGAATGACTCTGCTCAACTCTCCCTCCTGTACTCGTGACTGGTAGAGTACCGGAAACTCTCCAGGTACGACCCTGAAAGGAAGGCCGAGGTACAGCCAGCAAAACCACAGATTTTTACCGTGGGCTTTCATAATGTTGCTGTAATAGTGAAGCCACCTAATCTCAGGGGCTAACACCTGTAAGCAAAGGCTATCGACTGTGCCTCCTACTTCTACTTTATGTTCCCGAGCAGTTAGTATAGTGCTGTAAATTCAGAGGGCACTCAGATACTTTCACAGGCAGTCGGAAAAGTGAGAAATAAGATTCCGAGGGGAAAGGAAGTTTCCTGCAGAAACACAGATTGCAAAGTGCCTATTTTCTTTTTTCTAAATCCATGTGGTTTCAATGTTAACCTGGGTATGTTTCAGAGATTAAAACCAGGAACAGAAAAACAATAGGAAACTACTTGGAAACTGGCACCGTTAGTTGGACTGAAAATGACATCTGTTATGCTGGTAACAAAGCATGTGTGTTTTTTGTGGATGCTTTTTCCGATGACCTTGAATTATTTTTTCACACTGTGACTGCATCGCCGAAGCTGTAGATTGGGCTATTTTCATGGAGATAAGTGTAGGCCATCTTCTAATTTTCATTCATTCTAGTTTTCATTGGCAGGCAGTCAATCGGAGAATTAGAAAAGGACATTTTTCTTCGTTAAAAACGATGGCGTCTTTACACGATATCATCCTCAAGACTATTTACTGACTGTCCTGAGGTTCGCTGCCACCCACCTTTGACTACCTCACCCATCCTAAACTCCTTTCCTGGAGCCACCAAAGCCAGGAGGCTGAGTTGCTCTCCTCCTTCATCCTTTCCCCGAGGATGACTTTTCAAGGATCATTATTCGGTGGGTCATTATCTGTTTTAAATCCGATCCCAGCTAGCAACCTAGTATATTTCATTCAAGGATCTCAAATTTACAGCCGGAGCTGTAAAAACCAAATACACTTCTCTCTGAAGCAATTATTGTCCTAACAGTCGTTTTAAAGGGCCCAAAGATCCCTAATTCCTTTTTACAAGTAGCCACTGTCAATGTCTTAAAAAAAAAAAAATCTCCAAAACTCTTTTCCTGGAGAAGACACTCTGCAAAACTTTATCTCAAATTTCTATTTTTAAGAGGCTTCTATCAAAGGATGTGTTTCTACTATTAGGTCGGTGTTTCGTCTGGGAAAGTAATTTACTGTCAGTTATTTTTTTCCACCTATGCATTTGTAGAGGAATTTAACTTTCACACACGCATACACACACACACACACACACACACACACATATACTTACATTATATATATCATCATGGTGCATTTGATGTAGAAAGTTAATTTTTCGTAAATTTGACCTTGAAACAATTAACACATGAAATTTGAATCCAGTGACATTACCCTGCAAAAGAAGATCTCAGTCACCTTGTGCAATGCAAAATAAATATTTCCTCATCACAATGTACATTTAGACTGTACTTTACGTTGCTGTCAGGTAATGGATAGAGACCAGTCACTTTCATCCAACTGAAATTGGGCCTGGTCCTACTAAGGGAATGGACACAATCCTCTGTGCTCCAAAGAGGGCAAGCAGAGTGCTACAGAGAAACAATACTGTTTCAATGGAGTCTAATTTAATGGAATTATGTCTATTAAGTAATGTTATAAAAATTATCTGTTATTAATGGCCAGAAGCAGTGACAAAATATTTTGGCAGGCTGTTTCAAAATCTAATTTGTTATCATTGTAAAAACCTAAATTACAAACTCCCTGTGGACAAGGATCGGTCCTACATACTCTTCTGTACTCTCCCTATTGCTTATTTCAGTGCTCTGCCTACATTAGGGCCTCAATATTGTTGATACAGAACTTGGAGAACTTGAGAGCTGAAATTTCACTCCCAAAGTGGTTTTCTTGGTGATCCTCAGGACAACTTGCATTTGAAATTTAGCTAGGAGATAGAAATAACACTTGTTAGCTTGTAATACAGAGTTCTGCCATGCCAATTTTGGGGTCTGATCCATCTGAACCCCGAGCCGGTACAGTCAACGTGTAAAGAGGCCACAGCTTCGTGCTCCGGGGCTCTGAATGAATGTAATAATAATATTATTTGTTGAGCAGTTACTGTGTGTCAAGCACTGTTCTAAGTGCTGGGGAAGATACAAGCTAATCAGGTTGGACACAGTCCCTGTCCCACATGGGGGCTCACAGTCTTAATCCCCATTTTACAGATGAGGGAACTGAGGCAAAGAGAAATTAAGTGACTTGTCCAAGGTCACACAGCAGCCAAATGGCAGAGCCAGGATTAAAACCCAGGTCCTTCTGACCCCCAGGCCGGTGCTCTATCCACTAGGCCATTATCCCACTCCCAACTTTTGGCAGAAGCAGCTGCTATTAATAATAGTGGTAAAAATATTAAGTTCCCATTTAGTACAGTGTGGTGTCCCAGGCATTTGGGAAGGGCAGAATAAAGAAATGACACATTGCCTAAAAACAAGGAATTTACACTCTAATAGGGGAGAAAAACATGCAAATATTTAACACTTTTATCACTTGCAGGGACAGGAGATAAAATACTGCTGAAATTGATAGTCACCCACCGGCACCCCCACAGCACTTTTGTACGTATCTGTAATTTATTTTGTCTCCCTGCCTAGACTGTAAGCTCCTGGTGGGAAGGGAATGTGTCAGAATAAACCAGAATAAAAAAGTTAAATCCGCAGTAACACTCCCCCCGTCCCTACCCCGCCCCCCATTCTCT
Organism: Ornithorhynchus anatinus; assembly: GCF_004115215.2. Classification (NCBI taxonomy): domain Eukaryota; kingdom Metazoa; phylum Chordata; class Mammalia; order Monotremata; family Ornithorhynchidae; genus Ornithorhynchus; species Ornithorhynchus anatinus. Next base: position 40,103,700 of record NC_041738.1, read on the forward strand.
TCCTCTGCCACTTAGCCAGATGGTGTACAGGTGCAGGAGAAAAGGGGGGCCCTCCCGAGTCCCCCCGAGTGTGGGTCTGGGCTGTCCTAACCCAGCCCCACTGGTTGAGAACCTGGGTGCCAGCTCTGACCTGTTTCAACCTGCCTACCTGGTTTCCACACCAGTCACGAAACTAGATTGCAGGAATATCGTTGAGTGAAAAATCAGCTTCAAACCACGAAGAGCTGCAAGTGTCCTTCAGGGAATTCCTAAACAGTCAAGTTCCAAACATAATCAGCTCCAGGTTCCCAGAATCCCTTTTTTTCCCTAAAACACCTGATGAAAAAAGATCTCATTCTCCCATTTTTCCTTTTGATAGAATAACTGTCACCGAGGCAAGGAAAGTGAAACAATATCTTTATTGTGTCAGTTCTGCTAACAAACAATCACTGTGTGCACATTCCAGTAGAAAGAGACAAAGATCTTTGTTTAAAATATTCTGAGATAAAATAGGTAAACAAACCCAATTACTGAATACACAATAGGGATGTTAATGTCAAAGATGCGTTAATGTCAAGAGGACAGTCAAGAATATATGGGATGGTTCTTCGGAATTTTTCTCCGAGTATGCAGATGCGGGATTTAGGCACCCCGAGAAGTATCGAATTAACCCGGGGTGAGGCATTCTAATGCGTGTCAAACCTTCTCCACCTACATCACCCCCACAAATTCCAGCCCCGGGCTTCTCTAGTAGAGGACGGCCAATCCTGCCAAACTCCCCAGAGGTCTGTGATGTTGGGCAACTACAGGAGGAGGTGGTTCAACAAGTGAACTTCTTGTTGAGGCACGAAAGGGTTGAATCCATCTCTTTGGGGCAGAAGGGAATGAACGTTCATTTTCTTCACAGACCAAGACTCCTGAACTAGAGAGCTATCACGACAGAGTTTAAGCAGGGGAGACAATAAACAATGACCCAGCCTGTAAAACGTCCGCCACTGCCCCACAACCGAACCAAAGGAACATAAAGCTAACAATGTTCTTATTTCACAATCCATAAATTTACGACAGCTGCTAGGGAACTCCAGAAGCTGACGTTATAGGTGCCGATGGAATTCTACTCCTTGTTGAGCAGTTCGATTGAGACGCCTAAATTCAAAACAAACTTCGTCCCTTTATAGCCTGATGTGCCACAACCACATTCCTTTCCTCTCCAAGGGCAGAAGCCATCTTGAGAAATTCTCGGGCTCGGTCGTCCCAACTCTAACTGGGGTGACCGACAATTTTTCCCCTTTCTCCTCCCCAGACATTCTGTGGCCTTGACTCAACGGTACAGTGCACTGTAGCTCAGCTTCCTCGGAAATAAACCACAGGATACCCTAAAGACGAGCTCCAGTGGGCACTGGCAGCCAAAGGGGAGCTACTCGCAAGTACCCAACAATAGCTTCGTCTGTCCTAGGTTACTGATCCTGACAATGGAGATTTAATCACCCGCACCAAACTTGCACTTCCAGGACAAAACCTAGTGCATCTGGACCCTTTTGTTTAACACCAGCGCACAAACAAACTAAGGAGGGCTGGCGAAGCAGAAAAGCCAAGGCCATCATACTGCGGGTAAACCTACCTTTCCCGTCGAGAAAGACGGATGCGCCTCAGCCTGAGACTTCAGGACAGAGAACTTGTGCAAAGGAGCTGATTACAGTGACAGTGGGTTGCGCGTAGACCCTCGTGCTCTTGTGCTCTCCTGCCTACCGGTCGTGTACCCAAGAACAGTTTACACAATGCCAGACATCGCTGAACATACTGAGTGAGACAGAGAGGAACCCAGAGCCCTGGGTAGGTTGTGTATGTGGTGGGGGCAAGACCAAAAGAATTCACATTTGGCACAGAGTGAGAACAAGATTAGATGTAAACAGGAAGAGACATGCAGCGGGAAAAAAAAGCTCCACATTACTTGTTTTATTGTTTTCCCTTAAAAATATCAAACCCACTTTGACACATTGGGACTAAGGTTTCTGAAGACCCCTTAACAATCCAGACGTACGGCGACTGATGTTCATTCGATTTTGAAGACTTGATGACACTCTTCTAAAGACCTGGGTATCTTTTAGCTCAGTTTGGCTCTCTGAGTGGAAAAAACTACACCAAAAAACCCTCAGATATCCAGGAACGAGGGGCAAGCAAATCCCTTCACCTATGGCGGTCCTCTTCTGAGACCAACGGTCTACATCAGATGTTTTCAACCTTTTTTTAGAAGCCGATCCCCTCCCTGCCTCAAAGTTTCACCTAAAATTATCCCTCTGTTTCCTCCTACTCTTGTGCCCCATTCGTTCATCTAAGGCCTCCAATGACTCAGTCCCCCTTGAAACCATTATAGAAACAAAAGCTACAGAGAATTCATGGGGCCCAGGACAGGTGTCAAAACGGGTGAAATCCCCCCAATATATTTATCCCCAAGATTTCATACCATTTGACCACCTCAGGTCTAATCAAGTCCTTTGCCATACAGTTAATTACGATTTTCTCCCCAGTGCAAAAGGCTCGTTTACACTTTAAAGCAACGGCTTTATTATCAATTCAAGAAATGCTTAATTTTTGAGGGGCCATTCGTTTGCTGAGCCTTAACATACATATCCTTCAAACCATAAGTAGAGAAACAGGAAATTCTGCAAGGAACCACTGAAGTTAACCAGTACAACACCATGTATATATGAGTACTTAATAAATAGAATTTAATGAAGTGTGTATTCACTCATTTATAAAATCAGAGCGAGACCTCAGCTCGAGGTTTCCTTAAGTAGTCTGCCTGGGTAGCCACAGTACAGTTTGTTACTCCTTGTCTTGTGGGGTCCCTGGAAAATGGGAAAAGGGGAGAGGAATTGGGCATGACTGTTACTTTATAAACTAAGCTGTTTCCTTTTGTATAAAGCACTGGTGTTTAAATGTATTCAGACATAGGGTGACCTTTCCCAAAGAGTTAGGGTGAAATCATCAACCGGTCACTCACTCTATATGGGAAGACTAGGCAAGCTCCTAGCTTGCACAGGAGCACGAAAAAGTGGCTACAAATTTGTAAAAATCAATTATTCCTCAACAAGACTCAAGTCTGGAAAAAAATATTTTCCTCTGAGCATAATTAAAGCTACTGAGTCACTGAGGCCTGGTAAAGCACAAGTTTTCCCTTCCTTTCATCCCTTCTTTGAACATGCCATTTAGTTGTGCCACTTACTGCATTCACCCCAAATGTAGTAAAAGGAACGGGAAAATCCAAAACTTTTCGCTCCCTGTGGGAGCCATTTTTTAGCAAAAGATGATCCTTCCAATTTACTGATGGAATGGAACTCGGAGAAAATTCACAAAGTCCACTCTGTATTTCAACTTTAATCTCAAAATGCGGCTGAAGAAGTGTGGGGTCAAACCAAGGCAGCGGGTTTTAGAAAGTCTTATCTTCTCACCAAAAGCATGTGGAATTTGAAATTCCATTTACCCAAAATGTTTGAAATAACAACTCTGCTACTGAATACCCGAACATCCAGTGTAGGCTCAGGCATTTCAGGAGCATAACAGTAGATCTAGTAACCGCTTAGTTCTGGTTCTGATGTTTCCATTCAGAGGCAATTAGCAGCTCATGAAGTTGGCTTTCGGGCATGGTGGCTGTGTACTTCTACCTTTCATGACAAGCAGCTCGGAACAGAAGTATGAAAATTAAGTTACATTTTGCTTTCTGAAAATCTGTATTTTTTCCATTCAAAGGTGTGTATCAATGTAAAGAAAGAGGAAGGATATCTTCAAAGAATAGAAGTTTGCTGCTTCTCCTGTTAAGAACGCCCTGGATCCATTCAAACTATTAGATCCCAGACCACTTCATCGCAAAGGACCGAACACCAGACCCGTGCAGAATTTCTTCTGCGGATGTGCATATGAAGCACAGAATGTTTTACAGATTCACCCAGTAGCAGCTCTTCAATCTGAATGTGATTGGTGGCAGAAAGTTGTGGAATGAAAATTGACTCCTATAAACCTAAGGAGGGAGGGCAGATTGATTACAAAATTAAATCCTGAGAGACTGGTGAGTGAGAGTGTCTGAAGGTAAAGGAGATGTAAGACGACAAGTGTTGGTCCCAGATTTGAGGTCAACGGGGGTAGAATTATCTCAGTTTCTCCAGTGTTGCCAGAGAAGCCAAAGGGTGAAAATAAAATTGACAGAATTCAAGGAGAGGGGCATCCAGAAGTCTGAACAAAGCAGGCTTGCTTCTCTCTTTGAAAGGCTTGCACTTGGCAGGTTTCACTGAGGCGGGATCAAGAAGCTCTGCTCTCCCCCATGTAGTAGCGATACATGAAAGCTAATAAAACAACTCCAATGATGGGGATAATCCAATTGCAACTGGAAGAATAAAATAAAAATCAAGTTACATAAATCTGATTGAAAATGTTTTGCACATCAGCCTGTACATTTCAAGACATTTTGACGGCAAGGCATTTTGATATATTCTGAGAAACACAGATTGCTTATAAAAATCCAGGAGGTGGTAAGATACCAGATGACTACTGAAAACACCAGCTTGCCATTTATACGCTCTACTAGGATTGATCTCTCTCAGAGAGAGAGAGATACCAATTCTACGTACGGGCAGGTTGTGGGGAGGACTGCCTGGCCATTTTCCTATGAGGTTCTGGATGGCCCAAAATGCATTCCATCAAGAGTGCTACACTTTAAATCATCTAAGGATGAGAAGTGTCAACCTACTACACTTCACTATGATCCAAATAGTTTTGTTGCTCCTGTATTTCAGACTCTGCAATTTTGGGACCGAGAGACCGGCCAACATGAAAAGTGGCCATGAGAAAGTAGATAAGGCCAAATACAGCATAGCACTCTTTGGGAAGGAAAAAAGGGACATGAATACAAAATGGTGAATCGCTGGCTTCGTGTGAATAAGGCATGAAAGTATATAGAGGTCATAGTGGATAACCGACTCACCATGAGTCAGCCAGGAAATTGTCATTAAAAAACACCCAACTACCCTGATATTAGATGTGTAAACACGAGCATTACATATAGGAAACCACAAAAGTAATCCTTCTATTATACTTAGCTCTGGCAGACCTAAACTACAGAGTATTGTGTTCAGATCTGGACTTGTCATCTTAAAAGAGATGTGGAGAACATAACTCTCCTCCCTACACAGAAAAACACCAATAACTAAAAGGTTGGAATATAGCTTCAATGAGGAACAGTTAAAGGAACTAAGACTACTCAGCCTGAAGAAGAGACAGATCAGGGATGACAATTTTTGATGTGTTATTCTATGAAGTACAGTGAAAAATCTGTTCTTCCTTCTTCACTGAAAACAGAACAAGGGCAAATGGATTACACTGAAGCACAAGTGATTTGGATTAAATAGAAGGAATTCAAAGGCTATTAAACCCTGGAATAGGGATATGATGTGGAAAAGGGCAGAACACTGTCAGAAATTATTTAGGCTGACCTAAATCTCCTCTCAAAATCCCTTCCAGGTCTAGAATTTGAAAGGCCAAAGCTGGAGAGGTACTTGGGAGGACGGTCCTGTGGGCTTAAAATACACATTTGCAAAGTATTCTGAACTACAATGTGATCCTTCCTTAAATTATTACCAAAAAAATGCAGAATTAACACTGTAAATGGACTTACACATAACTTTACTTTTAAAAGTAAAAAATGTAAAGGGATACCATACCTTTTGCCAAATGAGTTTGAAGAACTCTGCAGAAGATGTGAACCCAGAGGGAAAAGAAAAAGCGGGGGGGGGGGGGGGGAGAGATAAATAAGGTTAACATGGTTTGCATAAAATTTTACATGAGAACATCTATGAAGGCTTTAGAACTCACAGTAGAACCAGAGGGAATTTTTCTTTTTTTTCATTCTGGAAACTAAGGGTCGACTGGGAATGGCATTTGAAGTTATGCACTCATTCTCCAGGGGCCAATCATTAATGAGGATCTAAAAGTCCTTTGAAAGTATACAGCTGAGGAGGAATGTAGTGATATTAACTTCCTACGGTGGACTAATCATCACACTATTCCTCTCGAGCCTGTTTGTCTCATATTGGCAGTGATTTGTCCAGCCATACTTTAAAAGTTGGTGCTTTTTTTAAAGCTTTCCCCTATTACACCTTAGCCAATTGTGCAATGTTCTGTGGGGAGATAATTACTTTGACTCCTGCCAGTAACTCATTTACCGGCTCCAATTTTGATTATCCTCACTGATGCCGCTTCATTTTTATAATCACGATTAGAGGCCACAAGAGCCGTTTGGCCCCGCGAGAGGAAAACTGGGGCCGAGGTAGGAAAACGCCTTCTCGAAACCCATTAACCGTTCTGTTAGGGCGTCAGCCTAGAATGACAACCCTAAAAAATGATTTTCCTGGGCAGCTCATTCCATAAATTAGTTACACTCTTCAAAAGACCGGCATAACATATCAGCGGTGAGTTACACGCAAGTAATACAACACTTACTGGGGGCTTAGATTACACCAATCCACACCGAGAGGAATCGTGACCCTCTGGAAGGAGGAGGCCTCATAAAGGGCAGGCAGATATCGAGGCCCAAGGACAGGGATAGACATGAAGCCACAGTATCCCTCCATATGGCAGCGTGGCGCAGTGGAAAGAGCACGGGCTTTGGAGTCAGGGCTCATGAGTTCGAATCCCAGCTCTGCCACTTGTCAGCTGTGTGACTGTGGGCAAGTCACTTAACTTCTCTGTGCCTCAGTTCCCTCATCTGTAAAATGGGGATTAACTGTGAGCCCCACGTGGGACAACCTGATTCCCCTGTGTTTACCCCAGCGCTTAGAACAGTGCTCGGCACATAGTAAGCGCTTAACAAATACCAACATTATTATTATTATTATATGGCAAGATTCCTGTCACCAGCTCTTTTTATCCATCAATCAGTTGGATTTATTGAGCCTTTACTGTGTGCAGAGCTCTGTACTAAGCGCTTGGAGAGTACAGGGGAAAGCAGCTTGGCACAGTGGAGAGAGCACGAGCCTGGGAATCAGATGTCATGGGTTCTAATAAATACTATTGAATGAATGAATAATCCTGACTCCGCCACTTGTCTGCTGTGTGGCCTCAGGCAAATCACCTTACTTCTCTGTGCTTCAGTTACCTCATCTATAAAATGAGGGTTGAGATTGTGAGCTCCACGTGGGATAGGGCTGTGTCCAACCAGATCTGTCTTTATCCACCCCAGCGCTTAGTACAGTGCCTAGCACATACCAAGCCTTTAACAAATACCACAATTATTATTACAATGTAACTGAGCTGGTAGACACGTCCCCCTGCCCACAACAAGTTTACAGTTTTGAGGGGGAGACAGACATTAATATAAATAAATACATTTCAGATATATACATAAATGCTGTGGTGTTGATTGTGGGGTAAATAAAATGAGCTAATCAGAGCAATACAGAAGAGAGTGGGAGAAGAGGAACGGGGCAAAAACCGGGAACAGGGCAAAAAGGAGCTTTAGTACACTGTGAGAAATAGCTAAACTATTAGAAATGGAAACTAGTCCAGATAACTGAAAGTTAAGATAACCTACCATAACTGGGTATGTTTATCTAAGAAAGATAAATGCCCAATTCTGTTGGATTATCTTAATTTCTTTCTTGATCAGACTTCTTATGGGCAGGGAACATGTCTGCTAATTCTGTTGGACTGTACCCTCCCAAGTGCTTAGTACAGTGCTCTGCACATAGTAGGTGCTCAATAGTTGATTATCAACTAGTCTGAATTAATATAACCAGTCACTTGGGTAACTGTGGATAATGTAAGTTCTACTGTTATTAGCAAAAGTACCATTATACTCTATCCTGTTATTAATATAATAAAGTTCAAAGAGAGCGCATATCTAGAGTTCAAATGAAGTAATTTAATTATCTAAATCAGAAACTATGGAACAATGAGATAAAATATAAGAATTAAAGGGCAGAGTCCACATTATAATGTTTAATCCTGGAATGATGGAGAAGCTAAAAGTTACTATGGGCACATATATGACTTCACAGAAGTTAAAGCCTTGAACACTGACTTAGCTCTGTGAAGAGAGAAGCAGGGAATCAGTGGGGTCCAGTGGATAGAGCATGGGCCTAAGAGTCAGAAGGACCTGGGTTCTAATCCTGCTCCCCCACATTCATTGATTCATTCAATCTTATTTATTGAGTGCTTACTGTGTGCAGAGCATTGTACTAAGCACTTGGAAAGTACAATTCGGCAACAGAGACGATCCCTACCCAACAACGGGCTCACACATGCCTACTATGTGACTTTGGGCAAGTCACTTCACTTCCCTGGGCCTCAGTTACGTCATCTGTAAAATGGGGATTAAGACTGTGAGCCCCATGTGGGACAGGGACTGTGTCCAACCTGATAAGCTTGCATCTACCCCAGGGCTTAGTAAAGTGCCTGGTACACAGTAAATGTTTAACAAATACCATACCAAAAAAAAAGGGGGGTGGTGGGGAAGAGAGTCAAAACCTCAGACACATGCAGAGAGTGCTAAAATGTATCTCGCTTGGAAGACTTCCTCATCTTCAGTACAGAAGAGGTAAAGTGATAAGGTCAAATTGGATCTTAAAGTCAAATAATTAACACCTGAGGTATTGGTTAGGTGCTTACTATATATCAAACTCTGTCTTAAGCACAGGGATAGCTAAAAGTTAATGGGGTTGGACACAGTCCCTGTCCCACATGGGACTGTCTAAGTATGAAGGAGAACAGGTATTTAATTTAACAGGGATTAAATGCCCTATTTTACAGATGAGGAAATGGAGGCGCTGTGAAGAGAAAACGACTTGCCCAAGGGCACACAGCAGGAAAGGGGTAGAGTCAGGATTAGAACCCAGGTCCTCTGACTCTGAGGCTCAGGCTCTTACCACTAGGCCATGCTAGTATATGGGTGTCAGGGGAGAGTGGAGGGGAAAAGGGAGCAGAAGCTCGGTCAACCTGAGTGTAAGGGAAGAGACTAGTGGAACAGAAGCTTCCAAAACCAGAGACATACCACATTGGCTCATTAGATTCCTTGTAAGTGTTTTTCTTATCGAGAACACCTAAACACCCTGAGTAATGCACATCAATCCTGAGCCTAAAAAAAAACCCTCAAAATTCTCCTACCGAATTACAGGAAAGAGCGGCGGGAGACGGAGACAGTGGAAGACAGAGAAAGGGAGGAGGACAGCGAGACAGGGAGAGACAGGGAGGCAGATAGAGACACAGAGAGCTAAAACTCCCTTACACACACTCATAGGCATGAAAATGCCAAGCTACAGTGGTTCACTTTTAACGAACTATAATGAAAGGGTTGTCTAAAGCGGTGCCGTCAGCAGCCAATCCCTCAGTCAATCTTGGAAAGATGCCACCTAAGTTATTTTTAATTTCATAAAATAAAAACCCCAAACATTTGCTCTTTAACGATTGTATTAACATTTGCTCTACTCTCACCTCTCCCCTTCGCAACGCCCGTCGTCCCAACTCCAAACAGAAGTCCTGATTTTGAATTTAGATTCAACACAGATGTTTATGAGAAATCCCCAGAGGATATGACCGACTTTAATGTATACTTCTGTCTGAATGGCCATATCCAGGTATTTGTGAGCCTTCCCTAGTTGGAATTAAATACTGGATTTTCAGCGAGTAGGACACAGTAACTATTCTAAGGCTGTTTGGTTTGTGGTACGGAGTCAAAATAACAGCGTGGGGATTTTGAGGTAGAGCAAACTCAAAACCGTACTGGGTTCAACACACGCAACAAACTGAGGAATTCACTGGCATGTTCCTTTCCTCTCTGTGGAGTTCTGTGTACACACACACAACCGAGAACCAATAAACCCAACTAGAGACTTGTCCTGACTTTATTAAACTTTTAAAACCTTAGAAACAAAGTCTGTAAATAAAATTACAGCCTCTAATTTCCCCAGAGTTGCCAAAATATTGCACAGACATTACAGTTATTTCTAGGACGCTGAAAGGAGGTGCTTTGTAGTATTCTGAATGACTCTAGCAGTAGCTAGATTTAAAAGTCTTAAATGGAGCAAGACCACTCGATTTTTAGAGCCAAATTCATCTTATTGTTCCTCTAAGGTGTATTTATATGTCCCTCTGGTGGACTTCTGGTCGCAACATTTAACTTTCAGACTTTTTTAAGAAAAAGGGGAAAAATTGATATATTTGGGGAAGAAAGAATTAAGAGAAGTAGTTTCAAACGATAAAGTAATATGCTTTTACAGCAGATGGAATTGCAAGTGTAGGAAACTGGGAAGGGGAGGGAGGATAGAGTCTCAGAAATATTGAGAATCGGGGTGGTTTTAGCACACAGTCTGCTTGGTTTCTTGTCTGAGAGTTCACTACATCCACAGACACAGTAATTTCCATAAAGCAACTGAGGATTTTATGACTGTGATGACAACTCATGAGGTTGTTGGGTTTTTTTCCCCTCGTAGGTAGTTTCTTGTTTATATAAAAGATGGTCAAACACAGGACCTTTTTTCCAAGTAAAAGAATAGGGTAATAATATTCGCAATGGCCCAAGTGAATAAATGTAGCCATTTGGTGTCTATGACTGATTATTTAAATAGTCTTCCAACAGGATCACAGCACAATTTCCAAAATAAAAATTAAAGACCAGCGCTGCAATATGACCTTCAGGTAAATTCTCAGGAGACCAGTACACTAAGTGAGCTGAATAAAACAGATCTCTGAAGAGAGAATTAAAAACCAAAAGATCCAAAAAATAATCCAAACTGGGATTTAAGAAATGAGACTTAATTGCTCCAAAACGTAGCACTGACGGTGTTGAAAAAGGTGTCTCCCCACCACGATCGTACCCCGTGTTTTATAAAGTTACCGAGCCACTCCTCTAAAGGGAGCCCTGTTAAAATGACACCAGCATGGGAGACTTCTCAGCAAGAGAGCCTGGGCTTTGAAGAGTTACGTTGCCACCTAATCCTAAATCTTGATTCAAGAGGTCATGTTACAAAGTAAAACTGTTAGAACAAGAAAAATGCAACCCATCCCTAAAAAAACACCTTTGCAAGCAGCAGTCACCATATAGACAAAAGGGCACCAGCTTTTCTTGCACAGCTAGCTGTCTTGCTGCACCAAGAAACAGACTTTTAACTGTTTTCTGTTTGGGGGTCAGCATATCAGCGCTTGTTATCACCTCCGAACAGCTCAAAAGGAGGGCAAGGAGAGGACGCTAACCTCAAACCAAAAAAATTTGCTATTTGTTAACAATGCTATTTAGATGTTTGAAGGAGAGGTGGGATGTTAAATTGGGGTAAAATAAGGGTTGAGGTTTATCTGAGGATTTCAATCGTGTTAATCTCCAGAGGATTATCACTTAACTGCATAACAAAAAGTCACACCAAAGAAACTGCTTTTAATAGAGTAACTCAGTTTTGTGGATTGATTACTTTTGGCCGTTCCTCATTAAGGCAATGGAAAGAATTAGAGTCGAGTGGGCAGAAATGTTGAGAAATAGGTTTACCTCG